>NW_022589708.1:37253078-37533855 GCF_004348235.1 Phoca vitulina | reverse complement strand
CTTTCTTTCTTTCTTTCTTTCTTTCTTTCTTTCTTTCTTTCTTTCTTTCTTTTTTCTTTCCTTCTTTCTTTTTTTTTTTTTTGATATGTTTGGTTTCTTTAATGAGGTGTTAAGAGTGATATATGATTATCAGTAAAATAATCATAGAATTTTACAAAGTGCTGCCACATAATTCTTTGCACAAAGCTTAAGAGAAAGTTTATTTTCATTGTACATGATGCAAATAGAGTTTAAGTTAATTGTCCTCAGCCATATCATAGTAAGTGGCATACTTAGGACTTGGAAACTGGGTCTTATTTTACATTCAGTGTTCTTTCCACTGAATAACAGGTATGAGGTATCACTTCTTATAAACTTATATGACACAAATAATTGTATTTCTTTGTAAGCCATGTCCCCAAGGCATTGTGCTTTGGGTTAAATTCTCAATGGAACAGCAGCTATTTTAGTATGCTTTTCTTCAATTTCTTACAGTGAAAGTTACCTTAAAGTTATGAAATATATTCTGGCCATATGTTATATGTAAAAATTTATATTTTTAAAACTAAAAGGGTAACTTCCAATGAAATAAAGATAGATTATGTTGGAAGATGAAAGAACAATTGCATTTTAATTAGGTTACTGAGACTTTTAAAAGGAAATAATGCTTTTAGGCCACTAAATATATATATGAAAATACAAGAGACACTCAAGAAATATACAATTCATGTTCTTCAGGTTGGCTGAAATGTCTCTGCATTATTTTAGTGTTTAAATGATTTATAATTTGGTCATCATTGGCACTGTTTACTCTATAACAACTAGGAATCTCATAGCAAGAAACCTAATGCCAACTTATTTCTTGCTTTCTCCAAAATTTAACACTAATTATTTTATATTTCCTTTAGTGATTCTGCACACAGTGGAGTAAAAGTTTCTACTATATTTGAAAGTAATTTCAATCTTCCAGCAGTATCTGAGTTTAGCTCATAGTCATTGTTTTCTCCCCATTTTTCTAGGCAACCATAACATTAACTAGGTGCACCCTCACTATATATCTCCCCTGGGACATTAGTGATTATAGATTTTTTTCTTTTTTCTTTAGTAAAGTACAGACACTTTTGCACAATAACTAAATGAATACAAAGACCTTTCTGAAAGATAGTGCAGCCTATCTCCTGAGGTTTCACCCTAGTCTCTCAGATCAGACATCTCATTTCTGCTATACACTGCTACTTCTTCACTCCATGAACCATGGAGAATTAGAGAGGAAAATAACACAAAAACACACTAAAGCCCTGGTTTTATAATTTCAGGACATTGATACGATATTTATTACTTGAAAACAATAAGTATTTAGAACCAGAATCTTCATGGACATAAAGCATTCTTCCAGTTAACTTTAAATCCTTTCTTAATTTTTTTTTTATTATTATGTTCAATTATCTTCAATTATTATGTTCAATTAGCCAGCATATTAGCCAGCATCATTTGTACTACAATTCCTTAGATGTGTATAACACCCAGTGCTCATTACCACATGTGCCCTCCTTAATACCCATCACCTGGTTAGCCCATCCCCCCACCAACCCTTCCATCTGTAACCCTCAGTTTAGTTTCCAGAGTCCAGTCTCTCATGGTTTGTCTCCCTATCTGATTTTTTCCCATTCAGTTTTCCCTCCCTTCCCTGTGGTCCTCCACGCTATTCCTTATGTTCCACATATGAGTGAAACCATATGATAATTGTCTTTTTCTGCTTGACTTATTTCACTTAGCATAATCCCCTCCAGTTCCATCCATGTTGATACAAATAGTGGGTATTCATCCTTTCTTATGGCTGAGTAATATTCCATTGTATATATGAACTGCATCTTCTTTATCCATTCATCTGTTGAAGGGCATCTCAGCTCCTTCCATAGTTTGGCTATTGTGGATATTGCTGCTATGAACATTGGGGTGCATGTGCCCCTTCTTTTCACTACATCTGTATCTTTGGGTAAATACCTAGTAGTGCAATTGCTGGGTGGTAAGGTAGCTCTAATTTTAACGTCTTGAGGAAACTCCATTTCCAGAGTGGCTGTACCAGCTTGCGTTCCCACCAACAGTGTAAGAGGGTTCCCCCTTCTCCACATCCTCGCCAACACAGCAACCTCTTTCAAGACATGTCTAATATATATGTAATTTATATAATATAAATAAATGTATGAGTATATAATATGAATATAAATATCTCAAAAACAGAAATAATGATAAAATGTAGTAAAATACTTAGGTATTGATGCAATTTGAATATTTATCTTTGTTTTGTCAGTTTATATAATTATAAACTTATTTAGCTGAATTTTTAATAACAACTTTAACAACCATTTAGTAAATTCATGAAAATGTCACAATAAGCTCCCATAGACTGACATGAGCTGACTCTCAGCACACCGCTGATTCTAATACTATAGACTTTTACAGAAGGAGAAATCTGAGCTTATGTTACTTCTTTTTTTCTAATTTAAATAATAAGACAAGTGCCCAGAAATTTCCAATATAGGGGAAGTTAAGAGATTTTTTTAAAGATTCATGAAATTAGTCATCCATGTTATTGGTCTGAGCATGAAATGAGAAAAATTTTCACCTTGAATGTCAATCATGACTTTAATTTTATTTTTATTTATTTTTTATTGTTTAGTTTTTCTCTTTATATTTCTTTTTTCAGTACTAAGTCAGTGATGCCTTTAACATCTTACAGTACACGGAATTACAGAAAATTAATAATAAACTTTACAAGTAATCAACTTATATGGAGAAAGCAGCAACTAAAAAAATAGAATAAAACTCAAATACATAGATTTTTCTCAGGGCTATAAAGCTAAGATATAATAAGTGTGTCAAATATTTCTAAGTTATAGTATGGTTTAAGAAATTCTTACCAAAATTCAGGATATGGCTTTTTATTTCTTTTTAAAGCTAATGGCGCTCTTTAAAGCTGACAGATATCTTGCTTAGATATTTTTATCATAATGATGAGATTATAAATAAGGTTCAAATTAAGGAAAGGGAATTTTATAATACACATTAAAATCTCTAAAATGTTTATGAAATTTGATCCAGTAATTCCACTTTTTATGACTTTTTTAATAAAACAAAACAATTTTTAGATGCACACATAATTTTAATATATGGGAACACAATGAGAAGACTGCCAAGAAAACTGGGAATAATATAGGAAGTTTTTGTTTGTTATAGAAAGCACTTCTTTAAACATAAAATTTGCTTGTGTATCCATTAACATATTTTTTTTGAAATAGTGTAGCAACACGAGACTGTACTTGTTAGTACATGTTACTCTCTAAGTAAGAGTAGCCTAGACACATTCTTTTGTTTCTTAATTATATCATATGTCTATATCTGCCTATGTAACAAGGAAAACCAATAAATTCTTTATTATAATTAACATGAGTTAACTATTATGGGTGATTTGTTTTAATTCTTGATACAACTGCATTTTCAATATTTCTACAGTTATACAAACACAACACATATACATAGGAAAAATAATATTTCATTTAATAGCCTGTAGAACTATGTGATGATTAAGTATACTGGTAATAAGATCCATGAAATATAATGGAGCACATTTGGAACGCTGGGTTTGAAAAATGTCTGTTTTGGGAAAAGATCTGTATAAACCAAAGAAAACTTTCATTCAATTACTTGCTCTGCTGTTTACAAGCTGTCTAAACTTAGGTGAGTCATTTTATTATCTTGAGTTTTTTCATACTTTGTAGATAATAGTACCAACATGAAAGGACTTGTGTAGGAATTATGAAAGAATTTATGTAAGAATTGCATAAGAATTGAAATTTATATATATATACATATGCATATATATTTAATGTGTATGTACACAAGACATCTCTGTGTGTATATATGTGTATAACTAGACTTATTAATTGTGTGAACTACTATGTCCCCAAACTCTCCTAAGGAAGCTGCCTAATATAGAGTTCCCCATGGAAAGTCCTTGATGACCATATTTTATAGCACATTTGCCTTCATTTTGGTCACTGCTGTTAGGCCTGGCTCAGAAATGTGTACTGAGCCAGTAGCTTCTCTTTAACAGGACTATGGACTGTGAAATAACTAGACAATAAGGCATTTATACACCAAAACTAGAGAAGAAATGATGCATAGAGAAAAAACATGTGAGTAATATGGTCAATAAGGTGATCACAGCAAGCCAAATTTAGGAGAAAGCTGAACATCTGAGCAAGCAGAGCCTATGAGATTGAAAGTAATAAACAAAAGATAAGAGTGAGCTGGTGGGGTAAGATGAGTAAAGAGATAGAGAGGAGTAATCATACAGAAAACTGTTTATTCCTATTAATGCCTGTCACTATAGTGCAGATACATGGGCCTATGATGTTAAGACCCCAGCAATTTCTTGCCTACAGAAATTAGTACAAGTAACACCGAGCATGTCTCAGTTATGCCAGGGTTCTGAGGAAGAGGTTGACATGGTAGCCAATCTCATTCATTGGTCCATTTATATCTTTTTACTTTTTTGTTCTGATACTATTAACAGTTTTTACAAAGTCACAAGGACCTGATTCATTGCCATTGTTGCTGCACCTTGTAGGCTGCCTGAAGTAGCCTCCACAAGTAAGGTTATTTTGCTTGTCATTAAATTTTACCTAAAAAGTAAAAACAGCTTTGAAATATTTCAGGCATTTGAATAGACCTAACAACCAATATTATGTTGCATTAAAATCTCTTGTGTTTATTCAACAAATAATTATTGTAGTAATATGTTTTGCATTATTTCTTAAATGTATTATAGTACAGTGAAAATTCCAGATTTTCTTTATTGAACTATGATCTGTTACATCAAAAACTCTTTAAGTAAATGGGATATATATCCAGAACTGAAAAAAACTTTTTTCTTCATACAGAAATTTGGCTTGTAAAATAATTTATTGTAAAGGGATTTAACCTTTGTTTCATTAATTTTACTCAGTGATTTACTCACGTAAGTGACTCATATTTTTTTTTTTTTGCTGTTGTTGAATATGTGTAAATCCCAAGTCTAATGATTAACAAGTAGGATATATGTAATTAGATGCAAGTTATGAAAAGAGAATTACCTGGGATCATAAACACCTGGAGTTTGAACCAGTTGTTTGCCATTGACATACATTATTGACAGGAGGCTCTGTAGAGGACGCAAATTCACAGTTTGTCATTAAGGAGGATTTGGTGCTAAGCCCCACGTGCAACCTCTTGGCATCTTAAGCAGAGCTGGGAAGATAAACTGAGGATCCCTTTGGCACTCATAGGCCTATTTTCACTGGGTCTCATCATAATTTTGTCCAATTAGTGTTTACACCCCAAAATGAGAACAGAAAAGGAAATAAACACCCAAGTATAATTTTACTCTGAAAAGAATGGAATCAGGCTTCTGTGCCTAGATCCTTCCCAAGGTGGGACTTGGTCTCAGTTGCAGCTAGGGAAAGTGGATTTAAAAGGAGATAAAGGAGTTAAAAAGAGATAAAAGAGTTTTAAAAAAGGAGATCCTTTCATGATACTGAAACCACCATGCACCAGTAAGAATAAAACCAAAATAAGTTAAATTGTAGATCAATACACATAGGTAAAATCTTAAATAAAATCTCAACTCATTTTCTTTATTTAGCACATGGAGAGACTGGAGATTAAAAAATAGACTAAGAACGAAGAATCTAAAATGATTTGTCTCAAATATTTTAACCCAGCTGAGATGCAATATGGTAATGTGGCTTTTTAAAAGCATGGATTCTCTAACTGGAATACAGGTTTGATTTCTGGCTCTTTCAATGTGCCTGCTGAACTACTGTGGTAGTTAACTTAATATCCTTTGGTGTCTATATTTTCATTTCTAAAATCATTGTCTACCTCATGGACTTGTTATAAAGATTAAATAAATTGATATTTTCAGAGCATTTAAAATGCTTCCTAGACATCATAAACATAGAAATGCTAAATAAATTTATGATATGTATATTGATATTTGCATTTATTGAATGTATGTAGTCTCTCAAATATGTGAATCACAATACATTAATCATTCTTCCTTTTGCAATGTAAGTGTGTTTTGAATGATAGATAAACCTAAAATAAACTCTAACCAAATCAGATTAAAATAGTTCACTGCTATATGATAGACATTGAGCCTTGTATTTTTAGATAAAACTAAAAAGAAAGATAGCACAGAAAAGTGTATGTAGTCATCCCTGGAATAACAAAAATACACCTGTTTTAACTATTGAGTACATTGAATGAATATGCAGAATCAAGCCTAACTCAGTAATTATTTTAAGCCTTTTTAAATCTAAATCAACATTTATGGAACTACCAAGAAGGAACTGAATGGTAGGCACATTTTATTTAGAATAATAAATCTTATGATAGCTTTCTAGTAAAAATTTACAAAGGTCTATGCTTCTCACTTAGACACAATGCAAAGAATCATTAATGGCATAAATAGAAACAAATATGTTTTATCATTCTGAAATTACATTTATTCACAATACAAATTTTAAAAACTAAATTCAAATTAAAGCTTATTCCTGCTTATAATTATCAATAACTAAAAAGCAAAGAATCACATCACACAAAACTTGTTGCAAAATTAAGTAAGTTTCAGGGATGAGATAGGTCCATCTGTTTAAGTGAAGTAGTTCCATATTCATAGAACAATTCATGGCCTATGAATTACTAAATGTTATGCATATTTTATTTTTAAATGAACTACCTGTATAAGTGGCAAAGGAGATCTGACCTATGCACTTTATTCTCTACCAAATTCTCAAAAATGATCAAAATTTAATATCAGCAATATAACTCATGGTAAGAATCCATTCACAAAACAGAAAATTCAACTGCAAAATGCAATTGTATAGTGCAGGTTGAGTGGGCTAATTTAAGTCCTAACGAAACTATGACTAATGAGATGTGAGAACCATGACCAATACAGAATAAATTTAAGGATGTGTAAGTCAACCCATTCTCACTTAGAGATACAGAGATAGAAGATAATCCTTGTCCAAGGAGAAAAGGAAAAGCCCATATTCTCATGTGTGTTCATACAGATTTTAGTGGTTTCAAAGTGTAATATAGCAAGTTTATATTATTTTTATTTAACCATTTCCCTCTTTAGAAACACTTAATTTTTGTTCAGTAGGTTATATCTGCAGAGGAAATTGAAACTGAAAGACTATCCTTCAAATGTTACTTTATGTAAGCAGTAAAGGTTTGTTTATGAAAAGGGATTCTTAAGAGTTGTAAATTTCTAAGCAAATTACCTAAGTTCTTTGTGACTTAATTCTCTTGTCTATAAATTTAGAAGAAGAGGAATAGCTTAATAACAGAATGTTTATGAGAAATAAATACACTTATTTATTTAAGGTTCATAGATGCTAAGTGCTTTATAATGATATGGCATTGTTATTATTATATATTATATATTTGCCATTATTTAATAAACCCAGAAAGATTGCCTTCTGTAAGCTAAGAATTGTGCTATGGTCCTGAGGCATAATGAGATTTGCTGGTCGCCTACTAAGCTTTCAGTCTACCTTTCTACTGAGCCATATGATTTCAGTAGGGTTGCCTCGCCCCAAGAATAGGGATGGACCTTGATTGGCTTTTAAAATCTCAGTTCCATAATCACAGCATTTTGTCAGTTTATTCATAGTCTACTTCAGGTCAGTGGGATGTGATATGTGTTCTCTGGTGGCTTCAGAGAATGAAGCTCACTCTTTTTCTCCAGTTAGGTATAAATGTTCAAGCCTGTGGACCAATTTGCAATCAGTAGCCTTCATGTGATACTAAAGGACTGAGCCTTCAAATGATAATGATGCTCTCATTGTGAAAGTCAGAAGGAGATGAAAGAAAAAAGCCCAGCAACTTCATTTGCTAATATTGGTAACATTCTTTGAACTTTTAAGTGACAAGAATAAAAACAAACTTTTTAAAAAAAATTATTCAATTAAAATGAATAATTAAGCTACGTTGAAAATTTCAAGATATTTTGTGGTGGACAGTTTCTAGAGTCTTAGGCACAAAGAATAAACATCCAAAGAAATCCAGTATGGAAATGGACAGTGAAGTACTGGTAAATAAATATAAAAGCTAACTTCACTATACTTTTGGTTCCAGTTGTTTCCTCTTAATCTTCTCTGAAAACTCTCTCACTTGACTTTTAATTTTTTTCTTTTTTAACATTTTTTTATTCTCCTAGCAAATTACAATCATGTAATACAGTATTAGCAATTATAGTCACCATGGTATACATTAGTTCCTCAGACCTTATTCTTTTAATTGAAAGTTTGTACCCTTTTACCAACCTCTCCCTATTTCCCCCATCCTTCATTCCATGAAAACCACCATTTATTCTGTTTCTATTAGTTTGGCTTTTTTTTTTTCTTTATTCCACATGGAAGTGATACCATGCAGTATTTTTCTTTGTCTGGCTTATTTCACTTGCCATAATTCCTTCCAGGTGTATCCATGTTGGTGCAAATGGCAGGCTTTCCTTGTTGTTGTTGTTGTTGTTGTTGTTGTTGTTGTTGTTGTTGTTTTAAAGTGGAATAATATTCTGTTGCATATATATACCACATCTTCTTTATCTATTCATCTTTCCATGGACATTTAGGTTGTTTTCATACCTTGGCTATTGTGAATAATACTGCAGTGAATATGGGAGTACTTTTATCTCTTCAAGATAGTGATTTATTTCCTTTTGGTATATATCCAGAAGTGGGAATGCTGGATCATATAGTAGTATATTGTTAATTTTTTAAGGAATCTTCATACTGTGTTCCATAGTGGGTGTACCAGTTTTTATTTCCACCTGCGTCCCCTTTTCTTCACATACTTGCCAGCATTTGTTCTCTTTTTTTTTTATAATAGACATCCTAACAGGTATGAGGTGATATCTCATTTTAGTTTTCATTTGCACTGTTTTGTTCCAAAGTTTTCATCATTGAGTGTGATGTGAGTAGTGGTTTATCACATATAACTTTTATTATTTTGGGGTACATACCTTCTACAAACCTTTATCATAAAAGGATGCTAAATTTTGTCAAATGCTTTTTCTCCATCTTACTGAGGTGGTCGTATGATTTTTATTACTCATTTTTTAATGTGGTGTATCACATGTATTGGTTTGCATATGTTGAAACATCCTTGTATCTGTGGAATAAATCTCACTTGATCATGATGTATGATCCTTTTAGTGTACTGTTGACTTAGGTTTGCTAATATTTTGTCGGGAATTTTTTGCATCTATATTTATTAGGGATATTGGCCTATAATTTTCTTTTTCTTTACTTCTTTTTTTTTTTTTTTTTAATAGTGTCCTTGTCTGATTTTGGTTTCAGTGTAATGCTAGCTTCACAAAATGAGTTGGAAGTATTCCTTCCTTTTCTGTTTTTTGGAGGAGTTTGAAAAAGGTTGGCATTAATTCTTCTTTAAATGTTTAGTAGACTTCACCAGTGAAAGTATCTGTTCTGGAGGATCTATCCATTATTGAAAGTGTCCACTGGCTTCCTGGGCTCCAGGGAGGATCACAGCCAGCCCCTATTGCTTATAAAGTATGCAGTTAGACCTCTTTCAGGGAAATATTGAAAGATGGGTGTGTTTTTGCCTACTCCGTCTGCACTGAATCCTGGGGAGGGGCAGTCACAACAAGGTCTCCCATGCTCATTAGGAACTGCTTCTTGTTTGCTGTAGTCTTATGGGTCTCATGTAGGCAAGCTCCACAGGCTTTCAGAGCTACATGCTTTAGGGGCTTGTCCCTCAGATGGAAGACTCAAAATTTGGGGTGATGGATGGTTTTTTTTTTGCTCCTCAGAGAAAAACTGAGAGTTGGGGGTTTCCTTCTAATTATATGACACTATGCTGAGGGTAGTATTTATAGCAAGAGTGTGTCTCAACCATTCTTACCCATTTGGATTTTGATATTTTTCCCATTGCCTGAAGTATAGGAATCATTCAGTTTCTAATTTCTTTCAGAGGGAATTGTTGCATGTGTAGTTGGATATTTGGCTCATATGTGGGATAAGAGATGTTCATTAGCCTTCTACGTCACCATTTTGCACTATCCTCTTGACTTTGTAAACTCAAAATAAACTTTAAAAATTTTCAGGACAACACTGATGAATTTTTTTAATAGTAATCAAAAGATCCAAACATAAATTGTGTGCCAAGGTAAACTTTATCTTTGTTCTCATATCTCTTAGAATCAAGTGAATGGAATATACATATTCCAAAATATATATAAAATATTTTATATGTAATATAAAAGTATATTATATTAATATGTATTATATATGTTTGTATATATATTTCATATATAATATAAAATAATTATTTTTTAAATAGTTAGCACTTATTGAGCACTTACTGTATGCTAGATCTGACTATAATCACTTTATATATATATTACTTTCATAATTGACGACAAGTGTATGACATAGATCTTATTAATGTACTCATGTTACAGATGTGGAAACAGAGAAGAAGTGAAGTGACTTGCTCATGTTTATATAGCTAGTGGCAGAACCAGGATTTGAACTAAGCCAGTTTAATTTCAGAGACTTTGCCCTTAAACTCTAAGCTATGATTATCCTCAAACAAGCATAGAATGGTACCTGTAGCAAGAAGGAAGAATAGTTCTCATGGTTCCATGAAAGTTTATATTAGGGCCATATGAAATAAGAAGATTACTGTTTTCTTTCTGCCTTTTTTTTCCCTCCCCCTAGGTTTGGATACTGTTTTTTTAATTATAAAAATATTTAAGTTGCTTCCTATATCTTTTTGCTGACCAAATTCAGAGTACATTTTCTTAAACATTTTTTTATTATTGTAAGAACACATCACATGAAATCTCCTCTCAAGAAATTTTTAAGTGTATAGAATGGTATTATTAACTATATGTATAAAATTATGTAGCAGATCTCTAGAATTTTTTCATCTTGCATGCGTAAAACTCTTTACCTATTGAATAGCTATTTCCCAATTCTCTCCCCACCCAGGGCCCCTGAAAAACACTATTATATTTTAAATTTCTATGAGTTTTATACATACAATGGAATATTATTCAGCCATAAAAAGAAGGAAAGCTTGTCATATTCTACAATATAGATGAACCTTGAAGACATGCTAAGTGAAATTAGATAGTCATAGAGTATTATTCTACTTATATGAGATAAGCTGAGTGTTTTAGTAGCCAAACTCATAAAAGCAGGGTTTTATTTTTGAAGGATGGGAAACATGAGCTGCAATCAGAAATATAAGTAGGAGATAACCTGAAAGAAAAGTTCTTCCACTACTTTCCAGCATCTGTAAGTCCTTGTGGAAAAAGCATGATCTGGATAAAAGAAGGTTGGTTTGGCTAGAGCACAGATGTCAAGGAGCATGTCCCTAGTGGGACATGAGGTAGGAGAGATAGGTAGGCACTTAACCACACAGATTAAAAAAAAAAAAAAAAAGTTATGCCTAAGTTCTTAAGGAATTATAGTTTTAGAAAATTAGGGAACTTCTAACTTTTCTCAAATATTTTCTAAAACTTTATCAATTATATTATGTTTTGGGTATTTAGTTGACTTTATTTTTTAACCATTATATCAGAATTATTTTGGGGAGGGTAAAATATGTTGAATACATAAGAACTGAATGTGCTATTCTTCAATATATTTTCTTTACAAACTACAATAGATTTTCAATTCTAATTGAGGAATACTAATTCAAAAAAGTGTTAAATATCTCATTTCTTAAATTATCTTTTTTTCCCTCTAAAAAAGGAGGGAATTATCATCCTTCTTTTGGGATACTTAACCTCTACAGCTCTTTTTTTCTCCCTTAAGTACCTGATTAATAGAAGATTTTTTTTATAAAGAAAATTATTGATGTGGATGCCAAACTCCTTTAGTGAGTAGGTTATTAGGTCATTATTTCTACAATTATATTCTCTGAATGGTAAATTTGAGAGAAGCTCTATGTAGATGACATGTACTACAGAAAGTTTTACTTTAGACTCTTTGAGAAAGAAACAGTTTACCAGGCCATCATCTGCTCTACTAGTCCCCTCTCCCCGTCAAGTCATAAGATAAAATAGGTTATCAGAGGTTTCTGTACATCACTTGAGGGTTAAGAAAAGAATCAGATTGAAAGGCTTACATTTCTTAACACTAATTTTTGAATTTTCTTTTCTGATAATTGCCTCAGAGTCAAAATAAGAACAGTGAAGCTACAGTGTAATATTGTAATATGGCCATCCAATATCTCCTTTGATGACTTCTAGATCAAAGTATTAAGAGACACTCTGAGCTAGTACTATAGACTGAATGTGTATATCCCTCCAAAATTAATGTGTTGAAATCATAATCCCCAGTGTGATAATATTTGGAAGGGAGGCCTTTGGAAGATGATCAGGTCATGAATGTGGAGCCCTCATGAATACGATTAGTGCCTTATAAGAGATCCTCAAGAGCTGTCCCTTCCACCGTGTGAGCACACAGTCAGAGGACAGTTGTTTATGAATCAGGAAGTAAGCCCTCCCTCACCAGACACAGAATTTGACAGTCCTTTAGTATTCGACTCCCACCTCCAGAACTGCATTTATTGTTAAGCAACCTAGTACCATGTATTTTTGTTATAGCAATTGGAATGGACTAAGACAGCTAGAAAGCCAAATATTCAAGGAATTAGGTGTATAGCCAGAGATTAAATACAAGACTTTGATGGAAGAGACAATAACATAGGTGTAAGGTGAGATAAAACAGTATGAATGTCTGTGCCATGTATAGTGGTGAATTGTAGTATCCAGCTCTAAAACAAGGAATACTAGAAAATCATTTCTGAGAAGAAAGACAATGAATTTATTTTATGCTATGATCAGAGATGCTGTATGGCACTCAAATGCCAAAAACCAGGATATATGATTGTTGAACTCGAGAAATAGAGATGAGTTTGAAATGTATATTTGTGGTTATTAGCATATAGAAGGTAGATTCATGGAATGGATCACCCTGACAAAAAGAGTAGATGCAGAATGAAGAGAAATGAGATAAGAGAAAAAACCCTGGGAAAATCAACATTTAACACTTTAGTGCAGCTTATGGCACTCAAAAAATACTGAGAAGAAATAGCCAGAGAAATAGGAGAAAGCCAATAGAAGAGAAAACTCTGAGGTAGGGAGGCAATACTAAACAATGAAAAATACTTCTGAGTTTCAATAAGAAAAAAATATATGTTTATCAGATTTAGTAATATGAGTGTCATTAATGACCTTGACAACTGAAGTTCAGTAGATTAATAGGATTGGAGTATAAATCAATGAGTAAAAAAATAGTGGGTGTTGAATACAGAGTGACAGGAGGTGTAAAATTTGCTCTCTAAACTGTCATTTGCTAACATGAAAGCACAGGAGTGAAACCAAGAATTAGGACACATTGGACGTGAAAAGATGCTTTGTTTTTTCTTGTTTTTGTTTTCCACTACTGGAGATATTTAAGTAAATATCTATAAAAGTGCTTTAGAGAGAACCTTCTTGAAGATACTGAAGAAAGTAGTGATGATTAAAACAGGAATAGGATATTTAGTCTATATAATAGATTGATGGATCCATTTTAGAATGGAGTTGATACCTTTCAGTAGGTGCTTGGAAAATAAATCAGAGAGGAAAGGAAAGGGAGGTCCACCAAATGTTTTCTAATTTTTCAGTAAAAAATGTCATAAAATCTTATGTTATGACTGACTAGATTAAAGGTTATATAATAGACATCTTATTTTAGTCAATTTCTATCTATAGAAATGATTTATATTATCTTAGTATAAATTTTATTTGCATTATTTTATTAATATAAATTCTATTTGTATTATTATTATATGTATATGATGTATGTGATATAGGTATTCTATAATTAAAAGCACATTTGAATAAACAAAGCACTCCATCTCCTGACATGACTACATACCTGATACAACAAAACCAGCTTATTTCTCTTTTCTTCTTCTTCCTTTTTTTCCCCCCAACAAATCAAACTATTAAACTACAGCAGTTGGCTTATAGAAGTTCAGGTCAGAGGAAAGTGGATTGCTGATGTTTCACAAGTTTTATTCAGTCTTTGAGAAATAAGGAAATGATCTCAAATAAAACTTTTCACAACCCTATTGTACTTTCTTTATCTTCTAAGTAGAGCCCCTTGTCAGCCTTTGATCCTACTCCACTAAAGTGTCTAGTAATTCCTCTGTCCCAGAGTGATACGTTCTATAGCATTTCTGTAATTGCAAACCAGCTGGTAGAACTTCAAGAGACCAACAAAAAAATATCTTAAAAGGCTATTTTAAAAACTATTAGTTGCTAAATTACACTCGTTTTCCTCACCATTTGAAGTATTCTGCACATAAAATATGCCTGGGATTACCCAATTAAAATAGAGAAGAAAAATTTTTTTTGCAATTTCCCTTTAAGCAAAAGCATATTTTTATAATAAACTTGCAGCTGTATTTTTCTTTCTAGTGCCTTTTCCTAACAAAATGTATGCCATATTCAATAATCGTTTCACCTGTAGGTCTATTGGGCACTGCTAATAATAACTAAACCTTTGCTATTTGTAGAGAAAGTAGCCCAGTGAAAATGGGGTCAGGAAAATCTCTTTTTCAACAAATGCACAACTTGCTATAGGAAAGGAAAGAAGGTGTATAAAGTTGTCTTCCCAGTCTATAGAAACATAATTTCTAACCACTTTAGTTCTATTTGATTATCTTTATAAAAATAAATATATCATGTAATTTGTAATGTCCTGATTCATTATGCTCATGTTTCAAAGGGAATTATTCAGGTAGAAAGGCTTGTGTAAAATATAATTGTGGTAGTTTCTTTATCATTGTCATGTAAGTGATCTTTTGTTTTTATGTTTTTACTTAAATCATACTTTTTTTTTTTTTTTCCTGGTTGGAAGGTTTAAGTGAAGGTCAGTGGCAGTTAGGGTTACGGTATGACTTTGACCTGAGGGAATGTGGGAGACAGTTTTATATAATTTGATGCTCTGTTGATACTCTTCTATAAGTTTTTCTGATGGTATGTTCATTTTTTCAACTTTTTAAAAACATTTTAAACATTTCACAATGCAAATGTACTGCACAATGGTCCTGAAATTCGAATCATTAAGTCAGAACTGAAAGTGTACTGATCAAGTCTACTTCAACCTCCCAAAAAAGGGAGGAAATAGTATCTTTTCCACTCTTACTGATTTTTACCCAGGATTTTGTTGCACATTCTAGTAGTAGGAACTCAGCAAACTGCTTTTTAAATTTCTATGCAAACTAGTTTAGGACTATGTATGATACAGATTTAAAATATATCCATTTACAAGATTATTCCTGAGATTGTTATAGGGTCTGTCTTTTAAAGAGGTCTGTAATTCAGATTTGCTATGATTCTTTATTCCCAGTATATTAGATTTAACACAATAAACTAATTGCTGGATTTACTTTAAAGGCAAGAGGTTATCTAAGAAAATGGATACTATTTTTTTCATGTTTCTTCTAATGTGCATATTTAATCCTGAATGTAGCAAGGGATCATTGCATAAACACCTTAAGATGAAGGCATATATGTATTTATGAAAGTTATGCAGCATTTCCAAAAGTATAGGGCTCTTTTATCTATCATAATGAATTTTTACTTGCTGTAAGTGGCTCTGTGAAAATATGTGAGTGTCTGTTTGATACATTGTTCTTGCCATACATATTTTAGACAAATACAATTTTTGCTAAATAATTTTTTTAAAAATTCAGGTAACACTTGCTCAGTTATATGGAAAGTTGAGCAAATTTATGAGAAATTGAGCAATATGAATAAAATTTCATCCTCCTCAAATTTACTTTTTCTTTTTTTTATTTTATTTTTTTAAAGATTTTATTTATTTATTTGAGAGAGAGAGAATGAGAGACAGAGAGCATGAGAGGGAGAAGGGTCAGAGGGAGAAGCAGACTCCCTGCCGAGCAGGGAGCCCGATGCGGGACTCGATCCCGGGACTCCAGAATCATGACCCGAGCCAAAGGCAGTCGCTTAACCAACTGAGCCACCCAGGCGCCCCTCAAATTTACTTTTTCTTAAAGGCAGATTTTTTTCCTTGCATTTCCTAGATGATTTCTGAATTTCTTCCTCAGATATTCTTATTAAAATTTTAGCTTTGGATATGAATGATTTGTTCCATAAAAAAGACTGGAAAAACTAATAGTTACTTGGATAAAAATTAAAATTAATTATCAGCACATATTTTGATATTTACATTAGCATCTTTCATAAGTCTATTGGCCAAACATTCATGAATAGTGGCCAAGAATATAAATATAAATAGCTCCGGATTTCAGTTAAGGATCACAAAGAAAAATAACTCACTACAGTGTCTCTTACATAGTGAGAAAAATCATATGGTGATTATTTTCCAACTTGATGGTGAATAAAAAGGTGAATAGGTTGTATTCTTTATTATTAAGTTTGGGAAACTAAACCTACATATGTGAACCAAGGCCACTATTTGAGCTTTGTTTATCTTTTATAGGTAACCAAGAATTTCTAATGTCATTTAGACAACTAAAATTACAAATGTGTTTCTGTGCTGTATTTAGCATCTTGTGAAAATAAATGAAGAAAATTTTGGAACATCCATCAAGATTTTCTTTTCTTTTTTTACATTTTATTTTTCCTTTTCTCTATTTATTTTTTCTTTTATTTTTTCTTCATAATTTTAAAGATGACCATAAAAATGAAAGAGTTATGGCTTTATACAACACTTCTTTGAGAAAATAGCCTTGGAGTAAGAGTCATTAACCTCTAGTTTTTGAAAAAAGACAAGATTAAAAAAAAAAAAAAAAAAAAAGGATGGATTCGGAAAAAGGTAGCAGTGCCCTATTTGGGATAGGAAGTCTTACTTCCCTAGCACATTTCAAAGAGATCTTGAGCACATTCTTTGGAAGATACATGCTTAAATGTCTTACTTTTGATTTTTCAACAAAGAACCTGCTATGAATTCTGAAATAAAAGTGGGATTGTGTGTGTGTGTGTGTGTGTGTGTGTGTGTGTGTGTGTGTTTAATGCATTTTACCATAAAAAAGGATTGAAGGATGGAGGATTAGAGAGCTAATTTGGAATGCAAATGGACATACTTAGAATTCAGGCAAGTTGCTAAATGCTCAGTTTATTAGAAAATCTGGGTAGTTATAATGATGCCAACAAGAATTGCTTGGAGCCACTGCCGTAAGGGTATCTACCGTTCATTGTATCACTGATATATTTTTTCCTGATGTATCAGATTTCTTCACATAAATTTGATTTTATATCAGGCGGATTCGAGCAGGTATCTCTTGAGTTTCAGGTTAGAGATATTAGCCTTTCTTTAAGTGTTCAAAATATGTGTTTGCCTGTTTTGGGTTTTGTTTTTGTTTTTGTTTTTTTTAGCATTTGCTCTTACGTAGACCTTTCTTCATACCTCAAATATTGTAGTCACCACCCATGATTACATTTGTTTCTTCTTTTCCTCCTCTCCCTTGCCCTTCCTCTTCTTCCTCAGTCTCCTCCTTCCATTCATACGTTGCCCCGCTTTCCTGTCTCTGAGCAATGAGCCTGTTAGGGTGAGGGACTGAGCAGAGGTACAGAATTAGTGTACAGTGCTGGGTAAGCTGGAAATAAGACCAGTAACAGAATGTGGGGTTTGTTTGTTTGTTTAATTTTAATTTTTTATTTAAATTCAATTAATTAACATATAGTGTATTATTAGTTTCAGAGGTAGAGTTCAGTGATTCATCAGTTGTATATAACACCCAGTGCTCATTACATCACGTGCCCTCCTTACTGCCCAGTAACAGAATATGTTAAGAGTTAAAAACTTTAGTTTACTTTAATGCATTCTGTCTCTATATTAAGAGCAATGAGATGCCTTGATGGCTTTAAGCTGGGATAGCAAAGTACTTTGACTTGCATTTCAAGAGATCCTTCAGCCACAGTAAAGAGAATGAGCACCAGAGAGAACGGTAGAGCAGACTAGTGTAAACTAGTCAAGAGGCTATTTTCATAGGAGACTGATAGGTTGTTCAGAGGTGAATTATAAGTGGTATATGTGAAGAAAAGTAAAGGAATGAAAAATATCATGAAAAATTACTACCGTTTGCTGATAATGAAAATGGTCCAGACATAGGAGATTTATTTAAGAATATTACCATTTTTTTTTTACTCAAATCTACTATGAAAGGGAATTCAATACTACCTCTGGAACACTCATAGTGGGAGGGACCTCACCTTTGTAAATTTGGACATCTTTACGTTGTTAAAATTGAATTTTGTATTTTTACAGAGCTTTACTCATTACAAAATCTTGTGAGCTATTACAAAACAGCATTGGTGAAACATGCTTTGGCAGGTAAAATTAGCACCAACATTTAATGATGAATTAGATATAGGTTCAAATTAAAGAAATATTTCAAGGATGATTGCTTGACTTCTAATCTTAACAGTAGAGTTGAAGACCAAGTTTAGAGAGATTATTTATTTAAGATATATTAAGATGCTGTTGAAGCATGTAAGATTACCTTATTATGGGAGCGTATGTATTCTCTTTCATCTTGCTTCCATAAGAAAGAATTTCAAAAACACATTGCCTCAGGATTCCATTCATCTCTTCTTTCACTTCTCTTTAGGAGAGGAGGTATGATTAAAGCTGATTTATGTGTGGGAGAAAAATAAAATGTATGGATGTTTCCAAACATTACATATCCTCTTTTGTATGTATCTGCCTACAGAAAAGATGAATTCTAGTCTGCTTTCTCAACATGCGGTCAAGGCCAATCCCTCTGTGATGTAGTACATGGTTTTCCTTATATAGTCATTTAAATGTGTTTAATGTTTCAGAGTGTGTTGTACACTAATCAAAAATGAGTAACTCCACTTGCCCATGTACTCCATACTTGATTTTCCCCTAACTTTTTATTTTGAAATATTTCAAACATGCAGAAAAGTTGAAAGACATGTATTAAGAATGCTCATATGCCTATTATCTAGATTCAACAAATGCAAAGGTGGTTTAATATTAGAAACCCCCAAAATTTAGTTGTCTATGTTAGTTGAATTTTGAAGGGGGAAAAAAAGAAAAAATACACATATAATTATTTAAATAAATGTAGAAAATTATTTGATAAAATTCAACAACCTCTCAGCAAATTAAGAATAGAAAGAAACTTTCTCTTGCTGAAACATTTTCAGAATACCTTCAGGATACATCTTAAAGGAGAAATATTGAATACTTTCCCATGAAATTAAGGACAAAACAAATATATTCACTATTATACTCCTATTTGACAAGAAGAAAGAACTACATATATAAAGATATGAAAGTATGATCAAAACTGTCATTACTAGCTGATGTCATAATGTATACATAGAAAAACCAAAACAATTTCCAAACATGATTAAAATTAATAAGTGAATTTATGAAGGCTGCCAGATAGTAAACAATTATCAATTATATTTTTATATACATGCATCCAGCATTTGGGATTTTACATTGAAATACAATGCCATTTACAATAGGACAAAAATTAAATACCTAGGAATAAACCTAATGCAGAATGTGGAAAACCACTACACTGAAAACTACAAAATATTGCTGAGGAAAATGACAGGAGAGCTGAAAGAATGGAGAGCAATACCATATTTATGCTTTGGAAGACTCAGTATTTTTAAGATATCAGTTTTCTTAAAATTAGCTTATAAATTCAATGCAATCCCAGTAAAATTGTATGTGTATCTGTCAATTGACAAACATTCGAAAATTTACATAGAAAAAGAAAGATCTAGAATGCCAGTGCTATCTTGAAAAATAAGCTTGGAGGACTTACACTATGAGAAATCAAGACTTGTTTTAAGAAAACAATTTAGAGGGGCGCCTGGGTGGCTCAGTTGGTTAAGCGACTGCCTTCGGCTCAGGTCATGATCCTGGAGTCCCGGGATCGAGTCCCGCATCGGTCTTCCTGCTCAGCAGGGAGTCTGCTTCTCCCTCTGACCCTCCTCCCTCTCATATGCTCTCTCTCTCTTATTCTCGCTCTCTCAAATAAATAAATAAAATCTTTAAAAAAAAAAAAAACAATTTAGATATTGTTTTATTGGCAAAAAGAAATGCAAAAATAAAATAATGAAACAGAGTACAAAAATAGATATACATATGGTCACTTAATATTTGACAAAGATACCACTGCAAATCACCCAAAAATGGCTGCCCCTTTCAATAAATGTTGTTTGAACAATTACATACTTCTATGGAAAAATAAAATAATTTGACCTATACTTCACATCTTAGAGAGGAGTGAGTTCAAATGAAAGTTAAATATAAACAAACATCCAGAAAAAGATTGGAAGGATATCTTTATAAATTTGGGTAAGAAAAAACTTCTGAAATAGACCATTAAAGTATTGATCATAAAATAATTATTTGAGGATGCCTGGGTGGCTCAGTTGGTTAAGCGTCTGCCTTTGGCTCAGGTCATGATCCCAGGGTCCTGGGATGGAGCCCCACATCGGGCTCCCTGCTCAGTGGGGAGTACACTGATCCCTCTACCTTTCCCCACCCCATGCTCATTCTCTCTCTCTCAAATAAATAAATAAAATTAAAAAATAATTATTTGAACTTTATTAAAATTAAAAGCTTTTGTACATGAAAGGACAACATTAAGAGAGTGAAAAGCCAAACCACAGATTATAAAAAGATATTCACAAAATGTATAACTGACAAAGGATATATTGTCATATCCGGCATATAAAAATAATTCCCACAAAAAAATAAGAAAAAGACAATCTGACTTTTACAAATGATCAAAAACTACAGAAGGCACTTTATAGCAGAGGATATGCCTATGTCCAACAAGCATAAGAAAAGGTGCTTAATCCCATTATTCCTCAGGGAAATGCAAATTAAAACAAGGAGATACCACTTCATATAGATCCAAAGGTTAAACTTAAAAAGCCTGCCAATATAAAGTGTTATAAAGATGGAAAGCAACTGGAACTGTCAGTCAAAGCTAAAGGAAGTGTAAATTGGCAGACACTTTGGAAAACTGTCAGTATCTTTGAAAGTAAAACATAGGCCCAGCCTATGACCCCAACATTTTGATTACAGGTACCTACTGAAGAGAAATGAGCATATGTGGCCACAAAAAAAGATATGCATAAAAATGGAAATTAGAATTTTATTTGTAATTGCTTGAAACCATTACAGCAAAATTATCCATCAACAAGACAATGAATAAACATCTTATTTGTTAAATAAAATACTACATAGAAAAATGAAAGCAAAATACTGATAAATACAATATATGATAAAAATCATAAAGACCTAATTTCAAGAAAAGAAGCTAATTCCACAAGAGTACATGCACTAGGATTCCATTTATATGAAATTTTAGAACAGGTAAAACAAATCAAAAGTAATATAATAGTGGTTACATTGAGGAAGGCAGATATTGACTGGGACAGGAAACAAGTAAACCTTACATTTGTCTAAAAATTTAATAGATATACCTCTTACACTGTGATAACATTCTTTCACACTTTATCACTCGGCTCACTTTATGCACTTTATTAATATATGTATCTTACCATATCAACAAACAAGTAAAAACAAAAGAGGAAGAGAGGAAATATAAGAACATAAGAACATTGCCAGCAAAATAAACATAAAGTTTGACATTTCTTATGTGATCTTCATTTGGTTTAGGCACTAATCATTATGGAATATGTGGTATTTTGACTTTTTTTCTCTACTTCAACTTCTGATAGGCAGTTCTTCCTCCTACCCCTCCCCACCTATAAAGACAGAATGGTTTTTGACAGGAGAGGGCCTTAGTAAACTCAAAAGATGATGAGAGCTGCTATACCTCAGTATTAAGCTGATTATATGCATTTTGGCCTAGCATTTCAAGAAAGTCTACACCAAGAATCAGTTTTGAATAAGAATAGGTGTACAGAACAATGCTTGATAGTTTACTTTGTTTACAGCAGGATCTGCAGACCAAAACAGACTTTGCAGTGCAAAGTGAGTTAAGTTCCATGTGAACCATAAAGCCCTAATATGTGGGGTTTTAATTCCAGTTCTTGTTTACAGGCTCAGGTAGACAATGCAAAAGTTTCCACACCAATTTCAATAATTGCAAAGTCAAGAAGGATCTGGAAGGATTAAGTTCTCTAGGGGCATCTCTTTATATTAACTCTCATTTGGCTTTGGTATATTAACTTTATAAACTCCAAAAAGTATGTGGTTTTAAATGCCTGTGCCAAAAATACTGTCTCCGGGAATAAAGGATGCTCAAGACATCAAGAAGTACTTGTGATGGTTAGTTATATGATTGGATGGCATAGACGTAAGAGCTAGGTCCAAATGGTAAACAAAACAAAACAAAATACAGTAACAATAATAACAACAAAGACACAGCTAGGAAATGTTAAAGGGAAACATGAATTTGTTTATTTCTCTTGCTTCCAAGTAAGGGAATCCCAGTTAAAATAGCACTCCTGGCCCAATAAACCTCCTAACTTACTCTTCCACAGGAGAGGATAATTTAAGATCTAGATTTCAGATATACTTGCCAGAGAAATAGATTCATTCATTGCAAAACTCAATGTTATTTGCCTTTATATCCAGTCTATTTCTTACAACCTAGTTTGGTCAGCAATAAAGATGACACTTAGATTTCCATTTACCTGAATTTTTTCTCTCTTTTGTTAATTGGTTCATCACTTAATGGATACAAGAGTTTTATTCTTTTACTTATCATCTGAAAACCATAACAGGATGTAACTAGAAAAGTGGATATGGGAACCTGGAATGGAAAGGAGAAGCCTGGAATGAAGATGTACAATTTTTTTAGTAATCACCAATTATAGTCAATAGACAGAATGCCCAAAGGAAATGTTCAAAGTGAGGAAAGAGAAGTCTTGGATGATTCCAACTTTTAAATGCCCTTAGAAGATGAATTCAATAAAGGGGAAATGGAAGCAGTGCTTAAACAGCAACAGAAGAACAGAATACTATTTTGTCCCTGAACTGAGAGAATGTGATGGCGTCAAGGAGGAAAAGAATACTGTTGTGTTCACCCTACTGAGAGGTCAAGTAAGATAGTTGAAAAATGTCTGCTGTGTGTATAGGAATGTGAACTTTATTGGCACATTGTGAGTGCTCATTTGGACAAATGTCGTTGCTAGTCATCAGGTAGATTTGTTTGAGAAGTTAATGGAGATGAGAAGATGGAGACAGTCAATGTAGAAAATTCTCTTTAAAAAGTGTTACTGTAGGGGCGCCTGGGTGGCTCAGTCAGTTAAGAGTCTGACTCTTGGTTTCTGCTCATGTCATGATCTTGGGGTTGTCAGACCAAACCCCACATCAGGCTCCATGCTGAGCATGGAACCTGTTTAAGATTCTCACTCTCTCTCTCTCTCGGGGCGCCTGGGCGGCTCAGGCGTTAAACATCTGCCTTCGGCTCAGGTCATGATCCCAGGGTCCTGGGATCCAACCCCGCACCGGGTTCCCTGCTCGGCGGGAAGCCTGCTTCTCCCTCTATTTTATATTTTTTATACTCATTTATATTTTCACTGGCAGGGCTTGAAGAAATAGAAATATGAAGAAATTTTTTTTAAATTCTTTTAAGACAATTCTTTTATTTCTGTGGGAAAAAAAGTGGAATAGATGCATGGTAGTAGCAGCTGGGTGAAGAAACAAAATCATGGAAAGTTTTTATTATTTTTAAAAATTTGCTTAGAATAGGAGAAATAAGATCAGGTATATAAAGCAATGCAACCCCCACCACTAGATATTTAAACATGATGATAAAGTAATAAATATAGAAGAATCACTAGCTTATAGTTTTTTACAGATGAAAGGATTGTGGTTTAGTGAATACCTGGTGAGAGTAGCTCTAAATAAAAGTATGGATAATTCAGCCAGGGTGATAGGCTGGAAAACTGTGTGTGAGTACAGATTCTGGTTAGGTGGATCAACATTATGGAAAGAGTCTGTAGAATTTAATTGGCTCCTCCCGCTCAACCTCAGTTAGGTAGTAAGAAAGGTCATTGGCTGACATTATATGGACCTCTTTTCCTTAAGTTAAAATGATTAACCTCCTTAACTTTAGCTGTGATCAACTTTATCCCCAAATCTCAGCTCCCTCTTCAGTTTTTTAGAGATAATTACAAACGTGAGTTTGATTTTATCATGACAACTAAAAATACATACATACATACATACATACGTAAAAATAAATACAAATAAATTCATAAAAATTAATATAAATAAATAAAATATGCAGGAATATGTGTCTCTCTTTATAATATTTTTATATAATACTCTAAAATATCTATAATTGACATTTTGTGAAGACCATTCCTCCTCTTACTAATGTTATTCAACAATGTGTGTGTGTGTGTGTGTGTGTGTGTGTGTGAACATGCATAATGGTTGAGAGCAATTAAGACCTGACTGCCTGGGTTTGGATTTCAGTTCCACCTTTTACTAGCTCTGTGACCCTGGACACATTTTATAAATGTTTTTTTTGCTGAAGTTTCCTCATCTTTAAGTGAAGATAAAGCTGTGCCTACCTCACAAGATTATCAATATCATATAAGTTAATAATCATAAAGTACTGAGAACAGTCTCTAACAAATATTAGGCACCATTTAAGTAATTGTTAAATAAATATATAAATGTATGGATATTGCTGTAATAGTTCTTGTTTATGGAATAGGTTTATATTTGACCTTTCCCTTTTAGTGGGTATTCTAGTCACTTTTAACTATGTTTCTCTACAAACAAAAGTATATAAAAATTCTTTCTTTTTGTCCCTTTGTATATATGTTCTAGTTTTTATTTAGGATCAAAATAAGAAATTGGAATGCTGAAGTAGATGTATTATATGAATATTACCAAATTTAAGTTTCCTCTAATATATGTATTTTCTTACAGTGTGTACCCCTTTTGTAACATACTCACCAACAGTTGATATTGTCACTTAAACTTTTGCTAGCCTATGTCAACTTAATTTTGATTACTACTGATAGAGAATTTATTTATTTAATAATGTACAATATGCCAGTCATTGTTCCAGGCACTGGTCATACAGCAGTCATAGGGCTTCCTCTGTCATACTTAAGGCTCTCTTTTTATCGCTTTTGACGGTGGCAAAGAGTTGAAACTGGTGATTATTTTAAGAGTGTGTGGTTGACTTTTTTATATATTTAGTATCCATTTCCTCTTCCATGAATTACCTAATCATATACTTTACCATTTTCACTATTGATTTATTTTGTTTTTATTCATCTGTAGGATTTTTTTAGAATGTAGAAATGTAGAAATTTCTCTTTAAAAAGTGTTACTGTAGGGGCGCCTAGAAACTGTGTGCCAATGTTTTTTGCTCATTTTGATGAAAATATTGTGCTGATTTTGTTTTATTCATTTTCACTTGTATTTTAGTGTTGCTTATGGTGCTTTTTAAAAACTTTTTGTTTTGAGATAATTGTAAATTCACATGAAGCTGTAAAAAAAATAGTAGATATTTTATATAACTTTCACCCAGTTACTTCCGATAGTAACATCTTGCATAACTGTAGTTCTGGAAATTAATATTGATATTGTCTACCAACCTTATTCACATATCACAGGTTTTACATCAATTCAGTTGTTTGTGTCTGTGTTTGTATGTGTGCATATAATTCTATATAGTTTTATCACGTGTGCATTCATGAAATTATCACTGTAGTAAACATACACAACAGCTCTATCACAAGGATCCCATATGATACCCTCTTATAGTCATATCCACCTCCCTCCCTCTTCTCTTCCTTAATCCTGTGAACAACTACTCTGGTCTCCATCTCTATAATTTCATTTCAAAATGTTATAGAAAGAAACTATTAACTTCTGAGGTTGACTTTTTTCAAAATCAGTATTTTGTTTTATTGATTTTCCCTTATTATTTTTGTTTATGATTCCATTGATTTTTAAAATCTCATCCTTTTTCTTTCATTTTACTTGTTTTGCTTTCTGTTTTTTGTTCTTCCTTCTATTGTTTGTTGAAGTTGGAAGTTTAATTATTGATTTGAGAACTCTCCTCTTTTTTAATGTAAGAATTTAATATAAATATTCCTGTGTTGCTTTAAATCACATCACATATTTTTGACATATTACATTTTCACTTTTTAATTTTATGAATGTTTTATTTCCTTTCAAACTTCATCTTTGATTGATAGATTATTTAGAAGTATTGTTTTTAATTGCCAAATATTAGAGATTTTACTGATGTCTTTCTTTTGTTGATTTCTAGTTGGTTCCATAAAGGATAAAAATGTACTATTCTATTTCTTTAAAATTTGTTGAGGTTTATGTTATTTCTAAGGTTATGGGGTATTTTAACATTCTTTTAGAAAATGTATTCTACTCTTGGGTAGAGTGTTCTATATATGTCAGTTAAATCATGTTCATGGTTGATAATATTGCTCAGATTTTCTATATTTTTGCTGATTTTTTGTCTCAGAATTATATCAGCTGCTGAGAGTAGGAATTGTAAGGCTGCACTATAATTGTGGATTTGTGTATTGCTTCTTTCAACTTTGTCAGTTTTGGTTCATATATTTTGAGGCTCTGTTGTTTGCTACTTTCTTATTTCAGATTATTATGTGTTCCTGGTACATTGATCCTTTTATTATTGTGTAATGTCCCTTTTTGCTTATAGTAATTTTCTTTGCTCTAAAGCTTACTTTATCTGGTATTAATATAATCACTCATGTTTTCCCTTTGCAATTAATGTTTTCATGGAATATCATTTTTATTCTTTTATGTTAAATCTACGTATGTTGCTGAATTTGAATTGTGGCTGCTTTTTGTCAGCTTGGCTTCTTAGCTGATGTTTCTTGGTGGTACCCCTGGGCTTGCGAGAACATCTAATTCAACCTTATGGAGGAATTAGCCAACTTCTGTTGCAAGGTTAGGACTCAAGAGATGCTGAGCCTTCAACTTTTGAATGATAGGTTATAAGAGGCCTTGCCTGAATATTGGTCCTCCAGTCCTGGGTTCCTGACCAATCTTTCTTTCTCCTTCTACTTTTCAGAATACTCCTTTGGCTGCCTCTTGCATTGTTTCCATGGTTTATAGAGGTACTTGGTTGAAGGAAGGTGAATGATGGCAGGGATACATAAGCCTATGCCAGCTTTTCCAGATTGGCTATTTGATTAGAGTTATTATGATCTAAAGTGTTAGAGTTTAAATGATTGAGGACTTACTGTATCTGGTTCTATGGTCACTACTCCACATGTATTTGTATTTTACCTTGGCTTATATATCTTATATCACAGCAATATTTTGTGTAATTTTGAAAACATATGACATATTTTGACATTTGTTATTCTAAAACAGAGGGATAATTCCTTTACATTGCTAGTTACTAGTTACTAAAAGATATTCCTAATCATTTAGGTAACAGTGTAGGCTTCACATGCTTTAATTGGAAAAGTAACCAAAGTCTCATGTGTTGCCCATTTAAAAATATGGAGCCTCATCTTCACTTGTTATATATATCTTGTCTTCCAAACATATATCCAGTTAAATTATACCCTAATATATTGCATTTAAATTGCTTCATATCAAACTCTCCTGTTTTTATATCTTTACAACAATTTTATTGATAAAATATAGTTTCGGGGTGCTCTCTGCACTTTCTCAATATTTAACATTTTGGGTCATAAGATTGTCCTCTATGTAACTTATGAATCAATTTGATGATCTGTTCATGCCTGGATTTATTACCTAACAGATGTCTGTGTAGTTAGAGACCCATATGAATACTGTATCCTGTGGCTTATGGTCACTACTCCACATGCATTTTTATTTTTACTAATAATTTAACATAACACCAAATACTTTCAACTATTCAGTAACCACATTTTTAAAAACATCAGTAATATATTTTATTTAAAAATATAGGAAAATTTAAATATATGCTAATTTTATTTTATGTTTTTATATTTTGCTGTCATCATGAAATTGTGTGAAGGAGGAATATAGATTTTTCCAAAAAGTTATTTAGAATTAATGAGTAAAACAACTTGAAAACCACTGTTAGGTACATTGTATCCTAAAAATGATTAGCTGAGGAGGGAGTACTGTGGTTTTGTACATTGATGAAAATATCTTAAAGATAACATGAGATCAAATGGAAAAAAAATATGTTGGACTAATGTATGGAAGGAGATTTATACAAGAAGGAACAAAGTGCAAAATTGTGGAGATTAAAATAAGCATGTTAAAGGAAACATTTAGTAAAATCTGTTTGCTTCGGTTGTGTTTGATTTATTGTTTTTGAAGGGCAGTATGAGGATTATATCTGAACAATTATATGATATGAAGCTTTGGGGAAAGTGGAATGCCAGATTACTAATAAATTAAAATAAATTAATATTAAATTTTAAATGTTATATCAAATAATTAAATTTTATATAATTAATTTATAAAATTTACTAAACTTTATAATTAAGAATTAGAGAATGATTTATGTAGTCTACCAAGAAAGACATGAATACATGATAATTTTTTTTTAAATATTAATCTGGAACATTACGAAGATGGCAAATAGGAAGTCTCAGACCCTCCTTCCTCCCATGGAAACAAAACACAGACTAGTTCTTTTTGTGAAAAAAAAATTCAGAAACTAATTAAGGGGCTCCAATACTTCAGGTAAATGCAAAACCAGCTTCATTGAGCTAGTAGGAAAATTCATGGCACCTTCTCACCATAGTCCCTCCCACACATCATAGTTCCATGTGATCAGGAAGAAACTTCTACCTCCCAATCTAACTCTGGAGTGGAAAAGAGAATGCTAGACCATACAATATTCTGACGTTTCGGGGAGCTGCCTGAGGGACTGGTTTCTGTTTCACCTGTAGGAGAGTGTGGATGGGACCTAGCATACTCTAAATGCCTGGGGATCATTGAGAAGAAAAAAAAAGCTGAGCAGCATATTACTCCTCCAGCAGACCTGCAGTAGAACAGATAAGCTGATAAAGCTTGAGGACCTCTCCTCCCAGAGGGAAAGAGAAGAATGGAATATATGTCCAATGTCCTAGCTTTTCAGGGGACTGCTTAAGGTACTAGTTTTTGGCTAGCCTGACTTTGGCATTGATGGGACTAAGTGTAATCTAGATGCTTGGGGGCTACTGAGAACAAAAATGAGCTGGGTAGTGTGCTGCTGCTTCAGGGTATCCATAGTACATTAGACAAACATTAGAGGGAGCAAGAGATTACAAGCTCCTGAAAAAAAAAAAAAAAAAAAAAAGACAGAGAAAGAGAAAGAGAAGAAAGAAAGAAAGAAGCCAGCCAATCCTTCTAATCAAGAATCTACATGCATAAGTCCAGAGGAGACATATACACAGTTTGAGAGGCCCCCAGAATCCCTAGGTAAGCTAACTAGTGAAGGTCTTTCCTTGTACCAAGGCAGTGGCTGTTTTTTCAAATACATAGATACCAACACAAAGTTATAAGGCATGTGAAAAAAAAAGGGGGGGAGTGAAATGGCCCTGGCAAAGGTACAATATAAATTTCCAGAAACCAATCTTAAAAAAATAGATATAGGGGTGTCTGGGTGGCTCAGTCGTTAAGCATCTGCCTTCAGCTCAGGTCATGATCCCAGGGTCCTGGGATCAGCCCTGCATCGGGTTCCCTGCTCCGTAGGAAGCCTGCTTCTCCCTCTCCCACTCCCCCTGCTTGTGTTCCCTCTCTTGCTGTGTCTCTCTCTGTCAAATAAATAAATAAAATCTTTTAAAAAAATGGATATATATATTTGTTATCTGAAAAAGAATTCAAAATAACCATCACAAAGATACTCAACAAGCCTGTGAAACCAATGATTAAATAAAATGAGAATTTCAGCAAAGAGATAGAAAATATAAAAAAGAACTAGTAAGTGTCTGGAACTAGTAAGGAGATTGAATCAGTAATCCAAAATCCCGCAACAAAGAGCCCAAGGGCAGATGGCTTCACTAGTGAATTCTACCAAACATTTAAAGAGGAATTAGCATCAGTGGAAGCATAAAATGCTTCCAGAAAATTAAGAAAGGGGAACATATCTGTTCTTTCTGTTCTCATTTTATAAAGCCAGAAATAACCCTGATTAAGAACCAGCCAAAGACATTATAAGAAAAGAAAACTACAAGCCAGTGTTCCTGCTTAACATACATGCAAAATTATTAGCAAAATGCTAGCAAACTGAATTCAATAGCACATTAAAAGGATCATACACCTTGACTAAGTGGGATTTATACCTGGGATACAAGAATGATTCAACATACCAAAATCAATTAATATGATATACCACATCAGTATAACAAAAGATAAAAATCACATAATCTCCTCACAGATGCAAAGCATTTGACAAAATTCAAGACTCTTTCATAATAAAAATACTCAACAAACTAGAATAAAAGGAAATGATCTTAACCTATAAAGGCTTCATATAACAAGCCCACAAAAACTGAGAGCTTTTCCTCCGACAACAGAAATAAGGTAAGAATGCCCACTTCCACCACTTTTATTAAACATAGCACTGGGAGAGGTCAACTAGGAAGATGGTGGAGTAGGAGGACCCTAAGTTCCCCTCATCCCATGGATACAACTATATAATAACTATATCAGCATAAATAACCCAGGAAATAACTTGAAGATTGGCAGAACAAACTCCACAATGAAAGGCAAGGAAGAGGCCACACTGAAGAAGGTAGAAGGGCAAAGACGTTGTCTGTGAGGAAAACAGACAGTGGCTATCCACAGTGGGGAAGAAACTAGAGGTGTGGAGAAGGGCAGAAAAAAGACTTTCACACCAGAAAGTCCATGAACGGGGAGGATGAATCTCTGTAATATTTGCCTTGGAAGGTGAGAGGGGCTGGATTTTATGAGTTCTTAAAACCAGCAGGCTTTAAAGCCTGGAATTTTAGGAATCAGTGAGTTGGTCTCTGAGAGAGCCCTGAGAGCATTAGGAAGTGAAGTTCCTGCTCTTTAAGAGACAGACAACAAACAGCCCATGTAGATACAGTATAGAACCAGCAGTTTGAAAAGCACTGGGGGCAGATGAGAGGGAGAATGACTTGCTCACCTCAGAGCATAGCCTAGAGAAACAGGGATCAGGGGAAACCCCTCTAGGAACAAAGGAGCTAGCAGGTGCCATTTCCTTCCCCCACCCTCCAGCCACTTGGAACTAAAATGGGGCCCATGCTCCTTACCTAAATTGCTTGCACCAAGCCCAGCACCCCTTCGCTTTGGTGGATTCACCCTTCCCGGTCACGGGTACCTGAGTTCCAGCACTGCAGGCCCCTCCTCCAGAAGCCCAGCACAAACCCTGCCAACACCACATCTCCTGACCCACGCATTTTGTGGAACCTCAGTCTGAAAGTGGTAGGTGTAGGTCTCCCTTTGCAAGCAGACCACTGAACACCTTGCTATCCACAATAGGCAAAGAAACTCAGCAGACAACTGGACTGAAGGAAAAAGAGGCCAAGACTCAAAAGAAGAGCACACACTACACCACACCACACATGGGGGACACTCCCAAAAGTGCCAGGTCTTGAGCAACAGGGGACAGCACACTGCAGGGCATTACAGGACCTCTTCATATGACTTATTGTTAAGACCAAAAAAGTAGCTGACTTTCATAACACAGAGAGACAGACAAAGTCAGAAAAAATGAAGAGACAGAAACATCTTCCAAATGAAAGAACAGGCCCAAACCACAGCAAGAGACCAAAGTAAAATGGATATAAGTAATATGCCTAATAGAGAATTTAAAGAAATGATCAAAAAGATACTGGACTAGAGAAAAGAGTGAGGGACATCAGTGAGACCCTTAACACAGAGATGAACCAATCAGAGATCAATAACCACAATAAATGAAATTAAAAATCCACTTGATGGAATAAATAGCAGGCTAGATAAAGCAGAAGGACAAATTAACAATGTGAAAGACAGAGTAATGACCAAAGGAGAAGAAAGAAAATTAAGCAAATTGAGAATAGTCTTAGGGAACTAAATGACTCTGTCATGGGTAATAATATTTGCATTATAGGGATCTCAGAAGAAGAAGAGAAAGGTAAAGGGCCAAAAATTTATTTGAAAAAATAATAGCTGAAAACTTCCCCAATTTGAGAAAAGAAACAGAGATACAGATCTAGGGGACACAGAGATTCCCCCACCCCACCCCCGGAAATTCAACCCAAGGAAGTCCACACTGCGACACATAATAATTAAAATGGCAAAAAGCAGCAATAAAGAAAAAAATTAAAAGCAGCAAAAGAAGACAGTTACATACAAGGGAAGCCCCATAGGGCTATCAGCAGATTTTTCAGCAGAAACTTTGCAGGCCAGAAAAATGTGGCATGATATATTCAAAGTGCTGAAAGGGAAAAATCTGCAGGCAATAATATTCCACCCAGCAAGGCTATCATTCAGAATAGAAGGAGAGATAAAGAGTTTCTCAGAGAAACAAAAGCTAAAGGAGTTCATGATCACCAAACCATACCTACGAGAAATTTTAAAGGGAACTCTGAGTGGAAAAGAAGACCATAAGTGAGAGTATAAAAAGTCAAAAACACAAAAGCAGTAAAATAAATATTTCTGTAAAAATAATCAAGGGATTCATATAATAAAAGGATGTAAAATATGACACCATATATCTAAAATGTGGGAGGGAGAGGAGTAAAGAATGGGTCTAAACTTAAGCAACCATCAGCTTAATATAGACTGCTATGTGCAGAAGACATTATGTACAAACCTAATGGTAACCACAAATCAAAAACCAGTAACAGATATGCAAAGCATAAAGAGAAAGGAATCCAAGTATATCACTGAAGAAAGCCAACAAACCATTAAAGAGAGCAAGAGAAGAAAGGATCAGAGAAAATCTATAGAAGAAACCACAAAACAAATAACAAAATGGGAATAAATACATATCTATCATAATTACTTTGAATGTAAATGGACTACATGCTCCAATCAAAAGACATAGGGTAACAGAGTGGATAAAAAACAAAAACAAAAACAAGACCCATTTACATGCTGCAAGAGACTCATTTCAGACCAAAAGACTCATGCAGATTGAAAGTGAGGTGATGGGGAAACATTTATCATGCAAATGTATGCCAAAAAAAAGCTGGGGTAGCAATAGTTATATTGGACAAAATAGACTTTAAAACAAAGACTGTAACAAGAGACAAAGAAGGACACTATATAATAATAAAGGGGACAATCCAATAAGGAGTAATAACAATTGTAAATATGTATGCACCCAACATGGGAATACCCAAATACATAAAAAGTTAATAACAAACATAAAATAAATTATTGATAATAATACAATAATAGTAGATGACTTTAACACCCCACTTACATCAATGAACAGATCATCCAAACAGAAAAATAAGGAAATAATGGCCTAGAATGACACAGTGGATCACATGGATTTAACAGATATATTCAGAACATTTCATCCTAAAAAAGCAGAATACACATTCTTTTTGAGTGCACACAGAACAGTTTCCAGAATAGATAACATATGACATCAGGATCTGATTCTTTGAAAAATTCAACAAGTTTTTTTTAAGATTTTTTATTTATTTGTCAGAGAGAGAGAGAAAATGAGCAGGGGGAGCAGCAGGCAGAGGGAGAAGCAGGCTCGCCACCAAGCAAGGAGCCCAATGCGGGACTCAATCCCAGGACCCTGAGATCATGACCCGAGCTAAAGGCAGATGCTTAACTTACTGAGTCACCCAGGCACCCCAACAACAAAATTGATAAACCTCTAGCAAGACTCATTAAAAGAAAAAGAGAGAACCCAAATAAACAAAATTACTAATGAAGGAGAAGAAATAACAACCAACACCACACAGAAATACAAATAATTTTAACAGAATATTATGAAAACCTATATGCCAACAAATTAGACAGCTTAGAAGAAATGGATAAATTCCTATAAAAATATAACCTACCAAAACTAAAGCAGGAAAAATAGAAAATTTGAACAGACCAATCAGCAGCAATGAAACTGAATCAGTAATCAAAAACTACCAATGAACAAAAGTCCAGTATCAGATGGCTTCATAGGCAAATTCTACCAAATAATTAAAGAAGAATTAATTTTTCTTAAATGATCCCAAAAATTACAAGAGGAAGGAAAACTTGCAAATTCATTTTATTGGTCCAGTATTGCCCTGATACCAAACCAGGTAAAGATACTACAAAAAAAGAGAACTACAGGCCAATGTCTCTCATGAATATAAATTCAAAAGTCCTCAAGAAAATATTAGCAAACTGAATCCAACAATATATTAAAAAAATCATACACCACAGCCAAGTGGGATTTATTCCCAGGATGCAAGTGTGGTTTAATATTCACACAACAATCATTGTGATACATCACATCAAGAAGAGAAAGGATAAAAACCACATGACCATTTCAACAGATGTAGAAGCATTTGACAAAGTACAACATCCATTCATGAAAATTCCTCACAAAGTAGGTCTAAAGGGAACATATCTCAATATAATAAAGGCCATATATCAAAAAGCCACAGCCAACATCATACTCAATGGTAAAAAATGGAGAGCTTTTCCCCTAAAGTCAGGAATAAGACAAGGATGTCCACTCTCACCACTTTTATTCAACATAGTACTGGAAGTCCTAGCCACAGCAATCAGACAACCAAAGAAATAAAAGACATCCAAATTGGTAAAACTATCACTATCTACAGATGACATGATACTATTAATAGAAAACACTAAAGACTCCACCAAAAAAACTACTAAAACTAATAAATGAATTCAATAAAGTCAAAGGATATAAAATCAATATACAGAAATCTGTTGCATTCCTATACACTATTAATAAAGAAGCAGAAAGTGAAATTAAGAAAACAATCCCATTTACAATTGCACCAAAACAATAAAATATCTAGGAATAAGCTTAACCAAAAAGGTAAAAGACCTGTGCTCCGAAAACTATAAAACACTGATGACAGAAATTCGAGACAACACAAAGAAATGGAAAGACATTCCATGCTCATAGGTTGGAAAAACAGATATTGTTACAATATCTATATTACCTAAAGCAATCTACACATTTAATGCAATTCCTACCAAAATACCAATTTATCACAGAACCAGAACAAATAATCCTAAAATTTATAGGGAACCACAATAGACCTTGAGTAGTAAAACTAATGTTGAAAAAGAAAAACAAAACTGGAGGTATCATAATTCCAGATTTCAAGTTACATTATAAAGAGGTATTAATTAAAACAATATGGTACTGACATAAAAATAGACATATACATCAACAGAATAGAAGAGAAAATCTGGAAATAAACTGACAATTATATGGCCAATTAATCTTTGACAAAGGAAGAATGAATATGCAGTGGGGAAAAGTCTCTTCAACAAATGGTGATGGGAAAACTGGACAGCTGCATGCAAAAGAATGAAATTGGACCACTTTCTTTTACCATACATAAAAAGAAACTCAACATGGATTAAAGACTTAAATGTGACACCTGAAACCATAAAAATCCTAGAAGAGAGCATAGTCAGTAATCTCTCTGACATTGGCCATAGCAACATTTTTCTAGTTATGTCCCCCAATGCAAGGGAAACAAAAACAAAAATAAGCTCTTGGGACTACATGAAAATAAAAAGTTTCTGCACAGCGAAGGAAACAATCAACAAAACTAAAAGGCGACCTACGGAATGGGAAAAGTTATTTGCAAATGACAAATCTGATAAAGGGTTAGTATGCAAGGTATACAAAGAACTGATACAACTCAATACCCAAAAAAACAATAATCCAATTAAAAGATGGGCAGAAGACACAAACAGACATTTCTCCAAAGAAGACATCCAGGTGGCCAACAGACACATGAAAAGATGCTCAACATCACTCATCATCAGGGAAATGCAAATCAAAACCGCAATGAGATATCACCTCACACCTATCAGAATGGCTAAAATAAAAAACGTAAGAAACAATAAATGTTGACAAGAATGTGGAGAAAATGCACTGTTGGTGGGAATGCAAACTGGTACAGCCATTGTGGAAAAGAGTATGGAAGTTCCTCAAAAAATTAAAAATAGAACTACCCTTTGAACCAGGAATGACACTAATGGGCATTTACCCAAAAAATATAAAAACACTAATTCAAAGGGATACATGCACCCCTATGTTTATTGCAGCATTATTTACAATAGCCAAACTATGAAAGCAGCCCAAGTGTCCATCTATTGATGAATGGCTAAAGAAGATGTGGTATGTGTGTGTATGTGTGTGTGTATATACATATACATATTTATATATAGGAATATAATTCAGCCATAAAAAAGAATGAACTCTTGCCATTTACAACAACATGGATAGAAATAGAAAGTATAATGCTTAGGTAAATAAGGTCAGTCAGAGAAAGACAAACACCATGTTCTCTCACTTGTATGCAGAATTTAAGAAACAAAAGAGTAAAGGAAAAGAAAAGAAAGACAAACCAAGAAATAGACTCTCAACTATAGAGAACAAACTGATGGTTACCAGAGGGTAGGTGGGTGGGAGGATGGAATAGATAGGGCATATGGGGATTAAAGAGTATACTTGTCATGGTGAAAAATAAAATGAAAATTTAAAAAACTAAACTAAACTAAAACAAAACATGTAGCACTGGAAATCCTAGCCAGAGCAGTTAGGCTAGGAAAATAAATAAAAGGCATCCAAATCAGAAAGGAAGAACAGAATGATCTCTATTTACAGATGACATTAACTAATATATAGAAAACTACAAAGAGTCCACAAAAGGAACTGTTTGAACTAATAATTCTATTCAGTAAAGTCAAATGATATAAAAATCACGATACAGAAATAATTTGCATACTTCTACATAATGAATTATCTAACAAAATAAATTAAGAAAACAATCCCATTTCTTGCCGCACAGTCTGAAACCCATGCAGGACTTCTCAGCCTGCAAAATCCCACTCAGGCTCCAAGCATGGTGGCCATCCTGTGCATGAATGAGCTGGAACCCTGCATGAATGAGAATTTCATCTCCAGAGCCTCTGCCACCATGGAAGACACTGTGATGAGTGTCAAAATTATCCAAAACCACCTCACTGGAATCTCAGCTGGCTACTGTTTTGTAGAATTTGGAGATTTGGCCATAGCCAAGAGGTGTTTGCACAAAATTAATGGGAAACCCCTTCCAGGACCCACACTTTTACTTAGCTTATAGCTGCACCAACCTGACACACCTGGGCTCATAGAACCATGGAGCTGGCCTTAGTGATCATCTGTGCAACCCTTCATTTTATACAGGAGAAAAAGTTGTGGCTTAGAGAAAAGAAGATGCTTTGTCCAAGGCAAAACATTTTAAACTGAATTATGCCACTTCTGGAAAATAACCAGATAACAGCCCTGAGTATTTCCTCTTTGTGGGGGACCTGACCCTGGTTGTGGATGACAACATGCTGTATGAATTCTTCATCAAAGTCTACCCCTCCTATTAGGGAGGCAAGGTGATTTTGGACTAAACAGGTGTGTCTAACAACTATGGTTTTGTGAAAATCACAGATGACCTGGAACAGAAGTGAGCCCTGACTGACTGCCAAGGAGCAGTCGGCCTAGGGCCTAAACCAGTGCAGCTGAGTATGGCAATCCTCAAAGCAAGCCAAATGATGTCAGTGGAGTATAGTCAAGTCAGATGTACAATTACAGCTACAACCACTATTACCAGTAGTACCAGAACGACTATGCCCAGTGGGACCAGAACACAGGCAGCTACAGATTTGGCTACCCCCTGTATGGTTATACCCAGAGCACTATGTAGAGATATGAAGAAGTTAGGGATGACACATTGGAAGACCCCATGTCACAGATGGATGTGATTGAGGCCAACAAGGAGTTCATGGAGCAGAGAAAAGAGCTGTAGGATGCACTGATGGAATGTCACTGGCAACTCCTGGACACGGTATCTTCAGAGGCCCCTACCATGATGTAGCCAGGATGAAGGACAAGACAAAGTATTCTGTGTGAGGGAGATAAAAGACTCATTTTTAACAATAATGACAACAACAAAAAATATTGGAAGAACTTTTACCTTTTTGGAAATGTTTTGTAAGATTTTAGTAATTGACAATTCTGAGATTATGACTATTCCTGCAACACTGCTGCCTTCATTTGACAGTGAGACACTTGAGTTTGAAAACCAAGGGACCAACTCATAACTGTTGAACAAGTTTCCAAAAAAAAAAAAAAAGAAGAAAGAAAGGAAGAAAAAGAAAAAGGAAGGAAGGAAGCATTCCCATTTATGATAGCATCAAAAAGAATAAAATACTTAGGAATAAACCTTAACCAAGGAGGCAAAAGGCATGCACACTGAAAACTAGAAAACATGTTGAAAAGAATTTTTAAAAGACACAGATAAATGGAAAGGTATCTTGTGTTCATGAATTGGAAGACTTACTATTGTTAAAATGCCCATATTACCCAAAACAATGTACAGATTCAGTGCAATCTTTATCATGATTTCAATGGCATTTTTCACAAAAAGGAAAAAATAATCCTAAAATTCATATGGAACGAAAAAGGACCCCAAAACAATCTTGACAAAGAAGAACAAAGCTAGAGGACACACACTTCCTGATTTTAAAACATACAACAGAGCTACAGTAATTAAAACAATATGGTACTGGACAATTACAGATGTGTAGACCAGTGGGACAAAATAGAGCACTCAGAAATAAATCCACACATATGTGGTCTTCTAATGATTTTTGACAAGATTGCCGCAATAGGGAGCATACAGTGGGGAAAAGATAGTCTCTTCAACAACGATTCTGGGAAAACTGGATATACACATGCAATAGAATGAAACTGGACACTCATTTTACACCATACATAGTTATCAAGTCAAAGACATTAAGAGGGAAATCTTCATGACATTGGTCTTGGCACTGATTTCTTGGGTATGACATCAGAAGCATGGGCAACAAAAGCATAAATAGGTAAGTCAGACTATATCAAACAGAAAGCTTCTGTGTGGCAAAGGAAAAATCAACAGAATAAAAAGCAAAATGGAAAAATCAACAGAATTAAATGGGAGAAAATATTTTCAAACCATATCTGTGATAAAAAGTTAATACTCAGTTTATATAGAGAACTCACATAATTCAATAGCAAAGTAAACAAAAGACCTAATTAAAAATGGTAAAATGGCTTGAATAAAGACATTTCTCCAAAGAACACATACAAATGACTAACAAGTATATAAAAAGATGGTCAGCTTCACTAGTCATCAGAGAAATGCAAATCAAAAGCACTAGATATCACCTTTACCTGATGAGATTGCCATTATTAAACAAACAAATAAAAAATAAAATAACAAGTGTTGGCAACCATGTGGACAAATTAGAACCCTGTACATTGTTGGTGGGAATGTAAACTGGTATAGCCACTATGGAAAATAGTCTGGAGTATCCTCAAAAAATTAGAACTAGAACTACCATGTGATCTAGCAACCCTACTTCTGGGTATTTATCCAAAAGAACTGAAGTCATGATCTTGAAGAGATGTTTGCTCTCCCATGTTCATTGCACCATTATTCACAATAGCCAAGAAGTAGAAACAACCCAGATTTCTATTGACAGATGATTAGAAATAGAAAATGTGGAATATACATATAATGGAATATGATTCAGCCATAACAAAATCCTATTATATGCTACAACATGGATGAATTTTTAGGACATTCTGCTAAGTGAATAAGCCAGTCACAAAAGTGTGAATATGCATAATTCCACTTATATGAGTTATCTAAGATACTCAAAATCATTGAAGCAGAAAATAGAATGTTGGTTGCCAGAAGCTGGGGGGAGGATAAATGGGAGTTGCTGTTCAGTGAGTATAAAATTTTAGTCATTAAAGAATAAAAGTTCTAGAATTTCTGTATAATATTGTGCTTATCATTAGCAATACTGTACACTTAAATTTTTATTAAAAGGGTAGATTTCATGTTATGTGCTGTTATCACAATAGTCTGAAATGTAGTGGTAGCTAGACTGAAGAAGGGAGTTGGGATAGTAGGACATACTAAAATGGGGTAGTTAGGATTATAGTAGAAAATGGAAGAAGGCCTGATTTAGGATGCTAACAAATTTTTTTACAAATTCATTTTTCTTAGTATTGAGAGAAAGAATAATTGCCGTTCTACCTTAGATGCATGATAGATGCAGAAAAAAATAAAATGAGAATACTAATAACAGGATGTTTTCAGAAGAAAGGAGAAATTAGGCAAATATGAAAAAATGAAGTGTTTTGTCTGCTTTTGCTATCTACTGCTTACTGCAATTTGGCAATTTTATATTATTTGGCATTTTAAAGATAGATAACATTTGACAAATAATAAGTATTTTTTTTAGATATACATTTTAAGAAATACTACTATAAGATATTAGGAAATTTTGGAAGTGTTCATTTATTTGAGGTATTTAAGACATTTTTAAAAGTAGAATATAGTATTTATTTTTTGTTCTATCTTTACTCTTCTAATCCCTTGTCCTTTTTTTCCCCTAAAACACAAAGAAATAAAAATAAATAGTACCAAAGTATAGAAATAGATCTTTTAAAAAATCAGCCCAAACAAAAAACAAAACAAAAAGTCTGAACAGACCCTTCACTGAAGAAAATATTTAAGAATCAGTATGGAAAAGGGACACAGAAAGTTGGTCAACATAATTTTCCTTAAGGAAATGCTAAAAAAAATTAAGATACTCCCACTACTTACCTATTAGAATGTTTAAAACCCTAAACACTGAAAATATCAAATGTTGTTGAGGGTGTATAACAACAGGAACTCTTATTTATTGTATGTAAGAATGCACATTGGGACAGCCACCTTGGAAGACAGTTTGGAATTTCTTATCAAGTTAAACATAGAAACATCATATGATTCAGCAGTCACATTCCCAATAACTTAGGTAGATACTTCCCTAAATGGTGCTTTTAAGCTAAGATAGTGTTTAAAAAAATATCCTGAATTGGAAAAAGTGGATAAGGCTACTATTATATCTGCTCATCAATAAGTCACTGGATATAGGGTAGCCCTGGATATTGGCCGGCCCTGGATATTGGCCCTTAGGGGAAGCAGCTCCTGTGGTAGACAGTAACTCCCAGAAAAAAAGATGTAGTTGCAAGCCATAAGCAGTCAAACTTCTTAGAACTTTGGAAAATAAATTCTTTGGTCATTAAGGTGATCTATCTTGGTGGCACACCAGAATATCAACTAAGTCTTGTTTTCTTCTTTAATGCAGTAAGTCTCTTCCCTGAATTAGAATTGTAGGTAGATTGGTGGGTTTTGTCAGAGATTTATGTAGGTTATTATTCCACTCTTTTCCTAGTCAATTATTCATGTATATGAATGTATATATGTATAGCAACATTTTATGTATTACATGTAATTGTTCTTAGTAAAATAATGATATTATTTTAACTTCATTTTGTTAGGTCATGGTTCCAAGTAGGTGATTGAAGTAAGGTATATTTTAAGGGAATTGTAGTCACTTGCAAGGAAGTTCAAGGATTTTAGACAATTTTATTTAGAAGCTCCACCTGTGAATTCTGGTTATTAAATTTCTTAAATCTCTTCCTAAGTTTTAATTTGCCCCTCTACAAATTCCCCTGTGTCCTTCATATTACTTTCTTGTCAGCTTTATCTGTTTTAAGTCAGATCTTGAATTGTTAGTGGCAAAGAGAAAAGGAAATACTTGACAATTAACTTACACACTTCACTTTACACGCCTTTATAATCCAGTGTTGTGAAAAGTATGTTTTCCATTGGTTTGACAAAATACATATGTTACTTGTCCCTTCTATAATTGAAAGGATTCCCTTTTTGTGATCATTTATGAGAAAACACAGTTCCAAGTGTATGATACCCTTCACAAAGTCAGTCATTACTCCTGCTGCCCTGAGCATCCAAAATTTACATGACTCAATTCAGGATAGCAAGGAAACTTACTTTTAAGCTGAATGTCCATATTCTTGTATTAAACTATGAATTGTTCAATGAAAACCATCGTGTCCAACTTCCGGTAGGTTTTTTCCCCATATTTATATTCTTTAGGCTATTTCAGTGAGATTTTAGGTAGAAGGCCACATCTTGATGAAATAATGTTTTATATACAATGTTTTAAATACATGGTATTTCCCAAATAAACAAGTTTTGAAAATACATTTACACTTTTTGTACCAAAATGTGGATTTTTCAGTATTCAAAATGGCAGGCATATTATATTGATACTCAAATAATATTTTGATGCAATTTCCCTTGATTACTACTATTCAAAGTTGTTTTTCTAAAGCATGCATACTCATACTCATGGTATGTATCTTATAAAAGTAAATTTAATTTAATTCACATTAATTTAATTCAGTTTAACTCACAGCCATTATTAAGGTTTTGGCTACTTTAAGGCTATAATTTGGTTTTAGTCTGCAATTTATAGAATATGCAAGCTTGAATGTATGGTGTGCTACCAAGGTTATAAAAAAAATCAAATAAACATTGCGAGAAGCCTCAGAGATTTACCCTTTCAGACAAAAGATTAGATTTAGAAATGTACTATTAATAAAAAAGGAAAAAGAAAACAATTCTACATAATTGTCTAATGGATTAAAATAATTTTTAAAATTACTGAAAAATAATCTTGTAAGATTTAGTCACATAAACTTTGTCCCTTAAGATTTATAAATACTATATTATTCTGTATGATTTATAAAAGTCCTTGATTTAAAAGCTCTCAAATTATATGTTCTTACCCAATAGCAATTTATATGTCTCTTTCTCTTTAAAATTCATGGAAGTTAAAATGATTTATGATTGTTTGGGTTTTATTTTAGGAGATAAAAATTCTTTCTTATTTAAAAGGATATTCAAATAACAAAATAAGAAAGTCATAGTGCTTACAAGAAAGTCATAGTGCTTACATGAGTATGCATCAGTCTATATATTAATATGCTTATGTAATGATAAATTATGCAAAATTCTATTTATGATAATCTCTTTCTTCAGAAAAGATAGAGACTTAGTATAGAAAAATATGCTTCATAACTATTGATTTCAATATCTGTGATTTAGGGGCGCCTGGGTGGCTCAGTCATTAAGCGTCTGCCTTCGACTCAGGTCATGATCCCAGGGTCCTGGGAACAAGCCCCGCATCGGGCTCTCTGCTCCGCGGGAAGCCTGCTTCTCCCTCTCCCACTCCCCCTGCTTGTGTTCCCTCTCTCGCTGTGTCTTTCTCTGTCAAATAAATAAATAAAATCTTTAAAAAAAAAAATATCTGTGATTTAAGCATTCTTTTATGTGATATATTTCACAGTATTAAATATTTAGAAAGAAAAAGAATAAATAAATAATACAAGAACACAGAAGCATTGTAGAAGTCTCTTCTGCTCCCCATCTATTGTTAGAAATATGACATTCAGCCAAAGACATTGCACTTAGAATGAATTCATAGTCTTAACAGTGGCCTAGAAGGATTCAATATTCCTTAGTCTGTATGCAGATTTTATTTGTATATCTTGACATGATATAGCTTATCTTTTAAAGTAATCTTTGTTCTTCACTTTCTCTTTTACTGATATCCTTTACATCTCTAGTAGGAGTTAAACTTCTTCTTGCCATGTATAGTTAGGCAATTTGGGATATCCAAAAGTAAAGTTTTAGTCATGTCTCCAAGAAATATTAAAGTTTATTGATCATAAAGATGAGGGCATCCAAAAAATAAGCATTAAAGTACCAAATATTCTTGCCTGCTCCTTGATGTGTATAAGGAGATGATGGGTCAGTGAGAATTTTAGCCTAGATTATAGTGTATATCTTTAAATGAACTTGGGATGTCACGTTAATCCCTTCTGTTTTAGCCCTTATCTTCAAGTTATTGCTAACCAGATAGGTTAGCAAGTGATACACAGGAGATCTCAATTTCTTGGAGGAGGTGAATAAGTACAGTAAATATAGCAGAGTAATAAACATTAGTATTATATAAGTATTATGATATATATATGAAATATATATCATCAACAAATGTATAGATACGTAAAATGTACAATTCCAAGTCAAACATGTATCTATGTTTGCTTTTATTAAGGACTGATTTTCTAATTTTCTGTTTGAGATATGAAACATAAATAGATTTATTCACACATTAAGTAGAGTTGTTCAACAACAGATAAGCACTTCTGGAAAATCAGATAACGATGTATATCACTTATTTATTGAATACTACATATATTAGTTTCAGAATGATATACTTAAATGAATTTAAGGGCAAAGTGATCAGGCTTAAAATAATATTTAAGGGAAAGAAATCAAAATTTTAAAAAAATGATAAAACAATAATTCTATATTTTTAGAAAAGCTCTACACATTTTCTAGCTTATGTAATTCCGATGATTTTGGAAAATACATTTTCCTTATAAACAGATAAAGTCTTATCAATATTGGCAGGTGTATTATAAGAAATTATGGTGCAATAGGTAGTGTGAATTTAATAATATCATAAGGAAATAGGCCTGGGTTAATTTAGGTTGTGTGGAATTTTTAGTGTCTTCAAAATGCTGACAAAAGCAAACAGCTTGTCTTTGACCTTCTTTACTCATGCAACACAATTAATTGCATTTCTGCATGATGGACTGTTACATTCTCTTTATTTATCTAAACATGAATTTGCCTTATAGTTCATTTGACTTTGAAAATTTTTTTGACGCTTATATACTGAAAATCTGGTGTGCTTTATTATCAGTCTCAGGGACATAATTAGAACCACAGTGGACAAGATTGAAGGCTTTGAATACTTTATAGAATGCGATCATTTGCATCAACATATTTGAGACAGTCCTGCTTTTTGCTTTTTACATTACACACTATTATACTATATGCATGTGTGTGTGTGAGAGAGAGAGAGAGAGAGGGAGACAGAAAGAAACACAGATTGAGAGACAGAAAGAGCTGGAGAGAGGGAGCAAGAGAGAGACTTTGTGGGGAAAAAGAAAGAATTTGACTTTCAAGTTAGATTTGCATAATTTTTTGGTGAGTGCTTGCTTGTAAAGTGTCATGACATTTTCCTAGTTCGACTGCTTTGTTTATACAGATGTCATACCTGGTAGAAATTAGACGACATATTTGAAGTTATAACTCATAAATCACTGATGGGGTATTATTAGTGTCCTAAGAGCAATAAATGATAAGGAATAGATCTTTTCTGTACCTTAGAAAAAATGATAGAATTCAATGAAGGAAATGTCAGCTAACCTGATCAAGCACAACAGTTTTCCCAGTAACTCACTGTAGGACATAACCAATAAAGAGGAATGCTTAAAATAACTACTCAGCTACAGAAAATATTCTGAAGAAAAAAAAATGGGTGATAGAGAAAATCTTTAAGGTTTTCACACTAGGGTAAAGATTTTAGGCTTTCATACCTTCAACATTCTCTGGATTTAATTTTCTTCAAATGCTACTTTGCCAGGATCTCCAAATATCCATCAATTTTTAAAAAGAGAAAGAAAAACAATATAAGCTGTAATTATAGGATATATATATTCTCCACATATTTCTTCAAAGTTTGTGTTTATATTGTTTCACCAAAGATTCATTTCAAACTGACTTGGTAGAGAGAGGAAATGTGAAGCTAGTTTCTCATACTGAAAGGGATTTCATATCACAGTCCAACAGCATGAAATAAAGTTTCAGGCTATATATATATATATATATATCTGGAAAATATTACTATATTACAGGCTATATGTACATATATCTGGAAAATATTACTGAAATTGGTTCTGTAATTCAGTTTCTTTAAAACTGTTGGGACTCAATTGTCCAAGAAACCTCTGTTGCTTTTAGTAGAAGAAAAAATGCATTTGTAGCAATATTCATCATGTGCCAGCAATTTACACTTACAGTAATAATAATGGTGCCTTCAAATATCACTGAATATGTAATATGCTATGCAATGTGGGCTAAGCACTTTACGTGCATGCCTTATGTCACTTAATCCTCCCAGCTATTAAATGTGAGGAAGCTGAAGTGTTGAAGTGTTAAGTAATTTAACGGAAGCCTCACAGTTAACAAATGGTTTATTTGAAACTTGAAGCAGGCTTCTCTGAACTTGAAGCTCATGCTCTTACCAATTGTTATTTAACAGTGACTGAACTCTAAATATCTGTAAACACAAGTATAAAATCATTTATTTGGAAAGTTCAAATTTTAAAGAAGACAATGCTCTAATTAATATTGTGTTTTGAATAGATGTCTTTACATAAAAAATCACGTATCCCTTTTTAATCACAAATGCAATGCTGGAAGTTATGTAACTATAACTTTCTTAAAGGGCATAATGTTAAGTAAATGTCAAATCCCTCAGTAAGCCTTTGTTTTATAAATTATCAGATTGTTTACGTTTTATTTTCAAATATTATATAACAGCTCTGTTTAAAAGGATAAAAGGCATATGATAGTTTATCTCCTACTGTAAATATGTGAATATAGGGAAAAATGAATTTCATGGAGTAGAGTACAAAGTCAAAAATTGTTGGGATTTCAGAAATAATAACTGCTAACTTGGTTGTGGCTTGCTTTATGCAAAAAGGGCATATCATTCATATCATTGCAAAATATTTCAAATAGTAATACACTCTTTAGACTTAAAGTTCCCTAAAGAATAAGCTGAATATTTTTTTTTCTGACAATAGCTCAGTAGATAGAAAAGTTGCATTATTTTCAATTAATCATCTATGTGCAACTATCTTATCAGGAATGCCTCTTTCTGCATGGAGCACTGGGTGTTATATGCAAACAATGAATCATGGAACACTACATCAAAAACTAATGATGTAATGTATGGTGATTAACATAACATAATAAAAAAAAGAAATGCCTCTTTCCTTTCTATTTACTTGATACAAGAATAGTTATTTATGGAAGAGAGTAATTCAGATCAGTGGGAATAGCTGGAGGTCCATCGAAGAACACTGGCAACTGAGAATACTTGCAAGGCCTTTACCAAGTGAGAGTTTTAAGTAACTTCTTCACTCTGGAGATTCCACAAGGCAGGAGCAGTGAGAACAGAATTTTTGTTGAAAGTCTCTGTGATTTAGAGACACAATGAAAGAATGTTCTATGGAGAGACTGTCTGTTGAAATACAAATTATTCTCCAGGTATTTCATTGTTGGAGTTGTGTTTTCTTCTTTTCTCTCCATTTCTTTCTCTCCTTATGTTTCTCTCCTTCTTTCACTTTTCTCTTTGCCTCTTGTTCATTCTCTGTTAGTATCACCTTCATAAATTCACATTGTTTATTTTATATGTTAGATGAACATTTGTGTATCAAGGGATTAGTCGGTAGTGTAAAGGATGAAAAGATGCTCAACATCACTGATCATCAGGGAAATGCAAATCAAAACTTCAATGAGATATCACTCCACACCTGTCAGAATGGCTAAAAGCAACAACACAAGAAACAACAGGTGTTGGTGAGGATGCGGAGAAAGGGGAACCTTCTTGCACTGTTGGTGGGAATGCAAACTGGTGCAGCCACTCTAGAAAACAGTTTGAAGTTTCCTTAAAAAGTTAAAAATAGAACTACCAGCAATTGCACTTCTAGGTATTTACCCAAAGTATACACAAATAATAATTCAAATAGATACATGCACCCAATGGTTATAGCAGTGTTATCTACAATAGCCAAAATATGGAAACAGACCAAGTGTCCATTGACTGATAAATGGTTAAAGAAGATATGGTATATATGAACAATGGAATATTACTCAGTCATAAAAAGAATGGAATCTTGCCATTTGCAATGACGTGGGTGGAGCTAGAGAGTATTATGCTAAGTGAAATAAATCAGTCAGAGAAAGACAAATGCCATATGATTTCACTCATATGTGGAATTTAAGAAACAAATCAGATGAGCAAAGGGGAAAAGAAAGAGAGAGGCAAACCAAGAAATAGACTCTTAACTATAGAGAATAAACTGATGAATTACTGGACGGGAGGTGGGTGGGGGATGGGTGAAATAGGTGATAGGGATTAAGGAGTACATTTGCTGTGAGGAGCACCAGATGTTGTATGGAAGTGTTGAATCACTATATTGTACACCTGAAACTGATATTATACTGTATATTAACCAACTAGAATTTAAATAAAAACTTTTTTATAAGAGTGTAAAGGAAAGAAAGTTATATTTGTCAGATGCCCAAGATAATGTCAAGATTGCCTCCATCCAGGGATGCCTGGGTGGCTCAGTTGGTTAAGCATCTGCCTTTGGCTCAGGTTATGATCCCAGGGTCCTGGGATGAGTCCTGCATCAGGCTCCTTGCTCAGCAGAGAGCCTGCTTCTGCCTTTTCCTGCCGCTACCCCTGCTTGTGCTTGCTCTCTCTCTCTCTCTCTCTGACAAATAAATAAATAAAATCTTAAAAAAAAAAAAAGAGTGCCTCCATCTAAGCAAAACTTTATCATAGTTGTTTTTCTTTTTATTTTTTTTTAACATAGTGGACATCACTAAATTCATTTCCTTCCTTTTATCCCCGGTAATTTTTACATGGAGAAGGAAATCAGAGTACCTGGAGAGTATGGACATATAGTGCTATATAAGTAAAAGAGAAGGAGGTTAGGTTGTGCAGGATCTGGTCTCCATCTTAAGAACAATTGACTTTTCTTGATTCATTTTGATCTAGGATGGCAGAACCAATTGTTTTATTTATTTTTTTAAAATGTTTTATTTATTTATTCATGAGAGTCAGAGAGAGAGAGAGAGAGAGAGGCAGAGGGAGAGGGAGAAGCAGGCTCCCCGCCTAGCAGGGAGCCCGATGTGGGACTCGATCCCAGGACACTGGGATCATGACCTGAGCCGAAGGCAGACGCTTAACCATCTGAGCCACCCGGGCACCCCAGAACTAATTGTTTTAAAAGACTAGTTGCATATATAGGTGACTATATTTAAGGGGAATGCAGAGAAGATGGAATAAAACCAGTTAATAGGCAAATGCAGTGGTTTGAGGGATGATGGTAATTTAGGTAAGTAATGTCAAGGAATAAGAATATGTTGATAGCTTCAAAAGAAGTTATATAGAAGGAGGTCTGAATTTGGGGACAGCTTCAGTATGGGAAGCTATGATATCAAGGATGATTTCTTATGTTACTGCTTTTGATAATAGGAAGGATACTGGTACCATTAAAAAAAAAAAAAAAGCAAGCTACTTCATCACTTCTCTGCCTACTTGTGGCTGATAACCCAGCTAAAATCACTGCTTCTTGGATAGAGTTTTCCTTACCTGTTATCCTAGAAGAGGACAACGTTTTTTTAAAGATTTATTTATTTTTAGAGAAAGAGAGAGGGAGAGAGAGAAAGTACCTGGGGGCGTGGCTCAGGGGCAAAGGAAGAGGGAGAGAATCTTAAGCAGACTCCACGCTGAGTGTGGAGCCCTACATGGGGCTTGATTTCACAATCCTGAAATCACGACATGAGTGAAAACCAAGACTCAGACACTTAACTGACTGAGCCACCCAGCTGCTCTGAGGACAACATTTTTAAGTGTTAGGAAACTATGTTGTTGTATTTAAACAGTTCGATGCAAGATAAATTTGGGACCTTGAGTGAAGCAATCAGGTATAGACTTGTGTATACAAATATGAAACTCACTGAAGGGATTTTGAATGTTTAGACTAGAAATATATTTTCTCTAGGCATGGTTTATGATACCTAAGGAGAGAATATAAAGCAAGAAAAGGAAAAGGCATTTGATAAATGATGACTCACTCCTATGACAGGAAATGTTAATATCAAGGATTCAGTCTTATCTTGGGACCAGAAAACAATTTGTTCTCTGGAGTTGTTGTGTGTTTAATACAAATGTATAGACATGTGGAGACGTCAAGAAGTTGGACTGTACATGATGCAAAGTCTTGTGCAGCGGTTTAAATTATCATCTGTATTACAATTTCTTGCCATTTTCAGGAAACACTCAATAAGTCTCATAGTAAGGGATGTAATCAGAGACATCAGGGGAAGGATTGTGCCCTTACAGTGAAACCCAGAGTTATTGTAGGAGGATCAGTCACCAGGGAGAGACAGATGTGCCCAGGAAACAATGATTTTTGTCAGGATTGCTAGCCACAAGTAAGCAGATGACTGATTAATTGACATTGTGAGTTCAATTTCATTATTAATTATTGGTTATGAGAAATCAGATTTTTTTGCAGCACTTTGCTTTTCTTCAATATAGAAAACAACTTTTAGTTATGCATGGTATCTAAGTGGATTTATGCTCTTTTTTTCATTAGTCATATCTTTTTAATTATTTAGAAGTCCAGAAGGATCCCTGTCTCTTGGATAATAACTTCTCAAAGACTGCCATAAGCAGGAGTCCAGTGTCCCATGTGCTCAGAGTCAGAAGGATCCTCTGCTGCCCTGGAGACACTTACTAGCAGAATTCCACAGCTCTGAACACTTCTGGTGAGACACTCTATTCTTTTCTTCCTGCAACACTCACATTCTTTACACTAATATCTGCTGTGGTTAACAAAGGACTAATGTAATCATACCCTTTATTGTGAGTTTGTCAGCTTATTTAAACCTCCCTAGAAAACCTTAATCAATATATGCCCTTGACCAAATTTGGTCATTTCCATGAATTTGTGTCCTCACTTAAACATATTTCCCAAATAATATTATTAGAAGGATTAAAATGATCAATGCAAATGGTCTATTCCTATGCTATTTTTATCATAGAAAGTTATTAAAATGTTCCTATAATCTTGACATGACTATAATATTTCAGTTGTGTGTCTAAGTGTTGCATGTATGTGTTGCATCTGTGTGTCTGTTGAATAAATCTTAGTTTTAGATTAACTGAGTTGAATCTCAGTTCCACCACATAACAGCTGTGTGACCTAAACCTGCTCTGCCTCAGTTCTCTGATCTGCAAAATGGAGATAAAAATCTTCCCATCTCAGTGATTTTTGGTAGAGATTAAGTGTTAAGTTTTATATGGCTATCCCAATTGGGGGGGGGGGTGTTTTATATACTCAAGTTTATACAACTATTTAAATCTATGAGAAGGATGAAAGAAACTCACAAAGGATAGTATAGATCCTTAAGACCAGTGAAAGCAGAGATGCCAGTCCAAATATGAAAGGACCAGGGAAGGTAGTTACTACAGCAACTTCTATAGAGAGAGTTATATAGACAAGCAGCCTTAAGAGGATCTGTGAATTAGAGGACGCGGCCAGTCCAAAGTGATCATACTGGAGCAAAGCTACGGAAATAAATATTCTCCCTTTACTCTCTTCACTCCTTTTTATATTGTGCCATAGTTTCCCATTGCCTAAAACCCACTGGAAACCAAATATAAGTAAGCTCATGGGTACAGTCCAATAAGTTCAGGTTCCCAAGGTAAAGAAGAGATTGGAGAGTTTCTGAAGTGTTTCCATGATAACTGGCATAAAAGCACTGAGAGTCATGTCCAGTATATAGTAAGTGATGTAAGTGCTTGCCACTGTTTGCAACTGCCTAAACTAAAATTATAGACTTTTATAACTATAGAACTCTGTCATTCTTCACTCTGCCTCTATTTAAATGTTCAGAAACATTCAGAGTACACATGATTAACTGTGTTATAGCATTTCACAACCAGCTTTGATAACAGTATGGATTTCAAATGAAATAATTTTCCCCTAGATGGTACTAATTTAAAGATAATTAGCAATAAAAATGATGTAAGATTTCATTTGTGAGAAAGTCTAAACATTTTCAATTCAAAGAAATGAGAATTTTTGAATTTCCATTTTTCCTTTCAGAAGTTATTAGTTGAAATATTTAGTATTATTGCATGTATAGAGAAATAACAAAATGAAATCAAGCTGTCTATGCATTTAATATTTTCTCACTAATTAACTATGACAGTCCTTTTAGTTTAGAAGTTTGGTTAGTTGTAAATCCAATATTTCAGATGATGGAAAAGGAATAGATACTCAATTTGGGAAATAGATATATTTCTAGGAATTTTTCAAAATGAAAATTGTACTTATTTTATTCAGAATGACAATTAACTATGTTTTTGTAACTGCCTAAGATAATTTAGAATCTAAATGACATATTTTAATATCAAGATAAGTAATTAAATATAATCAGTATTAAATTACTTCTAATTTTCACCATTGATAGATTAAAAATATAATAGTACAGGCAGTTATATTATGTTCTCAAGCCAAACACCAAGCACTAAAATACAAATTGCCATTAGGAGAAATTTTACTTTATAATTTTCTGAGGAAAGGTTAACTTTTTTTTTCTTCTTTTTTATTATTTTATTTTAGTGCATGTGAATGCTTTCTCTAATTTTATGTGAATATTATGTGACTTACTTGTATATATTTAAGAGGCATCAGATCACAGGTGGTATTTACATCAGTAGGAAGTGTAGAGAGAAAAAGTATGAACTTAAAGTACTGAGCCCTGAGGAGTACCAACCTTTACAGATTAGGTAATGAAGGAGGGACAACTGAAGTATCCTGAGAAAGCTGGACTGTTTATGTATGAAAAGCAAATAACAAACCGCACATAAGAGAGTATTGTCAGAGTTGCCAAGAAATGAAGGTGGTTCATAAAAGATGGTGTGATGAACCATATTAAGTAACACTGACAGTATGAGTAAAAGATGACAGAGAGGGCCCATTGATTTTAAAACCTGGAGATTGTTGGTGACATTGATAAAAAGAGCTTTAGTGGTTTAGTTGGTGCAAAGCCAGGTTATATTGTTTTGTAAGATGAGTTGGCATTTAGAAAAAGAAACAGTACAACAAATTATTACAAAATGAACTACAAAAAAAAAAAAAAAGTTGTAGCTATGCAGAGATGTAGAACTAAGGTTTAAGAGAATTTGTTTTGTTTATGTTTATCATTATACCAGTGAGGATGACACAATAGAAGAGGAAAATGTATGATACAGAGCATAGAAAAACTAACAGAGCAAAGTCCTTCAGAGACTGAGGGTGAGTTCCTGAGTACAACTACTGGCTATGTTCTTTCCCTTGTCAGGGAAAGAGATAACTTCCTCCCTTGAAATAGGGCAGACAAGATCGAAGTATAGTCAGTGGGCTCTTAAGCTTGTTAGAAACAAAATGAGAATGGCCTGTTAATACTAACTTTTTAGTAAATTTTTAAATGTTAAAAAATACTCTCTAAAATTTTAGAGGTTTAAGGAAAGTAGATATAAAATTATCTTGCTCAGGTGTGAAAAATAGAGGCTAGATTTAGTTGATAGAATACATCTGAGAGTCAATTTAAGTTTAAGTTTCGAGATCATTTATTTATACAAAAACCAGTCTGCTTAATGTGGAGTTTTTTGATAACAGTAATTAACTCATTGGCTGAGAGACCCAAGAAGATAACATCAGAGTAATTTGATATTAAGATTTTCTTTTTTTTTTTAAGATTTTATTTATTTATTTGTCAGAGAGAGAGAGACAGAGGCAGGCAGAGGGAGAAGCAGGCTCCTTGCTGAGCAAGGAGCCCGATGTGGGACTCAATCCCAGGGTCCTGGGATCATGACCTGAGCCGAAGGCAGACACTTAACTGACTGAGCCACCCAGGCGTCCCTGATATTAAGATTTTCATGTAAAAATCCTATGGGTGCCAGACTGAGGTAGGAATGTGCTTACAGATGGAAAGAGATATTATGAATCAAAGGAATAATAGATATGGTTGAAAAGTACACTCATGTGATCATTTGAGCAGGTGGAAAAATATTAGTAGATTGTCAAACATTGGATATTCTAATTTTAATATTTTAGAGATGTTCAAGACATGAGACATGCTGGCTCATAGATGTCAGAATACTTTAGGTAGACAGGATCTTACTTGCCCTCTGATCCTACAAAAAAGGTTCAAGGATCACACAGCAGTTAACATCTTGTCTGCACAAAGTATTCTATTGTGAGATCAGTGATTTGGAGAAGAGAGTGTTATAAGAATCAGCTATTTGTAATCCATATCCTAGGAAGACATGGTTGATCTTCTATTTTTTCTTTGATAGAATGATTCATTATTTCAAATTGTTTACTCTTCCCTCTGCCAACTGATTTTGCAGTGAATAGAGTTAGACTTAGCTTTGGACTCAATCGTGTGATTTATTTTGGCTAGTGGACTATTGATAGATGTAAAGCAAGCAGAGGCTTTAAATGTGCATTCACATTTTGGCTTGCTCTGTTTTGTACTCCTGTGATTTAACCATGTGAACCTGAACAAGTGTGTTCAATTTCTCTGTACCTCAGTGTCCTCAATCATGAAATAGAGCTAATAATATTGGCTCCACAAGATTCTTGTGAATTTTTTAAAATATATCTGAAAGAAAATAAGCAGTGAATAAAATAGTGGTCGTGATATTTATTATTCTTGATAATTGAAGAGAATAATCAACTAACCAAAAGCCTCCATTCCTCATTGTTTATAGAGGTGATATATTCAATTTTTTTAGGTTTAATTAATTAATTAGCTAGTTTTTTTTTTTTTTTTTTTTTTTATCTTTGTATTTGAGAGAGAGAGAGAGCAGGGGGAGGGGAAGAAGGAGAGGGAGAGAATCTCAGGCAGACTCTGCACTGAATGTGGAGCCCAACACAGGGCTCAATCTCATGACGCTGAGAACATGACCTGAGCTGAAATCAAGAATCAGATGCTTAACTGACTGAACCACCCCCATAGAGGTGATATATTTTAGATACAATGTTCAATTTAAGTGATATTTTACCATTGTAATAATTGGCTTAAGAGAAGAAGTCTGTCTAAATTTAGGATAGAACAAATTATTTGACATATTAGTCTGTCCCACAGATTAATTAAGCCAAATATGTCAAGTTAGAATCTTTCTTTTTTTTTTTTTTTTTTTTTTATTTGACAGAGAGAGAGAGATAGTGAGAGCAGGAACACAAGCAGGGGGAGTGGGAGAGGGAGAAGCAGGCTTCCTGCCAAGCAGGGAGCCCAATGCGGGGCTCGGTCCCAGGACCCTGGGATCATGACCTGAGCCGAAGGGAGACGCTTAACGACTGAGCCACCCAGGTGCCCCCAGAATCTTTATTTCTGACTGATCCTTCTGCATGAAGTCTCTCAGTGATTGATACTATCACCCACACAATTGTCTAAGTCAGAAATCTGAAATTTATCTTTGTCTTTTCTCTATCTTATACCAAATTCCAGTCACCAAAGCCTACATATGTATACTTTGCAAAGAATTATATCACCTGAATTTTCTCCAGCCCCCTTCCAATCTTTTTGAACACACTCAGTTTTCTCATCAGGATTTTAGTAGCGGCCTCTTAATGGTTTCCTATATGTCCATTGTTCTTCTGTTCCAAATTATTCTTTAATTTTAGCTCTTGTAGTCCAATCCTATCATGATAACTGGCATACAGTAATATGTAGCTAATCCATTAAAACAATTATTTAATCATTTGATGAATAGAATAGAAAGCTCAGAAATAAACTCATGCATATGTGGTCAATTGATTTTTGACAAAGAAGCCAGGAATATATAATGGGGGAAAGGATAGTAGTCTCTTCAATAAATGGTGTTGGGAAAACTGGATAACTACATGCAAAAGAATGAAACTGTATTCCTATCTTACAACATACATAAAAAAATCAACTCAAAATTGATTAAAGTCTTAAACATAAGACCCAAAACCATTAAAGTCCTAGAAGACAACATGAAGAGTAAGCTCCTTAACATTGGTGTTGGCAATGTATTTTGTATTTGACATCAAAGGTAAAGGCTACAAAATCAAAAATAAACAAGTGGGCATACATCAAACTTAAAAGCTTCTGCACAGCAAAGGAAACAATCAACAAAATTAAAAGGTAACCTACAGAATAGGAGAAAATATTTGTAAGCCATATATCTGATAAGGAGTTAACATCTAAAACATAAAAGGGAGTCATACAACTCAACAACAAAAAAATTAAATAATCCAATTAAAAAATGGGCAGAAGAAACAGACATTTTTCCAAAGAAGATATATAGATGGCCAACAGGTACATAAAATGGTGCTCAACATCACTAACAATCAGGGAAATGCAAATCAAAACTACAATGGGATATCACCTTATACCTGTTAGGATGGCTATTATCAGAAAGACAAGAGATAACAAATGCTGGTGAGGATGTGGAGAAAAGACAATTCTTATATACATTGTTGGTGGGAATTGGTACAACCACAATGGAAAACAGTATGCAGATACCTCAAAAAGTACAAAAATAGAACTACCATATGATCCAGTAATCACATTTTATGGGTTGTATCTGAAGAAGATGAAATCATTATCTTGAATAGCTATCTAAAATGTCAGATTTATTGCATCATTATTCACAATAGCTAAGACATGGAAACAACCCAAGTGTCCACTGGTGGATGAACGGATAAAGATAGATGATAGAGGGTAGGGAGGAGGAGTAGCAGACCTAAATTTCTTCTGGTCCCAGGAATTCAGCTAGATAGGTATCATACCATTCTGAACACCTACAAACTCAAAAGGAGATCAAAGAAAAGATTAGCAGCAACTCTCTGAACAGAAAAGCCACCACTTTCTGGAAGGTAGGACGTGCGAAGCAGTGAATCCGAGGCTATATTCGGGAAGATAGACGGGAAGATAGACGGGAGGGGGCTTCCGTCAGCCTCTACTGGCAAGTGATAGAGCAGCGGGGCACAAAATCAGAACTTTTAGAAGTCTGCTCTGCTGAGGAACGTCGCTCCAGTGGCTAAGCGGGGGGTGGAACCCTCTCTGGGACAGTGTGGTCTCAGGACCCTCGGGGTCACAGAAAGTCCTGGGGTGCCTGAGTGTGACAGAGCTCCCAGGTATCAGAGCGGGGAAGCCGGCTGCAGAGACAGAGCCGAGGCGTGGGCTCTCGGCTCGGGGTTGCCATAAACTGTGATCCACAGCACAGTCAGGCCACTGTTCTTCCAAAAAGCAGCAGATCCAGGGAGACTCCCCTTCCTCCCCCGGGAGGAGCAGCGCAGGAGCGCACCGCAGGGATCTGCTGGGTTTGGAGACTCCACACGGGGTTGTGTGCCAGAGATAGAAATGCTCAGTCACAGGCCAGGTGAGCACGGAGTGCGCTGGAGACCGGAGAGACCAGAGTGATTGATTGCTTTTCTCTGGGGGTTCATTGAGGAGTGGGGCCCCAAGTTCTCTGCTCCTCCAGGGTGGAGATTGGGAGGCCCCCAGTTTCACTCTCATCCTCCAAAGCTGTACAGAAAGCTTGCAGGGAACAAAAGCTCCTGAGAGCAAACCTGAGCAGATGACTTAGCCCGGCCCCCGGCAAGGGCAGGGCAATTCTGCCTCCAGCAAAGACATTTGAGAACCACAGCAACAGGCCCCTCCCCCAGAAGATCAGCAAGAACAGCCAGCCAAGACCAAGTTTACTGATCAATGAGAACGGCAGAACTCCAGCACTAGGGGAATGCAACACATAGAATTCACGGTTTTTTTTCCCATGATACTTTAGTCTTTCAAAGTTAATTTTTTTAATTTTCTTTTTTTTATTTTTCTATTTTTTAAAATTTTTCTTTTTCCCTTTTTCAACCAACATCTTATCAATCCCTTTTTTTAATCTTTTTTTTATTTATCATTTTTAGTCATATTCTATCCCTTCATTGTAGTTAACCTTATTTTTGGTATATATATATATATATATATATATAAGTTGTTCTCTCTTTAAAATTTTGGGATACAGTTTCTTCTAATAGACCAAAAGATACCCTAAATCTCTAGTGTATGGCTTTGTTCTAGTCTCCTGCCTGATCACATTCTCTCCCTTTTATTTTAATTTATCTTCTTTTTTTTTTTCAGCCAGCTTCTTATCAATTCCTTTTATAAAATCTTTTATGATTTTCATCTTTACAGTCATATTCCATCCCTTCATCGTATTTACCCATATTTTTGTACATATATAAGTTTTTCTTTCTTTAAAATTCTGGGAGGCAGTTTCTTCAAACAGACCAAAATATACCCAAAATCTGGTGTGTGTTACTGATCAATTCACCAGCCTGATCATATTTGATCATATTCTTTTTTTTTTTCTTTTCTTTTTTTCTTTCTTTCCTTTTCTTTTCTCCCCGGTTTCGGGTATCTTCTGATTTCTTTAGTGTATATTTTTCTGGGGCCATTGTTACCCTGTTAGCATTTTGTTCTCTCATTCATCTATTCTCCTCTGGACAAAATGACAAGATGGAAAAAATCATCTCAAAAAAAAGAACAAGAGGCAGTGGCAACTGCCAGGGACCTAATCAGTACAGACATTAGTAAGATGTCGGAACTGGAGTTCAGAATGACGATTATAAAGATACTAGCTGGGCTTGAAGAAAGCATGGAAGATACTAGAGAAACACTTTGTGGAGAAATAAAAGAACTAAAATCTAACCAATTCGAAATCAAAAAGACTATTAATGAGGTGCAATCAAAAATGGAGGCTCTAACTGCTAGGATAAATGAGGCAGAAGAAAGAATTAGTGATATAGAAGACCAAATGATGGAGAATAAAGAAGCTGGGAAAAAGAGAGATAAACAGCTACTGGATCACAAGGGCAGAATTATCCGAGAGATAAGTGATACCATAAGATGAAACAATATTAGAGTAATTGGGATCCTAGAAGAAGAAGAAAGAGAGAAAGGGGCAGAAGTTTTCTTGGAGCAAATTATATCAGAGAACTTCCCTAATTTGGAGAAGGAAACAGGCGTCAAAATCCAGGAGGCACAGATCAAATCAATAAATATAGGTCAACACCCCAACATCTTAATAGTAAAACTTCCAAGTCTCAGAGACAAAGAGAAAATCCTGAAAGCAGCTCGGGACAAGAGGTCTGTAACCTACAATGGTAGAAACATTAGATTGGCTACAGACCAATCCACAGAGACCTGGCAGGCCAGAAAAGACTGGCATGACATATTCAGAGCACTAAACAAGAAAAATATGCAGCCAAGACTACTATATCCAGTTAGGCTGTCACTGAAGATAGAAGGAGAGATAAAAAGCTTCCAGGACAAACAAAAACTAAAAGAATTTGCAAACACCAAACCAGCCCTACAAGAAATATTGAAAGGGGTCCTCTAAGCAAAGAGAGAGCCTAAAAGTAACATAGACCAGAAAGGAATAGAGACAATATACAGTAACGGTCACCTTACAGGCAATACAGTGGCACTAAATTCATATCTTTCAGTAGTTACCCTGAATGTAAATGGGCTAAATGCCCCAATCAAAAGACACAGGGTATCAAATTGGATAAAAAAACAAGACCCATTGATATGCTGACTGCAAGAGACTCATTTTAGACCCAAAGACACCTCCAGATTGAAAGTAAGGGAGTGGAAAACAATTTACCATGCTAATGGACATCAAAAGAAAGCTGAGGTGGCAATCCTTATATCAGAAAAATTAGATTTTAAACCAAAGACTGTAATAAGAGATGAGGAAGGACACTATATCATACTTAAAGGGTCTATCCAACAAGAAGATCTAACAATTGTAAATATCTATTCCCCTAACATGGGAGCAGTCAATTATATAAGCCAATTAATAAAAAAATCAAAGAAACACATTGACAGCAATACAATAATAGGGGACTTTAAGACCCCCCTCACTGAAATTCACAGATCATCTAAGCAAAAGATCAACAAGTTAATAAAGGCTTTAAATGACACACTGGACCAAATGGACTTCACAGGTATATTCAGAACATTCCATCCCAAAGCAACAGAATACACATTCTTCTCTAGTGCCCATGGAACATTCTCCAGAATAGACCACATCTTAGATGACAAATCAGGTTTCAACTGGTACCAAAAGATTGGGATCATTCCCTGCATATTTTTGGACCACAGTGCTCTGAAACTAGAAATCAATCACAGGAGGAAAGTTGGAAAGAACTCAAATATGTGGAGGCTAAAGAGCATCCTACTAAAGAATGAACGGGTCAACCAGAAAATTAAAGAAGAATTTAAAAAATTCATGGAAACAAATGAAAATGAAAACACAACTGTTCAAAATCTTTGGGATGCAGCAAAAGTGGTCCTAAGAGGAAAATATATAGCAATACAAGCCTTTCTCAAGAAACAAGAAAGGTCTCAAATACACAACCTAACCCTACACCTAAAGGAGCTGGAGAAAGAACAGCAAATAAAGCCTAAACCCAGCAGGAGAAGAGAAATAGTAAAGATCAGAGCAGAAATCAATGAAATAGAAACCAAAAGAACAGTAGAATAGATCAACGAAACTGGGAGCTGGTTCTTTGAAAGAATTAATAAGATTGATAAACCCCTGGCCTGACTTATCAAAAAGAAAAGAGAAACAGCTGAAATAAATAAAATCATGAATGAAAGAGGAAAAATCACAACCAACACCAAAGAAATACATACAATTATAAAAACATATTATGAGCAACAATATGCCAGCAAATTAGATAATCTGGAAGAAATGGATGCAGTCCTAGAGATGTATAAACTACCAAAACTGAACCAGGAAGAAATAGAAAACCTGAAGAGACCCACACTACTAAGGAAATTGAAGCAGTAATTAAGTCTCCCAACAAACAAGAGCCCAGGGCCAGATGGCTTCCCAGGGGAATTCTACCAAACATTTAAAGAAGAATTAATACCTATTCTTTTGAAACTGTTCCAAAAAATAGAAATGGAAGGAAAAGTTCCAAACTCATTTTATGAGGCCAGCATTACCTTGATCCCAAAACCAGACAAAGACCCCATCCAAAAGGAGAATTACAGACCAATATCCCTGATGAACATGGATGCAAAAATTCTCACCAAAATACTAGCCAATAGGATCCAACAGTACATTAAGTGGATTATTCACCATGACCAAGTGGGATTTATTCCTGGGCTGCAAGGTTGGTTCAACATCCACAAATCAATCAATGTGTACAATACATTAACAGAAGAAAGAACAAAAACCATATGATCCTCTCAATAGATGCAGAAAAAGCATTTGACAAAGTACAGCATCCTTTCTTGATTAAAACTCTTCAAAGTGTAGGGATAGAGGGTACATACCTCAAAACCATAAAAGCTATCTATGAAAAACCCACAGCGAATATCATTCTCCCTGGGGAAAAACTGAGAGCTTTTCCACTAAGGTCAGGAACATGGCAGGGATGTCCACTATCACCACTGCTATTCAGCATAGTATTAGAAGTCCTAGCCACAGCAATCAAACAACAAAAAGAAATAAAAGGCATCCAAATCGGCAAAGAAGAAGTCAAACACGCTCTTTGCAGATGGTATGATACTTAATGTGGAAAACCCAAAAGACTCCACCCCAAAACTACTAGAAGTCACAGGAATTCAGTAAAGTGGCAGGATATAAAATCAATGCACAGAAATCAGTGGCATTCCTATACACCAACAACAAGACAGAAGAAAGAGAAATTAAGGAGTCGATCCCATTTACAATTGCACCCAAAACCATAAGATACCTAGGAATAAATCTAACCAAAGAGGCAAAGGATCTGTACTCAGAAAACTATAAAATACTCATGAAAGGAATTGAGGAAAACACAAAGAAATGGAAAAACGCTCCATGCTCATGGATTGGAAGAACAAATATTGTGAAGATGTCAATGCTACCTAGAGCAATCTACACATTTAATGCAATCCCTATCAAAATACCATCAACTTTTTTCAAAGAAATGGAACAAATAATCCTAAAACTTGTATGGAACCAGAAAAGTCCCCCGAATAGCCAGAGGAATGTTGAAAAAGAAAAGCAAAGCTGGTAGCATCACAATTCCGGCCCTCAAGCTCTATTACAAAGTTGTCATCATCAAGACAGTATGGTACTGGCACAAAAACAGATACATAGATCAATGGAACAGAATAGAGAGCCCAGAAATGGACCCTCAACTCTATGGTCAACTAATCTTCGACAAAGCAGGAAAGAATGGCCAATGGAAAAAAGACAGTGTCTTCAACAAATGGTGTTGGGAAAATTGGACAGCCACATGCAGAAGAATGAAACTGGACCATTTCCTTACACCACACACAAAAATAGACTCAAAATGGATGAAAGACCTAAATGTGAGACAAGAGTCCATCAAAATCCTAGAGGAGAATACAGGCAGCACTACCTCTTCTACCTCAGCCGCAGCAACTTCTTCCTAGAAACATCGCCAAAGGCAAGGGAAGCAAGGGCAAAAATGAACTATTGGGACTTCATCAAGATAAAAAGCTTTTGCGCAGCAAAGAAACAGTCAAAAAAGCAAAAGACAACCAACAGAATGAGAGAAGATATTTGCAAATGACACTTCAGATAAAGGGCTAGTATCCAAAATTTATAAAGAACTTATCAAACTCAACACCCAAAGAACAAATAATCCAATCAAGAAATGGGCAGAAGACATGAACAGACATTTTTCCAAAGAAGACGTCCAAATGGCCAACAGACACATTAAAAAGTGCTCAACATCGCTTGGCATCAGGGAAATCCAAATCAAAACCTCAATGAGATACCACCTCACACCAGTCAGAATGGCAAAAATGAACAAGTCAGGAAACGACAGATGTTGGCGGGATTCTGGAGAAAGGGGAACCCTCCTACACTGTTGGTGGGAATGCCACCTGGTGCAGCCACTCTGGAAAACAATATGGAGGTTCCTCAAAAAGTTTAAAATAGAGCTACCCCTACGATCCAGCAATTGCACTACTGGGTATTTACCCCAAAGATACAAACATAGTGATCCGAAGGAGTATGTGCACCCCAATGTTTCTAGCATAATAGCCAAATTTTGGAAAGAGACAAGACGTCCATCAACAGATGAATGGATAAAGAAGATGTGGTATATATATACAATGGAGTATTATGCAGCCATCAGAAAAAAAAAAAAAAAAAAAACGAAATCTTGCCATTTGCAAGAACATGGATGGAACTAGAGGGTATTAGGCTAATCGAAATAAGTCAATCAAAGAAAGACCAGTATCATATGATCTCACCGATATGAGGAATTCTTAATCTCAGGAAACAAACTGAGGATTGCTGGAGTGTGGGGGGGTGGGAGGGATGGAGTGGCTGGGTGATAGACATTGTGGAGGGTGTGTGCTATGGTAAACGCTGTGAATTGTGTAAGACTGATGAATCACAGACCTGTACCTCTGAAACAAATAATACATTATATGTTTAAAAAAAAAGAAGAAGATAGTAGGAAGGGAAAAATGAAGGGGGGCGGATCAGAAGGGGAGATGAACCATGAGAGACTATGGACTCTGAGAATCAAACTGAGGGTTTTAGAGGGGAGGTGGGTGGGGGGATGGGTTAGCCCGGTGATGGGTATTAAGGAGGGTACATATTGAATGGAGCACTGGTGTTATTCGCAAACAGTGAATCATGGAACACTACATCAAAAACTAATGATGTAATGTATGGTGACTAACATAACATAATAAAAAAAAGATAGATGATAGATAGATAGATGATAAATCAATAAAACAGAATATTATTCAGCTTTAAAAAGGAAGGAAATCCTGCCATTGTGACAATATGGATGAATCTGGAGGACATTAAGCTAAGTGAAATAAACCAGAAAGAAAAAGACAAATACTGCATTGTATTTGTGAAATCTAAAAAAAAAAAAAAAAAACCTCATGCTCACAGAAAAAGAGAGTAGAATGGTGATCGCCAGATTGCCAGGGCCTGGGACATGGGAAGGGAAAATGGGGAAGGTTGGTAAAAGGGTACAAACTTTTAGTTATAAGATATATAAGGTCTGAGAATGTATAACATAACTATAGCTGATAACACTATATTATATAGTTGAAGTTTGCTAAGAGAATAGAACTAAAGTGTTATCAAAAAAAAAAAAAAAAGGTTAAATACGTGATTTGATGGATGCATTGAATAACGCAGTTATGGAATCTATTGACACACATATATATACATATATTGAAACACCATGTTTTACACTTTATATATATTACAACTTTATCAGTTATACTTCAGTAAAGTTGAAAAAAAAGTGATGTGACTGCTATCCTTTCCTTCTCATAACACTTTTCAATACCCCAAACTGGGGTCATGACCCTTGACCTAAACTAGGCCAATCATAACTTCTTAATACTCTGACTTAGTGACTAAAATAAGGAATGTGTTAGTGACTAAAGTTTTAACAACCTAAAACATTTTATGTTTCCTGAGATTTTCTGAATCTGAAATGCAAAATTATTTTCTTTTTAACTTCTTCCTTATTTCCTTCTTGTCTCAAAGAAGGTATGTTGTATGTAAACTTGAAGATTCCAGCAGTTACATTTATTTCCACCTGATTTGAAAAAAATTAAGCCAAAAGGCAGATAGAAGCAGAGAAGAAAAATAAAGATGGTACTTGAGACTTTGATTCAAATCATTCAGAAGCCAGTGACATCGTGCCTCTCCCAATGTGTAGGGCAGGATTATTACATGTACTATAAATTAGCACTGCTTTTCATTTTGTTTGGTGAACTTGCATTTCCAACTTTTGGGAAAAGTCTTGATACAGATGCTTATGTCTGGAGTACAGCATTGTGAAAAATAGGACTAAAATATGATACTGCCTGACTCAGGGTAGGATAGGAATAGTGAAGGATCTCTCCATGGCAGGCCAAGTAAGCCTTTCCTGTTAGGTCACAGTAAAGCACACTTTGAATTATTGCCCATTACCTTAGGATTTCGACCACATTCTTAAAATAGAAAAGGTTATAGACACAGGAAGATGTTGACTACTTCTTACAGCAGTTAGTATATATATAATACATATATATTTGTTGAACTTGGCCCCTTGGTATAAAGAAAGGATATAACTTTGTTAGGAGAGGACTTTTCTGAATATAACCTTGGTCCAAAACTAACAAAATTTAAGAAACCAAGTGCTGTCCCACTTTGCAAAAGGAAAATTTCTGTCCCTTGCTGAAGGGATTATACAAACGAGTAATGGGCATAGTCTAAAATAAACAGAAAAGTGGGGGAGTTTTTTTGTGCCCATCCAGGTCCCTGTTTGGCATCCTTTCCTGATGTTATTCATCATAAAGAAAAATCATATAGGACATAACCTGAGGCCAAAATTAGATATCTATAAAGCTGTAAGACAGAAGGACATAAAATGAGAGCTAGTATAACTATAGTAAAGTTCTCACAGCTGAGAGTAATGAAAATGATTTTCAAGGACCAGGTCATTATTCAAAGAAAAAAAAAAAGATCCTAATAAAGAAGATTCTGAAATTGGTACTAGTGAAGAGTCCTCATTTCTGAAATGAAAGAACAGCTAAATGTATTAAGACAACTGTATTGCTGGAAATATCTCAATGAGCTAGTGATTTTTATACTGCTAAAGTAATTTCTGAAATGTTGTAAAGCAGACCAACTTTTACAAAGTTCTCCTATAGTCCCTAGTCTCAGGTATCACCACGGAGAGCTATAAACAGGGAAATCTCTTGCGAGCATAATCAGGGTCAGTCAGATTTGCAGTCCAGGGATTCTACTCCACTACCAATGAAGCACCTGTGTACTTCTCCTATAGTCTACATTACCACAGATTGGCTCAGTGTCTGTTATTTGATGCTTGTCAATTTTTTTAAAAAAAATTTAAATGAACTTTTCCAGTATTATGTCATTTTCCTTCACCATTGTATATATTTTTTTAGCCTGAAAGATACATATCATGAAAAAGTACATCAGAAATTGAGAAAAATGGTATCAGCTGGAGCTCTTGGAATGTAGAGTGTAATGTCTCCTGACATTGCTTTGAACTGTATAGCTGAATATGAAATTAGCTATCTCCTATTGGGAAATTTGTTGGTATATTTGCATATATGTATTTGATTAATTTATAATATTAAGAGAGGGAAAGTTTTGAATTGCAGATATGTAAACAAGCTCATAATATGAGACATATGCATTTTTTGTACCTGTGATTGGCAACCAATGTGTGTGTGGAAAGGGGAAAGGGGGGGCACTGGTACTCAACATAAATAAGCATGCTTAATATATTCACAATGATTCTCCCCAGGGGCTATGCATGTGCAGTTCTATACTTGTTTATCTCTATCATCTATCTATCATCTATCTATCTATCTATCTATCTATCTATCTATCTATCTATCATCATCTATCTATCATCTATCCCACTGTATCCCCACCTCTGGTAGTAACATGCTCAATACTTTCTTAATAACTGACTAAATAGATCTTGCTTCCTTTGACTATTATACCTTTGCATCACTGATTTCTCGTTCGCAGAATTTATTACCATTCCTCAAATCTTAGTGCAATATTTAATACTCTAGAAAAATCTCTCTAACTTTCAGAAATGAACCTATTTGCTCAATTTCTTTAGCACCCTCTATACACCCTTGTAAAAAAAATGGTTGATTTATGGTTAAACTATTGTCCCTTGGGTTCCTGTTTAGCATAAGCTTCTAAAAGACTAACTATATATTCTTATCTTGTATATTCAGTCAACACAAAGTCTGGCATAAAAGGCACTAAAATTATCTGTTATATCACATTTCCCATAAGTGAAGTGTTAGTGTCCAACAAATAGGACGAATATATAAAGACATAAAAATACATTGATCAAAATTAATTCTATTGCATTTTTTAACAGAAGTCATACATAACGCATTGATATTAGTACTGGCTTCAGAAATGAAATTATTTCTTATGTATGTATAGAGAGACGGAGATAGAGATAATGGAAGTGATAATTTAAGAAAAACAGATACAAAGACACTTATATACCTATTTTCATTCAGCATATTTATTTATTCCAAAAAAATGTACCTCAACTAAATTTACTAACTTGTAGGACTTATTATTTCAAGAATGCAATATTCTGGGGAAAAATATTTAGTATAGAAAATATTTTTACTAAAATATTAATTACTTTTGTTCTTTGAAATGTCAGAAAGTTGAAAAAATAAAACTACTTTTCCAAGGAAAGATTAAATGAATATAACAAAATATCATTCAAATACATTTATCACTGTAGTACTACTCCAGATTAGAGATCTAAGGGGGAAAAACAAGTCTTAACTAGTGCCTTTGAAGCTTATTTGCAACAAATCATTCCTCCTGGCATGAATTGATTCTAATTAGTTGTGACATGGGTCAACAACTCCAGTGCTTTTATTAATATTTCTTCATATAAATGTGGTCTTTTTATTCTTTCTTAGTATGAAGGTATTAGCTATAAAATATATTCATGAATTTGATGTATATTTATTGGAAAAAAATATCATTCTTAGGCACATCCAGGAGACGTTTGCTGTATTATCAGTTGCCACATTATATATAGGCACTTTTAATGTTAAAGTCTTCTGTTATGATAGGGCAGTTGTAGTACATTAAGTCTGATATACATGCTGATAAAATAAAGAACCAAATGTATTAAATCATTTATGGAACAAACCAGGATATGCATAGATAAAATAAATAAAAAATATTGCCTTTAAAGCACTTATTACAAATTGATTCTATGTTCTGACAAACATGAGAATTACAAAGATAAAACAGTCATAGCATCACACTAATCACCTAAATAAATAAAATAATCCTATTAAATTTGAGACAATTCCTTTAAAATGTGTGCCTCAAAGTTTCAAACCCTTAAATTTTAGTATCATATATTAACCACATAGAAATACAACTTCAGTATAAAACGTTTCTTAGGAAGATTTGATTTTTAAAAATAGTTTATTCACATAAAAGAGAGTTGGTATAGCTTAAGACCATAATTACATTAAGAAATATGTATACAACCACTACTATATGTAATGTACTGTCCTAAATGTTGTAGATATTTTATCATAGTCTTTTTGCTTTCATATTAGTAGCCTATCTATTAATATTTATTTCTCAGCATGTGCAAATAAGAATGTTTTACATGAATATTTATAAACAATGTTTAATGAGGATCTTTAAATACACATTTGTCCCAGTGAGTCACCTACATATAAAGCTAAAGCCAGTCAGTGTACTGCCTCATTTTAAGAATATGTTGTAGCTTACTCAAATTTATTGACATTCTGGTTTTCTTTTAATCAAAAGTACAAGGGTTATCAGTAACTAATATATGATATTATAGAAACTTGGAAGTTACTAAGTGGACTGTTTTAATTTATAATGTATATTTATATATTAGCAAAACAGTGCACATATTGAAAATAATTTTTATGGTATTTTCTTTGTCTCTAATGAAACTAATAAAACTTCCTTAAAAGAAACTGTAAAACTACATCTATTTCTATATTAAATCACTCAATGTCTCATGACTTTCAATAACTGTGACCTAAATTATTCTGCTGTATTTACATAGAGTACAATCTAGGTGATTAAACACTCATTTTTTAACATTATTTACAATGTGCTTAATTTTTTAAAGTGTTACTTCTTTGGTATTGATAAGATGTTAATAGAAACCACTGTGGAGAAAACTGTTTGTAAAGACATTAATGATGATATGTGCTTTAACAACAATCAGTACATATTTAGATGTTAACCTCTGTATTGCAAGATAATGTTATAAGACTTTTTATGGCAGTGTAATATTCCAGCATTTGACTCGTGCATGCGTGTGTGTGTGTGTGTGTGTGTGTGTTACATCTTCTTTATGCATTTATCTATTGATAGGCACTTAGTTTGCTTTCATATCTTGGCTATTGTAAATAATGCTGTGATAAACATAGAGGTGCATATATCTTTTCAACTTAGTGTTGTCATTTTCTTTGAGTAAGTACCCAGTAGTGGAATTATTGGATCATATTCCATTTCTATTTTTATTTTTTTGAGGAACCTCCATAGTGTTTTCCACAGTGGCTATACCAATTTGCATTCCCACCAAGAGTGCACAAGTGTTCCTTTTTCTCCACTTCCTCAATAGCACTTGTTTCTTTTTTTTTTTTCTTTTCTTTTCTTTTTTTTTTTAGTTTCACATTTTTATTTAAATATTTAAATTCCAGTTAGTTAACATATAGTGTAATATTAGTTTCAGGAGTAGAATTTAGTGATCCATTACTTACATACAACACCAAGTGCTCATCACAAGTGCCCTCTGTAATACCCATCACCCATTTAACCCATCCCCTCCAGCAACCCTCAGTTTGTTCTCTACAGTTAAGAGACTATTTCTTGGTTTGACTCTCTCTCTTTTTTTCCACTATGTTCACCTGTTTTGTTTCTTAAATTCCAAATATTAGTGCAATCATAGGGTATTTGTCTTTCTCTGACTTACTTCACTTAGCATAATACTCTCTAGCTTGATGCATGTCATTGCAAATGGTCAGATTTCATTCTTTTTTATGGCTGAGTAATATTCCATTGCATTTATATACCACCTGCTCTTTATCCATTCATCAGTTGAAGGACATTTGGGTTCTTTCTATAATTTGGCTATTCGCGGTATAAACATCGGGGTGCACGTATCCCTTTGAATCAGTATTTTTATATCCTTTGGTAAAAACCTAGTAGATCATTGGGCATTTCCATTTTTAACTTTTGGAGGAACCTCCATCCTGTATTCCAGAGTGGCTGCAACAGATTGCACCCACCAACAGTGCAAGAGGGTTCTCCTTTCTCCACAGACTCCATAACATCTGCTGTTTTCTGTGTTAATTTTAGCTATTCTGACAGGTATGAGGTGATATCTCATTGTAGTTTTTATTTGTATTTCCCTGATGATAGGGATGTTGAGCATCTTTTCATGTGTCTGGTACCATCTGGATATCTTCTTTGAAAAAATATCTATTCATGTCTTCTGCCCATTTCTTATTTGGGTTGTTTGTTTTTTGGGTGTTGAGTTTGGTAAGTTCTTTATAGATTTTGGATAGTAACCCTTTATCACATATGTCATTTTCAAATATCTTCTCCCATTCTGAAGGTTGCCTTTTAGTTTTGTTGATTGTTTCCCTTGTTGTGCAGAATCTTTTTATCTTGATGAACCCTATAGTTTTCACTTTTGTTTTCCTTGCCTCTGGCAACATGTCTAGTAAGAAGTTGCTTTCAGCCGAGTTCAAAGAGGTTGCTGCCTGTGTTCTCCTCTAGAAATTTGGTGGTGTTCTGTCTCACATTTAGGTCTGTCATCTATTTTGAATTTATTTTTGTGTATGATGTAAGAAAGTGATCCAGTTTCATTGTTCTGCATGTTGCTTTCCAGTTTTCCCAACACCATTTGTTGAAGAGACTGTCTTTTTTCTGTTGGATATTCTTTCCTGATTTATTGAAGATTAGTTGACCGTATAATTGTAGATCCACTTCTGGGTGTTCTGTTCTGTTCCATTGATCTATATGTCTGTTTTTATGCCAGTACCATACTGTCTTGATCAATACAGCTTTGTAATATCCACTTATAGTCCACTCCACTTACAGTCATGGACAGATCATCTAAGCAGAAGATCAACAAAGAAACAATGGCTTTGAATGACACACTGGACCCGATGGACTTAACAGATATATTCAGAACATTTCATCCTAAAGCAGCAGAATACACATTGTTTTCAAGTTCACATGGGACATTCTCCAGAAAACATCACATATGAGGACACAAATCAGGCTGTAAGTGGAGACTATAAGTCTGATGTCTTATTACAGTCTTTGGTTTAAAACCTAGTTTGTCTGATGTAAGTATGGCTATTCAGGCTTTTTTTGACTCCCATTAGCTGATAAATGGTTCCCCATCCCTCACTTTCAATCTACAGGTGTCTTCAGGTCTAAAATGAGTCTTTTGTAGGCAGCATATAGATGTGTCCTGTTTTTTTTGTTTTTGTTTTTGCTTTTTTTCCAATTCTGATACCCTATATCTTTTGATTTGAGCATTTGGTTCACTTACATCCAGAGTGATTATTTATAGATAAGAATTTAGTGCAATTGCATTACTTGTTAAGTTGTTGTTTCTGGAGATTTTCTCTTTTCCCTTCTAGTCTTTGTCACTTTTGGTCTTTTTCTCCCACTTAAAGAATCCCCTTTAATATTTCTTGCAGGGCTGGTTTAGTGGTCATAACCTCTTTTAGTTTCTGTTTGTCTGGGAATCTCTATCTCTCCTTCTATTCTGAATGATAGCCTTGATAGAAAGACTATACTTGGCTGCATATTTTTCCCATCGGCACATTGAATATATCATGCCAGTCCATTCTTACCTGCCATGTTTCTGTGGAGAATCTGCTGCTAACCTTATTTGTCTTGCCTTGTAAGTTAGGGACTTCTTTTATCTTGCTGCTATTAGGATTTTTTCTTTATCTCTGTATTTTACAAATTTAACTATGGTATTTCTTGGTGTTGTCCTCCTTTTGTTAATTTTTATGGGAGTGCTCTCTGCCTCCTGGATTTGGATGTCTGTTTCCTTCCCCAGATTAGGGAAGTTTTCAGGTCTAATTTCCTCAGGTAAACCTTCTGCCCCTTTTTCCCTCTCTTCTTCTTCTGGGACTCCTATGATTCGAAAGTTCTTACACTTGATAGAGTCACTGAGTTCCCTGAGTCTACATTCATGATACAATATTTTTTCTTGCCTTCTTCTTTTCTAGTTTCATTATTTTCCATCATTTTATCTTCTATATCACTTAACTGTTCCTCTACTTCTTCCATCCTTGTTGTCAGTATATCCAGTTGGTTTTGCATCTTGGTTATAGCATTTTTTTTATTTCAGCCTGACTAGTTTTTAGGTCTTTTATCACTGTGGTGAGGGACTCCCTGGTGTCTTCTATTTTTTTTTTTTTTTCAAGCTGAGCTAGTATCCTTATGGTTGTTGCTTTAAATTCTGAGTCAGGCATATTACTTATATCTGTTTTGATTTAATCCCTTGCTATGCCTTGTCTTGTTCTTTCTTTTGGGATAAATTCCTCCATCTTGGGTTTTGTCTACATATTAGGAAAGCCTGTCATGTTTCCTACTCCTGAGAGTAATGGCTTTATGAAGAATAGGTCATATCCTGTCGAGAGCCTGGCGCTTCAGGAACTCTCTCTCATGTATGCAGTGTGCACTCTGCTGCTGTATTTTGGCTGGTCTTTTCCTCAGGTCAGGCCTTTGCAGAGTTTCTCCTTGCTTGCAGTGGGGAGTGTTTGGACCTTGGCTAGATTGTGGTGATTTTTAACTAGGTGTGCTCTGATCTCTCTGTTAAAAGAGAGCTGATGCTATTTCCACTAGACCTGAAGCTTTGCAGAGCTCTGTGTTCAGTAGATGTGGTGCATGTGTTGTGTTTGTGCTGGTCTCCTAGGGTGGGACCTTCTGCTCTGGTTCTCAGGCAGACTTGTAGGACAAAATCAATACCAATAGGGGTATTGGGAGTGGTGTCTGGGGGTGGGGATCTTGGTGTAAGTGATTTAGGTAACCATAGTTGGTGCTGTGCTGCTTAGTGAAGTTAGTTTATCCTGATAGGTGGCAGAGGGAAATAACTCCCACTGGTTCTTCTGTTCCTGGAGAGGCAATGCCACCTCTCCCAGGTATGCTCCGGGGAGGGGGAAACGTCTCTCCCACTGCATCCCAGGGCATTCTCAGATCACACAGTCTACCCCAGGTTATTGCCTTCCTTCTCCACAGGAATACTGAAGCACCCTCAGGGCTCCATGCTGGGTACCATGGACCTCTGTAATTCCAGTATCTGAGCCCTCTTGTTTGTCAAAACTCATGAAAATCAGCACTTCTTGTTTTCCCAGTCAATGGTTTGGGGACGTGTTTTCCTTGGCAATTCCCTGTGTGCCCCTCCTTCTCTCAATCTGTCTCTCTCTCTTTCTCTCTCACTCTCTGTCTCTCTTTCTCTTGCCTCTCTCTCTTACTTACCTTTGTGCCAGGACTCCCCCGACCCCCACCACAGCACCCACGTTCCATTTCTCCCACAAACCACACCTCCACACCCCCTACCTTCCATAGTGTGGCCTCCTCTCTCCCTCTGGTTGTGCAGTTTGTTCTGGTAGTCTTCAGATTGATTTCTTGGGTATTGAGAATGATTTGGCATTTATCTAGCTGTTTGAGGGATGAGGCAAACCTAGGGTCTTCCTACTACTCCACCATCCCTAGAGCTTTTTCTGATAAATCAATACTTGTTATTTCTTGTCTTTTTTGTTTTAGCTATTCTGACAGGTGTGTGGTGATATCTCATTGTGGTTTTGATTTGCATTCTCTGATGATGAGTGATGTTTAGCATTTTTCATGTGTCTGTTAGCTGTCTGGATGTCTTCTTTGAAGAAATGTTTGTTCATGTCTTCTGCTCATTTCTTAACTGGATTATTTGGGTTTTGGGTGTTGATAAATTCTTTATAGATAAATGTCAAGTCAGGGAAAAAACCATGAGAGACTCTTAATTACAGGAAAAAAACTGAGGGTTGCTGGAGGGGAAGTGGTTGGAGGGATGAGGTAAATGGGTGATGGGCATTAAGGAGGGCACATGATGTGATGAGCAGTGGGTGTTATACACAACTAATAAATTATTGAACACTGTATCTGAAACTAATGATATACGTACCATATTTTGGCTAATTGAATTTAAATTAAAAAATGAAAAAATAAAAATGGGCAAAAACTTGAACAGGCAATTAAAAAAAAGTAATGTCTAAATAGTCAATATAGTAATGAAGTTTTCAACCTTATTTCTCTTTTTTTAAAGGTTTTATTTATTTATTTATTTATTTATTTGTGAGAGAGAGAGCACAAGCGGGGGTAGTGGCAGGCAGAAGGAGAAGCAGGCTCCCCACTGAACAGGGAGCCTGATGTGAGACTCAATCCCAGGACCCTGGGATCATGACCTGAGCCGAAGGCTGATGCTTAACTGAGTGAGCCACCTAGGTGTCCCTGAACCTTATTTCTCAAACACAAATTAAAACCACAGTAGGATACCTTCATAGATATACTAGCCTTTAGTAAAAACTAAAAGAGAGAAATTATTAAGAGTTAGCAATTGTGGAGCTGTTAGAATTTTTATTCACTGCTGGTGATATTGTAAATGCATATAACTACATTGGAAAATAATTTGACAGAATTTACATATTGAAAATAGGGATATTTTATGAATCCTCAATTCTATTATAAGGTATATAATTCACAGAAATGTAATTGTAAGTCCACCCAAGTACATGGTTAAGAATGTTCGCATAATATTCTTAGTATTAGTACCAAACTGAGAACAACAAAAACTGGAAATGATATCAATCAATCATAAAATTGTTAACTAAATTGTAGTACATTCATGCAATAAAATACCGTATCATATCAGTGAAATGAATGAATAGCTATTGCATGCAACAATACAAATATCACAAATATATTGAGCAAATGAAGGCAAGCAAAAGAAGGCATACCATATATTCTTTGTGTGTAGAATCCAGAAATAAACAAAAATACTCTGTGATAACAAAATCATAATAATGATTAACTTTGGAGAAGGAACATTAGCTGGGAGGAGCCCAAGGAGGCTTTTAAGGTGTTCTTAATGTTCTATTTTTCTGATCAGAATGGTGCCTATCAGATGCGTTCATTTTGTGAATATTCATCAGGGTGTATGCTTATGATTTGTGTTCTTTTCCCTATGTATAGTTGCTTTAATAAAAGATTTACAAAACCTCATCGACATTAGGAAAAGTTGAATTTAATTGGATGCAAGGATACAAATTTGTAAATGTCATTTATAAGAATTCAATAAAGATAAATGAATAAATTTTCTCTATTAAGGGTATGAAAAATAAAAACAGAGGAGGTAAAATTCAGAGCAGATATTAATTATTTAGAAGATATAAAACAAAAAAGTATAGATATATAATTCAAGATTTCATTTTTTTTGAAATGAACTATGACAAAGTTAAAGTACAAGCAGGCAGCACAAAGAATTATAAAGGGGAACTTGAAGCAGAGATAAAAGAGATGAAAGATTACAGTTGTTAATGTCAATACATTTAAAATTATTGACTGTAGATAATTTTATAAATTTAGATTTATAAATTTATAAAATTTATAAATTTATAAAATTTATAAAATTATAAAAGTGGACCCAAGATGACACAGAAAACCTCAATAAAAAATACTTAATGTCATAAAGGAGAAAAAAACCTCACAGAATTAGCCTTTTAGACCTGGGACAGGGCCCCAAAGCATTATTAATATATAATTACTCCTATGTAAAAATGCTATTAGAGAATAGAAAAAAAAGGATTTTGCCAAATTATCTTGTACAACTAGATTAACTTCATGCCAAAACCTAAAAAAAGAACCAAATGACTCATTTAATATAAAAATATATTTTTTTAGTCTAGAAAATTATAGCAATGAGTTATATATGTTGAATTTCACAGTATACAAGAATTGCTCCACCTTCAGAAGCCTACTATCAAAATTTATCACACTGTGAGGTCAACTGAGAAAAATACAGATTAAATCTAGTAAGAATATACTATATATTTCTAAAATTAACTTTTTGAAAAAAGACTTTAATTCATTTGACAGAGAGAGAAAGAGCACAAGCAGGGGGAATGGCAGAGGGAGAGGGAGAAGCAGAATCCCCGCTGAGCAGGGAGCCTGATTTAAGGCTCAATCCCAGGACCCTGGGATCATGCCCTGAACCCAAGGCAGATGCTTAACTGACTGAGCCACACAGGCACCCCTTAAATTAACTTCTTATGAAAAAGTATTAATGAATGTAAAATAAAATATTGTTTATTTAAGAGGATAAATAGAGACTATCTGAAATCAAACATCAGTGAAATTCACAGTGAAATAATAGATTTTCCCATAATAATTTCTTATAAGATACAATGAAAAATTTGGGGTTTTTAACTAGTACAGTAAGAGAAGACAAACTCTAAAGAAGACAATATTTATAATCACTTTTAACAAGGAAATAAAATTGAAACAAGTTATATTTTGCAAGAAATTTATATGGAAGAATGCCATGTACATGTAAACATATAAAATCTGAATTTTCTTATAAAAAAGCAATAAAATGTTATAGTGCATGGAACACTAAAAGGTTCAATTTCATAATAGCAAAATATATAAGACATATGGTATGTTTTTTAAAAAAAGAGATTGTTTTTTAATAAAGAGAACAACCTGGTCCATGCATGGGAAGCCTAACTAGATGTGGGTTTGCAAAAGGATTGTTCTCTTTCCCTTCATAATACAGATTATATGATCTTAAACAAAATAATGGTATTTTTGAAATTGCTCATTTTATTAATTTTATATAGTATAAGGTAAAAAATGTCAAATACAATGTTGAATAAAGGACGAATAAAAAATTTATAAGCAGATATTCATGTTTATGAAGCAAACATATTCAAACAGAGCAACCTTAAAGGAAGTGAAACAAAATAGATTAAATTTTGATGATAATTAAATATAAATGTTAATGTTTTAGAAAGAATTTCTCTTAAATCATTGTCTTTTTTAATTAGTTAAAAACTCATGGGGCGCCTAGGAGGCTCAGTCAATAAGCGTCTACCTTAGGCTCAGGTCGTGATCTCAGGGTCCTGGGATCCAGCCCCATGTCAGGCTCCCTGTTCAGCAGAGAGTCGGCTTCTGCCCTTCCACTCTGCTCCTGCTCTCTCTCTCTCTTGCTTACACACGTGCTCTCTCTCTCAAATAAATAAATAAAATCTTTTTTAAAAACACAAATTTTTTGGATTTGTTCCTGGAATGAGACAGATTTCATCATAAATTTTCCTTTTTTTTCTTTTCTATACATATAAATCATGAGAAACTTTCTCATATAAAAGGATGAATAGATAGATAAAATAGATAAATAGGATAAGTAGATAAGATAGAATGAAACTTTTTTTTTCAATTCTCTAGACTCTATTAATCAAATTTGAGTACGTATTTTTAAATTAACTGATCATGCTTTTGTTCATTACTTCAAATATATTTGTTTAGATGATTTTCAGATATTTTCATTTTGGGTTATCTGCTTTTACAAATTTTATAGATTTACTTTACTAAGCCATATTTATGTATATTATTGCCAAAAATAGTTCTGTTTAAGTGATTAAAAATCTTATCATTTCATAAATACAATCATAGTACTTGCCAGATGGTCTCATCTTTTCATTTCAAATAAACTATGGCATGATTTTTGTGAGCATTCAATTGAAACGTGTACAAAATGAGCCGCCGTCAACAGTATCAAAAGATACTACTCTTCATATCTTTCACATATATTCACAAAGCCACAATCACTTGATAAATGGTATTTGTCACTTTAAATTCTTTTAATAAATTTAGGTGTCCAGTCTTAATGAGAGTGATAGTTTTACCTGACATAGAAGGAAATAAAAAACTTCTAGAAACATAGAAAAATCATTATTTATAGTAAACTTAAAATCTATTATTTTTACCACTTATGTTTAATTTAGTTACCTAAAAATAAAAATACCAAACTCTGAAAATGTCAGGTGGTGTTCACAAACTTCAAAATTCTTGTCTTTCATTGCTATAATTTTTGAGTTTTTCTTTCTTCATGTGTATAGATTTGAATTGGTTCTTAACTTCAAAAAAAAAAAAAATCCTGCCATTTATATTCTTTAAGTAAACTATTCTGAAAACTTTTTCAGTGTATTCTTTTTTCTTTTGCAGTATGAATATAAATATTTGTCACTTAGTTCCATGTTAAAAATATTAAAATATGTTTTTATCTGCATATGAGATTACCCACTACCATTTCCACACTACGGGTGATCTGGATATTCTACTAGTCACAGAAATAAATACATGTGTTTATGACAGAGACGGATTTCCTCATTCCCTCTTAGATAATCCTGTGTCCCTGTGGACCAGCACGGTGCCCAACTATCACCTAGCATTGACCATTTCCCCTTATAGCTAAGAAGGGTCTTATTGTAAACATCTGGCCAACCTAATTCTAGTATACTGGGTGGGATTTCTGGTAAAGCACTTATAACAAAGGGCTGATTTTGTTGCTGTGTATCCTTATGTTCTTTGTTTATTTTTATTGGTTCCTGCTTGGAATTTTGATATGCTGGCTGGATCTCTAAACTTTTTTATAATTATAAGTATGAGGATCACCAAGAAGTATAGTGGAAAATTAGAAAATCTCAAGAATGTGATCATATCTCATGGTAGTACAGATGTGCTCAAGTCCAGAACTTACTTTCCAATCTAGAAAAACAAGCATCTATCTTGGCTATAGCCACTATTTTGATATTTTTTTTGTTATAATCCATTTTATTTCTTTTTTGAACCAAGATTAATATTGTCTATAGATTTATATGGAGGGTTACTATTTGTCTTTAAAATATCTTTTTAAAAAATGATCAATAGCGGAACTTTAATCATGCAAGCAAAAATGCATAAGTATGTGTCTGTGTGTCTGTATGGTTGTGTGTGTGTAAATTACCTTAATGTAATTGTAGAACAAGTATGTAACAAAGTAGAATATCTTGAAAGACTAATGGTTTCAGAGTAGAACTTGGAATCCCAGTGCAATCCCAGAAATCCAAAAATATTAAAGTAGTAGTTTAGAAACAAGTGAGCAGTTCAGTGGCACAGAACCCAAATGAATATATTTTGATTTAATAGAGATAAAGTCTTTAATATATTAAAATGGTGGCACAGAATTAGTAACATGAATCTAACGTGGTAATAAATGATGCTGAGATAAATAATGTTTGGGAATAGTAAAGTGAAGTCAAGGCTTAGTCTCAAACCACATATAGAAAATGGCTCCAGATTATTTAAAATTTTGAATGTAAAAGTCAAATTTTAGAAGAGAATATTGAGAATTTTTTTAAGTGGGAAATAGCTTTATTTTTCCTTCTTAGCACAAAAATGCACACAATATCATGAAAGCAAAAAACTTAATATGGTAACATTACACTTAATGATGTAATTCTTCTTCTCCACTTGCATGGCCATTTTTAACTTAATAATAGTCATCTTTATTTACTTGGATGATTGCTGTACTTAGAACAATTTTTGTCTAATTTCATAGGTGTACTCTTGTTGAAAACTAAAATTAGATCTTTCCTATTTTTTTCAATATCTCTGTTTATTAGCATTGATTTATTATTATTAGATATTATTTTTATAATTATGGGCATTATAAATTATTATAGACATTATGGACCTTTATTATAAACTACATTATTACAACAGACATTATTTCAGTCATAATCTTTTTTCATTTGTGATTTTATCTATTGGCTTATATTTTTAGAAGGATATCTGTACTTGTCTAGTGTGGGATGGAAAATGGATTCTCTCTGATATTCTGTATGTCTCCAGATATTTTAGTTCCAGATTAGTGGAGAATATACTTTTGGATTTATTATAGTTTAAATTTTCAGATGGAGCAATCCACCCACATGCTAAGGAGAGATGCAGGGCTTGACACAATCAGGCAGCAGGAATTTTCATAGCTATTCCTACCAACATCCCCATAACAACCTCCACTATGCTGATAACTAATGCTACTATTAATGCTGCTACAGTAGCAACAAAAATATCATGTAGTAAGCACTTATTATAAAAAGACATCCTTCTTAGTACCCTCCAAGCATAAAGACTTTAATTCTAATCCAGTGGTCTCAACACTGCTTGCACATTAGAATTTCCCAGGGAGAATACCAGTGCCTCTGCTGCCTCTTAGACAATCAAATGAGAATTTCTGGGGAATAGCATCTTTGAAAAATAATGCCAGTGATTCTAATATACTCAACCATGATTGATATCCCCTTGAAAAGTTACCATTATTCTCATTTTATACTTCAAGATAATAAAGCCTGAGGATCCTCAAGAGCATAATTGGTTTGTGCAAGATGATAGCATTTGTAAACAGGAGAGCAGCCTTCTCATTCCTCTTTGACCCTGCAGTAAGACTCCTAACCACTAGGTTGTATCATCACTTTGTGTGTTTTGCAGCAAAGACTATTTATTAAACTCTACTGGTGTCCATGTCCATCATCTGGTGTGCTCATCTGTGTTGTGATTTAGGTGTAAGTACCAAACTGAGTTCCCCATCCTATTACCTTGCCTAAAGGATCTGAATTGGAGATATCTTTATTTTGTCTCCTGCCTTCCCCATATCCCCACCCCCACAAAGGTCAGCCCAGACTCAACTATCATCCTCCATATGATGTGGGTATTAGTAGTATTGAGAATGAAACCATTACTTAATATCTAAAATAAAATTGAATTATTGTCTTCACTTATGTAAGGGAGATAGCCTGGGCAGGTATGGTTTCATTAAGCAGAGCAAACTTCTAGTCTTCCATTGAATTTTTGGAAAGCATTCCTTCTGAGTTTCTTTTAGTTACAGAGTCAAGGAGACAGGAGTGAGTTGATATCAGCCTTACAAACTAATTCATGCATCTTCTGCCAAACTGGCTAATTTTCAAAAAGATGTGTGTGGTGGGGGAGCTACCACTGATTGGTTAGCTTTCAGCTCTGTGTTTACTAAAGTCAGTTGTCATTGATTGTTCAGAGAGGTTTTTAAATTAGTTTTGCTGTTGATTTGTTACCAGTACGATAAAATATTCAGTCCTTTCTTAAGAGCAGGGTACCTTTCAATTCTCAGTAAAATTCACCTAGGATATCTTCTTCAGTTTTCTTTTAAAAGGATATAACTGTCTTCCACAGAGGCAATTAATCAGGTCACATCTACATGACATTTTGGAAAATTCATATTTCTTTTTATGTAAGTGATGTTTTTCTTAAGACTTCACAATAAACTTTTTAAAATATTTAGTAACCTTACCTTGAGCCCAAGTTTTAAAGTCAGACACCTTCATTCAGATGTTAGTTCCACCACTTACTGGATTGGAATCAGGGGGGACATCCATTAATCTTGGAGTATATAATAACTATAAAATGGGGATAATAATGCCAGACTCAAGCTTGTTGTGATTATTAAATCAAATGACATAGTACTGTAAACTGATTAGAAATATGTTACAATATTTTGTTTATTTTTGGCTTAATATTGAAAATGCTGTATTTTAATTTATAATTTCTTATGTACCTCAAAGTCAGAAACAATTTCAAGTTTGTTTTTATAATTTCTCATATATTAGTTGTTTATTAGTATTTTTATACTAAGAGGCATTAGGATTTTTTTTGAAAGATTTTATTTATTTATTTGTCAGAGAGAGAGAAAGCACAAGCAGGGGGATCAGCAGGCAGAGGGAGGGAGAAGCAGGCTACCCACTGAGCAAGGAGACCGATGCGGGACTCAATCCCAGGACCCTGGGATCATGACCTGAGCTGAAGGCAGATGCTTAACCTACTGAGCCACCTAGGCATCCTGAGGCATTAGGATTTTTAATACTTATTTTAAAATAACTAGATTTTATGCTTAAATATGTATTAAGAAGACTGTATACTAGAAGCTCATTGAATAAAACCACTCAGTCAAATATTTATTGAACATCATAGCTGAAGTTACCCATAAAGAGCATATCTACCTTAAAGTTTTTATACTAATAAACATAAATGGAAATTACCTTCATTAGAATATAAATCTGAAAAATATTAATGGTGGTAGGAATAATAATAAGTAATAATATCTGGGGTCAGTTTTTGAGAATTTACCATCCCAGTCACTATTCTTTATTTGCATTATCTTATTTTATCCTCACACTAAAAATATCATGTAAATATACTTACCCCAATTTACCTGTAATGAAAATGTGTTACAGAGATTATAAAATTTGTGCAAAATCTTATGGTTATTAAGGGATGAAGTCCAGCATTTATAATAGACTTATATTGTTTGGCTATAAATTATATGTTCTTATCCACCCCTGAGATTTTTAGTTTTTTCTCTTTTGATTTGTCCTTAGCTTGGTTTTTCTCATTAAAAATTGGGCCAAAATATATTTTTATTACCTTGGAGAGATCCCAGTCTTTCATGTCCACATGACAACAATCTAATAATGCCAAGTTATTACCTGGATTTGAGTCACATTATCTCATGTGGGTAGCGTTAAGAATCTTTTTTTTTTTTTTTAAAGATTTTATTTATTTATTTGAGAGAGAGAGAATGAGAGACAGAGAGCATGAGAGGGAGGAGGGTCAGAGGGAGAAGCAGACTCCCTGCCGAGCAGGGAGCCCGATGCGGGACTCGATCCCGGGACTCCAGGATCATGACCTGAGCCGAAGGCAGTCGCTTAACCAACTGAGCCACCCAGGCGTCCCAAGAGTTAAGAATCTTTATTCACCCTTTTAGAGAAGAACAAATTCAAAATGAGAAAGGGCTATTTCTCTTAAGAAGAGAACTCCCGCCCCAAACCACCAACCTAAACGACACATTCTCACCCTGGAAGCATCACCATTTTTAATTTTGAAACGTCAAAGTACTCATTATGCCTGGAGACCTTGGGGAAACCTTGGTACCTCTGGGCTAGAGATAAGATTGTTACTGTATTATCTTCCCCAAATTATTCAAGCAATGCTTTAGTTTTCCTATTCTGTAAAGAACAATGTGGCATCAGCATTCTTCTGCTTAGTGGCTATTATATATCAACACTTTACAGATGGTTTGGAGAGGAGTGCAAATTAGTGTTTATGAGCTTTTATGTATTGAAGGTCTGTGTGTGTGTGTGTGTGTGTGTGTGTGTGTGTTTGATGGCAATGTGTGAACACGATTGCGTTATTTGAAAAACTGCTTTGCATGGTGATTATTTCAGCTGTTGATGTATCTAAGTCACATTACATTATTGGACATTCAACAGTGAACTAATCTATGGAATTTTATAGGATATAGGAAAGATTTTAAATCTGTTATTCATATATACATTTCTAAATGTAATTGTCTGAAGATTAGTTTTGTTACATGATTTTCATCAAATAACTTGAAAGTCTGTTTATGTCTTTGTTCATCATTGAAGTAGTTTTTATAAGTTATCGTCTCCCAATACCTTGGAAAGCTGAGACCAATTTTTTATGAATACAGTATTTGTTTAACATAAATCTTAGTTTCATTTTTGGTGTTTAGTATCTTTTGTATTTTTTCAAATGGTTGGTTAATATAAATTTCTAAAGTATTCGTATAGTAATTTTACTAGGAGTCTTATGCTTTATTCTTTCTATATTGATGAAACATTATAAATAAACATTTAAAAACTGGAACATAATTACTGATATTGTACCTAAAATATTTAGGGTTTGTATGACTCTGCTTTTCATGGTTTATCTAATAATATGGTTTGAATATTTATTTTACCAATTAGGCACTCATACATTTTAAATTTTTGTAACTTTTAGTTTATGATTTTGTAAGATTGTGTATAATTCCATTTAAAACATTTCAATTAATTCAAGTTGTTTACATTGGAGACTATTTTCTTTAATCCATGATACTAAAATAATTTTGAGGCAACAAACTAATATTTTAAATAAAATTGAAAGAGTTAATTTTCACTTTGAGGGGTATTTACTATTTACAAAATGCTAATGAAAATACTACTGGATATTGAGATGATTTTTAAGATTCTAAGGTAATAAAGGTTAGTAGAGGATGGAAATGTCCCAATAAGGGAGAAAGGACAATTACCATACAGAGAGAGTTAGTGATCAATGTATATGTGTCGGCTTGATATTCATTCATTTGTCCTTTTACCTATTCATGAGATATCTGTAAAATATAAGGTGACATATTAATGATTACAAATAAATAATCTGACCTAAACTATGGAATCATTTGATATTTGAATAACTAATATTTAAGCTGATGTATGAGTAATGAATTTTAGATTAGTGAAGAATAAAGAACCGCTTTCAAAGAATACTTACCTGGGTATAAGTAACATTCTTCCAATTAGAATTTGTATCTCAATTCTTTTCTTTCCTCTCTACCTAACATGTTTAGTGTTCTTTATCGTCAAACAATGAACACTTCTCCTCAAGAACTCTACTCGGTTATCTACTGACTCATTTCCTTGTTGCTTTTAACAGCAAAATATTCATGTCTAAGTATCATCCTTTTACTCAGGACCTCCCTATTTGAATCTTTAGTGTAGTGCATACGTGTGTAAAATTGTTTATATTTTATCTGTTTTTTTAGCTTAAATATAGGTTTCATGAGAATATGGACTTTGTTTCTGTCTTGCTCTATTCAACTATATTGACACTAGAAGAGTGCATATTAAGTGACAGTCATTATGTTAATGTTGATCAGAAGAAACAGAGAATACATGTATGACAATACAAATGTGAGGAAGCAGTTTCCAAACAAGGTAGAACAGAGTTGCTCCTTTTAGTGGTGTTAGCTTTAGATATAAGGGCTAAACTTGTCTCACAGAGACACAGAATGATTCGTTTGTTAGGACTAGTAGTTTTGGCGGTTCTCTTGTGGAAGGTTGCTATCTTCTATTTTCATGGTTTATAAGAGGTAAGGACATTTGCTATGTGTGGCATGTTGTTCATATACCACATGACATAATACTGAATAATGTTCAAAAAGTGATGAGTTATGACATTAAATAACTCTTAGATGAATAATTCACCAGTCATTTAATCTCACAGAATATGACTTTTATTGATAAACTCTAAACAAGTCATTATACTTTTCTTTCAGGAAATATTTTTCCCCAAACATGCATTCTTATTTTTTAAGTCATGTGGCTCCACTTCATCTCATTTTTTTTGGTAACTTCAAATTTTTATTTAAATTCCAGTTAGTTAACATAGAGTATAATATTAGTTTGAGGAGCAGAATTTAGTGATTCATCACTTAATATATAACACCCGGTGCTTATCAAAAATGCCCTCCTTTATACCCATCACCCATTTAGCCCATCCCCCACCCACTTACCCTCCAGCAACTCTCAGTTTGTTCTCTATCGTTAAGAGTCTGTTTTATGGTTTGCCTCTCTCTTTTCCCCCACTATGTTCATCACTTTATCTCATTTTAGATCTTTCTTTTCCTGCAACCACCTCCATGTTTCATTTATTTTTATAGCTACACATCTATATCTGTTAAGACCACATCTGGTTCTTGAGCATAAAAAGTACTGGTAAAATTGGTAGATAATTTCTTGTACACATTTCAAATTCTTAGTAACATGGGGAGGCTAGGATGTGCATAAAGCAATTGACAACATTCAGTTATATGAGAAATACTTGCTTTACTGTTGCTGTAGTACAAGCACTGAATTAAACCATGGGCATCCAAACCTGAATAAGGCAGGATCTTTCGTTCTCAAGAAGGTAAATTATCTAGTGGGGTAGACAAACATCATGAAACAATTTAATAAATGCTAACACATGTATAACACAAAGAATATAACAGAGGAGAAGATGAAAACGCTGTTGTAAATGTGAATGTTTAATGTATATGAATGAGTAGGATTTCCCCAGCAGAAAATATTAGGAAGGGCTACCTGGTGCAAGAAGATATCAACACTTGCAGAAGCACAAAACCATGAATACTAACGTCATCTTATGAAAACAATTAAAAACTTCCCCAGTATTCGTGTCTCATTGGATATGTAAAATTAAAGAGGTAACTTTCAGATTGATTGAATAGATGTTAATAATAACCCAAATAGGAAATACTAAAGAAGATCAAATAGATATGTGTCAGAAAATTATGTGTAAATAATATGTTGAATTAGATGTATTTGAGAGAATGTATTCACTTCTTTTTCAACAACAACAAAAACATGTATTCTAGAGTTGATAGGATCTAAAGGAAAGTTGGGCCCACTGAAGTATAGCACATTTCTTCATTTAACCATTCCTCTGTTACCATTGAAGATAGACCATGAAATAGTTTGTCTTGTTTTAATTGGATTTTGAGAAAGAGAGAAATCTTTTTTATTGGGAAAAGATGGGGAAAATTTGGGAATTTTTAAGTGTCTATGGTTTCTTCCAATCTCTCATAATCTTAAGGAGACCTGTAATATATTATTAATCAAGAAAAATCTCTTGATTTATTACATTTATGTCAGAGTAGTGTTATTTTATAGGTAATCTTCAAAGGTTTTTCAATAAATATCAAAACAATTATTGCTTATATTAAAGATAAGGGTGAATGTGTACTTAAAAAAAAGAATGATATGGAAAGTGTTACCCAAACAATTGTATAAATGAGCACCATATTCATTCTGGTATAATATTGTAAGTCAAATCACAAACATAGATATATGGAAGCACACTATGAGGGTAAGAAAAAAAATGCAGTAACTGCATATTAGAAACAAAAAGAAAACAAAGAAATAGGCAAACTCACTTACTAATAGGAATTCCAAATAAGCATTTTAAGATGTTAAAGAATGCTAAAACGTCCAATAGTTATTTGCCCATATTCATATAAGGAGAAAGTAAAACCAAATGCTAAAATTCCAAGTCCTAAAAAATGACTTCACATAATTGAAATCCTAAGGATTTAAAAAGGCTCTTCAGCTTAAAATTGGAGAAATTACTGAAACATCTGTAGATTTATAATAACAGAGGGTTGGAGGAAAAAGAAGCAGTGAGCAGAAGAATTGCCATGTTATTAAATTAAGCAAAGATTTACCAAAAGGTTGTAAAATGCAGGGCAGTATAAAGATCCAGTTATAAAGCTTCTGTTTTTAGCAAAATTCTAGATGAAATCCAGATAAGGAAGTCATGTAACTATGCTGAGGATCAGACTGCTCATTGCCTATGTGAGAAAAAAATCCTCAAGCAAACATTTAATTTACAGTGGTACCAAATTGGTGGGGGACACATGAGGACTAGCCGCTTCTCCTTCAGGGAAGGACTCTGCCTGGCTACCAGGATAGTGCGGTCAGTCAGGCAGCCTCCAGCCCTTAGTTTCACTGCAAAGTGCCTCCTTGTCCCTTCCAGAGTCAGCTCACAACTAGTGGCAAAGAAAAGCTTGGAAATTTCAAAGAGATGTGGGATATTCTGACAGGAGAGTTAGAGTTCCCATCATGTGGATGGAGGCTCAGTCAGACCTGAATTGCAGTGCTACTTCTCCTATCATATCATGGGTGTTTATTACTAATGTATGCTTTTGCTTCAATTACCCTTTCAGCCTCTGCTTCCAAAGAACCTTACAGGCAACAATTGGTAATATACTCAGGTCTTGACAGATTCTCAAACAGGTCTAGCATGCTGCTACTTCATGGCCTTTGATCTAAGTAAGACCTTCACTGTTCACTGTACCTAAAATGCAATGCATTCCAGACCTCTCTATCTCTCTTTTTTGCTGTTTTTTCTTAGGATTTCTTTCCATCCAGTCCACTATGTTTTTAATAGTTTTTTTAAATCATCATTGTTCTCTCGATAGAATGCTAGTCTCACGAGGACATGGATTTCTATTTATTTTTTGAATTGACATATTCTCTAAGCCATGAATGGGGCCTAGAACATGATTAGTACTTATTATTTGTTGTTTGAGTAAATATTAAAACCTGAAAGTACCCAAGGTCCATTGAATATTACCAGTATAGTTCCATTATAATGAGAAAAAGAACACAGGAAAAACTAGAAAGCCAAGCCATATATTTTTTACTTACTTTAATATATGTAAACACCATAAAAATAATTACTGAAATGAGATGCTAGATATTGTTTTCCTTGATATGAAAGGGATACTTTCTTGGAAAGGAGAATATGAGGGCCTCAGTTATTCCCGTACCAGCACTGTTCTATTTTAAAAGTTTATTTATGGAAAATTATTACTTGTTTTATTATGATTACCTTGGGGTTATACAATTACCAGAAAGATGAACCTGGTTCAGTTCTGCCCAGGGTAGGCAAATATAAATACATTATTAAAGGTTGTTTGGTAATAATGAACATACCCTATGAAAGAGATCAGCTCAGATAATACTAAAATCTCTATTGTTCTATACATAGGGCATATATTTTAATTTATAATGTGGCTTTTATTATTTTTGTGATTTTCTTTTACTTGGCAATTAGGTTGTTTAAAATTGTATCCATCAAACACTAAGTGCTAAAACTTTGAAATGTGAATAAATCTAGTAGGGACAATTGAATTTCTCTCTCTAAATGTAATGAGATCTTGATTTACCTAATGAGAAATCATACTTTACACTCGAATGCATTGAAATACAAGAATCATTGTTTTCTTTTGATATAGAATTTTATCCAAGAATAATTTTCACCACTTTTTCCATCGAATCAAATATGTTGTAGTACTTACTTTTACGTATGGGACAACTATATAATCATCGGCTAGAACTTTGATAAAGAGCTTCCAGGATAAACGATTCTGTCTGTGGATTTACAGGACACAAATGCTTTGAGCAATGCTATCTTTGCACCGCAGACACTAGCTAGTTCAATCTCAGTGGCAAAGTGTGTGAGAGGATAGACTGGATAAAAAGGTAATATCCTCCCTAACTTAATCAGTCTTCCATGGTGAGCGGCTAAGCTTGTAACTGCTATTCAGAAAGATGTTCATTAAGGTTTCTGAAGCGTCCTTCACCTTGCAGGAGACAGGCCGGTTTATCGGACTGCTTAAATTAACAAGCAGGATGTTCTTTGCAATACCTTGTACTGAAGTTCGGCATACTTATTCTCTGCCAGCCAGGAACTGTAGTCTGATAGTGAAATATGTTTTTTTATATGTGAAACTCAGGGTCAGTTTTATGTTTTAATTTGTAAAAGTACACTGGAAATACAGAATGCTCAGGGTACTTTAGGGGTTAAGTTTTTAAAATGTGGCTCTAAAACCAGGGACAAGTGCAAAAGGATTTGGGTATTTGTTAAACCTGATTTATGTTTAAAGGAAATATCAAGAAGGACATATCAATCAGCATTACTCTAAAATATATAGGATAGCACTGTTTGGGATATGAAATGTCATCCTTTGGGGAATTAAACTTTATGAATGTATATCTAAGTGCAGACGTGTTTACAAAGAGGAAATGAGGGAATAACTAAAGGATCAGTTTTCAAAATATAACATTAAGCAACTTTTTGTTGTTTTATTTGAAATAAGATATAGTATTATTATAATTGCCCTTACAGAGCCAAGTCAAGAATCTGTCCTAAGCTTTCCCTCCAGTGACTGTGTTAACAGTGTGGTCTCTTCCACCACCTCTCCATTCATTTCACAGTTTTACCCTAAACATGACACTGGCACTGTGGGAGTATAGAAAAGGAGAACGATGCATGCATTCTGTTCCAATGAGTCTAAGAATGGAGTTAAGAAGATTATCCGTCTCCATTCTCCCAGAAAATTGACCTCTTAACTTACTGACTTCCTCACCAGTAAAATTAGAGTAACAATAGCTAAAAGCCCTGTCAAGAATCAATTTTAGATCAATTTTGCCTGCTTTCCCTTCTTTTCATCTTTTTGTTTTCAAAGTAAAGCAAAGTAAATATATTTGCCTCTGATAACAAGTAGATTGAATAGAAATGGTAGAATATGTGGATTTGGTTGACAGTACAATTTTGCTTATTTATTATAATTATTTTTATTTCAAGTTTTTATTTAAATTCCAGTTAGTTAACATATAGTATAATATTAGTTTCAGGAGTAAAATTTACAGATCTATCACTTACATACCACACCGAGTGCTCATCACAATTGCCCTCCTTTATACCCATCACCTATTTAACCCATCCCCCCTCCAACCTCCCCGCCAGCAACCCTAAGTTTGTTCTCTATAGTTAAGAGTCTCTTTTATGGTTTGCCTCTGTCTTTTTTCCCCCTTTGTTCATCAATTTTGTTTCTTAAATTCCACATATGAGTGAAATCATACGGTATTTGTCTTTCTCTGACTGACTTACTTCACTTAGCAAAATACTCTCTAGTTCCAACAATGTCATTGTAAATGGCAAGATTTCATTCTTTTGATGGCTGGGTAATATTCCATTGTGTATATATATTCCATATGTGTACCACTTCTTCTTTATTCATTCATCAGTCAATGGACATTTCAGCTCTTTCCATAATTTGGCTATTGTTGATAATGCTGCTATAAACATAAAAACATCAGGGTGCATGTGCCCCTTCTAATCAGTGTTTTTGTATCCTTTGGGTAAATACCTAGTAGTGCAATTACTGGATCATAGGGAAGTTCTATTTTTAACTTTCTGAGGAAACTTCTTACTGTTTTACAGAGTAGCTGCACCAGTTTACATTCCCACCAAGAGTTCAAGACGGTTCCCCTTTCTCTGTATCCTTGCCAACATCTGTTTTCTGTGTTAATTTTAGCCATTCTGACAGGTGTGAGGTGATATCTCATTGTAGTTTCGATTTGTATTTCCTGATGATGAATGATGTTGAGCATACTTTCATGTGTACGTTAGCCATTTGAATGTCTTCTTTGGAAAAATGTCTATTCATGCCGTCTGCCCATTTCTTAACTGGATTATTTGGTTTTTGGGTGTTGAGTTTGATAAGTTCTTTATAGATTTTGGATAGTAACCCTTTATCATATATGTCATTTGCAAATATCTTCTCCCATTCCAAAGGTTGCCTTTCAGTTTTGTTGATTGTTTTCTTCATTGTGCAGAACCTTTTTATCTTGATTTTCACTTTTGTTTTTCTTGCCTCCAGAGACATATCGAGTAAGAAGTTGCTACTATCAGAGAGGTTACGGCCTGTGTTCTCCTCTAGGAATTTGATGGGTTCCTATCTCACATTTGGATCTTTCAATCATTTTGAATTTATGTTTGTGCATGGTGTAAGAAAGTGGTCTAGTTTCATTCTTTTGCGTGTTGCTGTCCATTTTTCCCAATGCCATTTGTTGAAGAGACTGTCTTTTTTCCATTGGATATTCTTTCCTGCTTTGTTGAAGATTAGTTGACCATATAGTTGTGGGTCCATTTCTGGGTGTTTATTCTATTCCATTGATCTATGTGTTTGTTTTTGTGCCAGTACCATACTGTCTTGGTCACTATAGCTTTGTAGTATAACTTGAAGTCTGGAAATGTGATGCCTCCAGCTTTGCTTTTCTTTTTCAAGATTGCTTTGGCTATTCCGGGTCTTTTGTGGTTTCATACAAACTTTTGGATTGTTTGTCCTAGCTCTGTGAAAAATGCTGGTGGTATTTTGATAGTGATTACATTAAATATATAGATTGCTTCAGGTAGTATAGACATGGTAACAATATTTTTTCTTCCAATCCATGAGCATGGGATGTTTTTCCATTTCTTTGTGTCATCTTCAATTTCTTTCAAGACATTCTATAGCTTTCAGAGTACAGATCTTGTTACTTTTTGGTTGGATTTATTCTTAGGTTTTTGGTGCAGTTGTAAATGGGATCAATTCCTTGATTTCTCTTTCTGCTAATTCATTATTTGTGTATAGAAATGCAACAGATTTCTGTATGTTGATTTTGTATCATGCAAATTTACTGAATTTGTGTATCAGTTCTAGCAAATTTTTGGTGGAGTCCTTTGGGTTTTCAACATAGCGTATCATGTTGTCAGTGAATAGTGAAAGTTTGACTTCTTCCTTGTTGATTTGCATACCTTTTATTTCCTTTTGTTGTCTGATTGCTGAAGCAAGGACTTCCAATACTATGTTAAGTAACAGTGATGAGAGTGAACATCCCTTTCTTGTTCCTGACCATGGAGGAACAACTGTCATTGAGGATGATACTAACTGTGGTTCTTTCATAGAAGGCCTTTATGATGTGGAGATATGTTCCCTCTATCCCTGCTTTGTTAAGGGTTTTTATCAAGAATGGGTGCTATACCTTCCACACTATTGAGAGGGTCATATCATTCTTATCCTTTCTTTTATCATGTGGTGTATCATGTTGATTGATTTGCAAGTATTAAACCACACTCTCAACTCAGAAATAAATCACACTTGATCATGGTGAATGATTCTTTTAATATACTGTTGGATTTGATCTGCTAGTATTTTGTTGAGAATTTTTGCATCCACGTTCATCAAGGATATTGGCCCATAATTCTCTTTTTTAGTGAGGCCTTTGTCTGGTTTTGGAATCAAGTTAATGTTGGCCTTGTAAAATGAGTTTGGAAGTTTTCCTTCCATTTCTATTTCTTGGAACAGGTTGAGGAGAATAAGTATTAACTCCTCTTTAAATGTCTGATAGAATTCCCCTGGGAAGTCATCTAACCCTGGACTTTTGTGTGTGGGGAGATTTTTGATTACTGATTCAATGTCTTGGCTGGCTATGGGTCTGTTCAAATTCGCTATTTCTTCCTGTTTCAGTTTTGGTAGTTTGTATGTTTCTAGGAATTTATCTATTTCTTCCAGGTTGCCCAATTTAGTGGTATATAATTTTTCATAATATTCTCTTATAATTGTTTGTATTTCTGTGGTGTTGGCTATGATCTCTCCTCTTTCATTCATGATTTTATTGATTGGGTCCTTTCTCTTTTCTTTTTAATAAGTCTGGTTAGGGGTTTATCAATTTTATTATTTCTTTCAAAGCTCCTGGTGTCACTGATCTCTTCTACTGGGGTTTTTTGTTTCTGTATCATTTATTTCTGCTCTAATCTTTATTATTTTCCTTCTTCTGCTGGCTTTAGGCTTTATTTGCCATTCCTTTTCTAGCTCCTTTAGGTGTAAGGTTAGGTTGCATATTTGATATTTTTCTTGCTTCTTGAGGTAGGCCTGTATTGCTATCACTTCCCTCTTATCACTGCCTTTGCTGCATCCCAAAAGTTTTGGACCTTCATGTGCTCATTTCATTTTTTTCCAAGTATTTTTTTTTTGTTTCTTCTTAATTTCCTGGTTGACCTGTTCATTCTTTAGTAGGATGTTCTTTAGCCTCCATGTATTTGTGATCTTTCCAAATTTTTTCTTGTGGTTGACTTCAAGTTTCATAGCCTTGTGGTCTGAAAATATGCATGGTATGATCTCAGTCTTTTTGTACTTTTTGAGGCCTGATTTGTGTCCTCGTATGTGATGTTTTCTGGAGAATGTCCCATGTGAACTTGAAAACAATGTGTATTCTGCTGCTTTAGGATGAAATGTTCTGAATATATCTGTTAAGTCCATCGGGTCCAGTGTGTCATTCAAAGCCATTGTTTCTTTGTTGATCTTCTGCTTAGATGATCTGTCCATGACTGTAAGTGGGATGTTAAACTCCCTTACTATTATCGTATTATTATCAGTGAGTTCCTTTATGTTTGTAAATAATTTAATTATTAATTTTGGTGCTCCCAAGTTGGAGGCATAAATATTTACAATTGTATGATCATCTTGGTGGATAGAGTCCTTTACTATGATATAGTACACTTCTTCATCTTTTATCGCAGTCTTTGGTTTAAAATCTAGTTTGTCTAAATAAGTATGGCTATTCTGGCTTTATTTTTTTACTTCCATTAGTTGATAAATGGTTCCCCATCTCTCACTTTCAGTCTACAGGTGTCTTCAGGTCTAAAATGAGTCTCTTGTAAGGCAGCATATAATGTGTCTTGTTTTTTGTTTTTTTTTTTAATCCATTCTAATACCTTATGTCTTTTGATTGGAACATTTTGTCCATTTACACTGAGTGATTATTGATAGATAAGAATTTAGTGCCATTGCATTACTTGTTAAGTTGTTGTTTCTAGAGATTTCTCTTTTTCCTTCTAGCTTTTGTCCCTTTTTGTCTCTCTCTCCCACTTGAAGAATCCCCTTTAATATTTCTTGCAGGGCTGGTTTAGTGGTTATGACCTCCTTTAGTTTCTTTTTGTCTGGGAAACTCCTTATCTCTCCTATTTTGAATGATAGCCTTACTTGACAGTGCATTTTTGGCTGCATTTTTTTTTTTTTTTTCCAGTTTTAGCATGTTGAATACATCTAGGCACTCCCTTCTGGTCTGTCCAGTTTCTGTGGAAAGATCTGCTGCTAATCTTATTTGTCTTGCCTTGTAAGTTAGGGACTTCTTTTATCTTGCTGCTGTTAGGATTTTTTCTGTGTCTCTGTATTTTGCAATTTAACTATTATATGTCTTCGTGTTGGCCTGCTTTTGTTGATTTTGATGGACGTTCTCTGTGCCTCCTGAATTTGGATGTCTGTTTCCTTCCCCAGATTAGGGAAGTTTTCAGTTTTAATTTCCTCATATAAATCTCTTGCCCCTTTTTGCCTCTCTTCCTCTTCTGGGACTCCTATGATATGAATGTTATTACACTTTATGGAGTCACTGAGTTCCCTAAGTCTACATTGATGATATAATATTTTTCTTTCCCTCTTCTTTTCAGCTTCATTATTTTCCATCATTTTATCTTCTATATCACTTATTCATTCCTCTGCTTGTTCCATCCTTGTTGTCATTATATCCAGTTGGTGTCACATCTCAATTATAGCATTTTTTTATTTCAGCCTGACTAGTTTTTAGGTCTTTTATCTCTGTGGTAAGGGACTCCCTGGTGTCCTCTATATTTTTCTCAAGCCCAGCTAGTATCCTTATGATTGTTGCTTTAAATTCTGAATCAGGCATATTACTTATATCTGTTTTGATTCAATCCCTTGCCATCACCTTTTCTTGTTCTTTCTTTTAGAATGAATTCCTTTTTCTTGGCATTTTGTCTAGGTCACTGTCTTCTGTGTGTTACAAAAACCTGTTATGTTTCCTGTTCCTGAGAGTAATGGCTTTATGAAAAAGAGGTCATATCTTGTCCAGGGCCTGGTGCTTCAGGAACTCTCTCTCGTGTATGCTGTGTGCACTCTGCTGCTGTGTTTTGGCTAGTGTTTCCCTCAGGTCGGGCCTCTGCAGAGTTTCTCCTTGCTTGCAGTGGGGATTGTTTGGACCATGGCCAGACTGTGGCGATTTTTACCTCAGTGTACTCTGGTCTGTTTGTTAAAAGAATCCTTATGCTATTTCCACTGGAGCTGAAGCTTTACAGAACTCTATGGTCAGTAAACGTGGTGCTTGGGGGGAATTTTTCCTGGTCTTCTGAGTGAGGGGCCCTCTGCTCTGGTTCTCAGGCATACTTGTCCAAGAAAAGCAGCACCTTCAGATCACAGGGGGCGAGGACTTGGTGTAAGAGACTTTAGGCTGCCACCGTTGATGCTGTGCTGTTTACTGAAGTTATTTTATGCTGAGTGGCTGGGAGAGAGAAATGGCACCAGCCCTTCCCTCATCCCTGGAGAAGGGTGTTTGCACCAACTGCTATCTGGGAAGTCTTCCCAGAAGAGTGAACAATTTCCCCTCGTGTGTCCCAGGAGTCCCTCAGATCCCTGCCTTCATCCTGTCTGTGTTTGGCCCATCTAGGGGCTTTGCAGTGCAGTGTGCCTGGGTTCTATCCCAGGCAGGGCTGCAGAATTTTAAAACTCCAAACTTTAAGGACCTGGAGAGGAAGAGACTCACGCTGGTCCTCTGGGGGAGGGTCTCACCATGCTGGGACTGATGCAGGTTTGTCCCAGAAGGGTAATCACACCAAATGGTTAGTATGTGGAGTTTGGAGTAAAGTGCAGCCAAAAGCTGGTGTCCAGATTAGCCACCCTCAGCTGCAGTCTCCATACCTATGCTGAGTGGCAGGGGAGGGTAATGGCACCTGCCAGCTCTTTTGTCCCCAGAGAGGCAGTGTCACTTCTCACAGATGTGCTCCGAGAAGGGGGAACCATCTCTCCCAGTGCATCCCAGGGGATCCTCAGATCCTGCTGTCTGCTCTTGGACCTCTGCCCTCCTTCTCCATAGGAGCACTGCAGCACCATCAGGGCTCCACATTGACTATGCAGGAGACCTCTAAAACTCTAGTCTTTGACCTCCACTGGTTGTAAAATTCATGAAAATCAGCCCCTCTTATTTTCCTAGTCAATGACTTTGGGCGTTTTTCTTGTGCAATCCCTTGTACACTCTTCCCTCTCTCTCTCTCCCTCTCTCTCCTGTCTCTGTGACTAGGGCTCCCTCCCCTCCACAGCACCCATGATCCATTTCTTCATCAGACCACATCTCTGACCTCTAACCTTCCACGATGTGGGTTCTTCTTTCCCTCTAGTTGTGCAGTTTGTTCTGTCAGTCCTCAAGTTGATTTCTTGGGTATTCAGAATGATTTGATATTTATCTAGCTAGCTATGTTGGAGGGCTGAGGCAAGCCTGTGGTCCTCCTACTTTTCCATCTTAGCTCCTCCCTCCTCCTTTCCACCTTAAGCACATTGGTTAATTAATAAAGAGACCCTATTGTCAGGTAAAGCCAAAATTTGGGTGGAAAACTTAGGAAAAAGTTATTGTGCCTTTTCCTTAGGGAAACAATTTCTTGGATACAATACCAAAAGCAAGATCCAAAACAGAAAAGAATATGACAGTTTAATACAATATCAAATTCCACTTAAAAACTTTTGCTCTTCAAAAGATATAATTAAAAATGGTAAAGAAAAAAGTGATTATTTTTTCTGGATAAAAGTTCTTTTATATGTTGTGCTTCACGGTAATATATCTTTTTACTCTTCTAATTGAAACAACTATTAAGGCAAGTATTTATATTTACAAATAAAGAGGTATGTTTAGATATTTTAAAAGTCATTTTTGTATAGTTGCTAACAGTGGAAATACGCTAAGAATCTTGCTGTTCTAATACCTAGCAAATATAAATCATATTAAAATTATATTATGAATAAATATAATAATTAGGCTCAAAACAACCCATTATAAAATGCACATTTGCCAAAATATCAGTTTTAGCTACATTGATTAGTATCTGTATTTTTTTGCTCTTTGGAATAATTTCTATTACTGAGAGAATTACATTTTCCTGTTCTTTAATTCATATTTTTGAGGTAGGCAGTGAAAATTATTATGCCTCAATAGATGGAGAAACTTACCTGAGAAAATTTCCTGTTTATAGTCTTAGTTAGAGAAGTCATATATCCACATTTATAATATAAAGTGAGGTTTTATCTAAGATAAATGATTTTTATAGCAAGCCAATAATTTGCAAATAAGCATCAGAACTAAAATAAATAAAAATTTCAAAAAGGTATGTCTATTCTTAATACTGAAAAGTGTTTAGTTATATTTTCAAATAAGTTACAGGATTACGTATTGAAATATAACCTACAACACAACAGTTGCTAATTACGTAAATACATAGTTAACTTCTACATTCTCTTTTAAAATCTTCATATTTTGTGCAAATTCTTATGAAATAAGATTTTTCAAATGTTGTAAAAAACAGAAAATAAAATTTTCCATAAGGTTGAATCATAAAAATATACCATTTTATGGATTAATTTAAAGTAATAGCATAGATTATTTTTAGTTATCAGTATATTTCAGTTTTCTTCCAGGAATTACTCTAGAAGTACATATTCTTAATATAAATTGTGCACATTTCCTATTTTAAAGAAAAATGATCTTTCTTGACAAATTTTGATAATATATTTCTAGAAAGATATTTGATTATTTTAAAATCCTGAAAGGACACACTCCTAAAAGAGCAAACACAGTATACACCTAAAACAGATGATAAGATAAAACCTGTATTTTTCTTGCTGAAACATCTGTCTGGTATTTAAGAATTTTGTACAAAATATTTTTATTATTTTTATTTAATGAATCTTACTAGATAGTTTTTATATGGAGAATGTCACATATATATTTAAATTAAAAATAAATTTGATATGCAAAAGATTACCATAAATACAACAAAAACCCCACCAAAAACATGATTAAAATAACATAAAAATCAATATTTAAGATCATGTTATCAAATTGATAAAAATTCACTTACGGTATACATCAAAAATTATTCATAGAACTATGAAAAAATGCAGGTGAGTAAAATATAGTTATAAATTGGAGCAAACTCAGGAGTGCAATATAAAAACAACCTTTGAATCAAGTAGGATAGCTGATGGCATTCAGATAATGAGTATGAAATAATGATACAGTTTATTCAAAGTCAGTCTGGAATCATGAGCTACTAAAATTTTATTGCTATGGTATCAGAATCACTATACCAAACTGATTATATACTTTAAAAAATAGCTTATTCACTACCTAGATTCATAAATATTGTAAGTTGTGATATCTTCCTAGATATCTAACTTCTGTAGCATAGACATTTCTTATTGACATTCTGAATCGCTGCTACAGAGTGATGTGGGAAAAAATGAACACATATCATCAAATAAGATAAATAAAATAAGAAAATGATTAGATATTCCAGAATTGTTTGCTTTGAGTAATCCCAATATACATTTTGTGTTTTAATTAAAATGGTAAATGCAAATATTGTAAAATATTATATTATATTCTCTATGTGTTAGCATTTTGTTATTTGAAATCTGGTTCTATTCCCCAAATAATAATTTGGGTCTTGAAGTACAAGATTTTGATATTCCACATTCTGGAATAAATGCACATGATGGAAATAAGTTGATATTATGTGGTTTAGTTATTATAATTGAGGTCCCCACGTCTAGAAGATGGTATATGAAAATGTGAGAATATAAGATTTTATTAATATGATTCATATCCCTACTATCCATTCCTGAAATAGTTTATATCACATATATATTTATCAATTTGTGTAATTGCATATGTTTATATACATGAGTATGTTTCATTTTAGTTTCAAAAAATTAGCCAAAAATAAACAATTTTAATCTACCTTCAAAAAATTTAACTTTTGAAATGACAAAACAACTTTAAAAATGACAAATCTATTAAACAATAAATTAGTATTTTTTATAGATATGCATTGAATCTCCATGAAGATTTTCTTGAAACTTCTTTCTGTTCACAAAATAGAACCAGTGCTTTCTCCTTCATAACCAACCATAATTCTCTTATAAATTTTATAATTCTTTATGTGCATAATTTTTTAATACCATGGGCCATGTTTCTATTATTTTGTAAATCCAGAGAATGACACTAAAATAGCCTCAATACAACATTGTTAACTAAGATAACAATATAAAATTTTGTTTGAATGTAACTTTTGGATAATTAGGGAGAACGCTATATGAATATCAGAGCAAGTATAAACAGTTGAAAATCAAATGGTGAGATTGGCACATTTTATCTCAAATCCAATTGAATAGGTTCAAGTTTCCAGAAAAAATAAGAATAATGTTCAAAAGATATGGAAGTAAAAATATACTAGTGCCAATTTGACTCCTCACTAATCTAAGAATATAAAGGATTTTATGAAATCAGAGAACATCTTCTCTTTCAAATCAATATGTTTTTACTTTAAACTTTTTTTTGTAGTAACTTTAGATTTAATGAAAAGTTGCCAACAGCTGCAATAAATTACTGCATATCCTTTACCAGCCTTCCTGCATGTTAACATAAGTGTGCTACAATTACCAAACTAATAAGTTAACATTGGTACAATACCATTAATTAAACTACACACTTTATTTGGATTTCACCAGAATTTCCTCCAGTGTAATTTTTTTCTAAGCCAGTATCCAATCCAGAATATAATGTCATACTTAGTTGTTATGTCACCTTAGTATCCTCCAGTCTATGACAGCTTCTTTGTCTTTTATTGTTTTCATGACCCTCATACTTTTGAATGGTGTAGGTTGAGTAGTCTGTAGAATTCCCTCTTCTTGGGTTTGCCTGATATTTTCTCATGATTAGACAGGGGTTATGGATTTTTTAAAATTTCACACAGGTGAAGTGCCCTTCTCTTTATACAAATGAGGACATGATGTCAACATGAATTTTACTAGTGATGCTAACACTGATCATGATTAAGATTGTGTATAACATATTTCTGTTTTTCCCTTTCTGTACAATATTCATATCTATAATTTTTTCCCACTATATTTATTAGAAGTGTCTGGGTCACTCTTCAGGGGGTACAAATTAAGTTACAACAATGGGAAAGAGGAATATCAAAGAACAAAGAACAAAGAAAACAAATGTTAAAATATATATTAAAAATGTGAAAACAAACACTGGATTAATAAATATTATTTGGGACACACCATAGAGACTATGTAAATACGCTGTTTCTTCTTAAAGTTTCACCCATTATTTATATTTTTTGTCTGATGTTACCAGACAAAGTCAGGTTCTTTAAGCTGCCCTCCTTCCTTAGGGTTCTGGGGTAGAAGGTAAAGATGGTAGAGTCTCAAGAGTGGTAAATGATTGAGGCAAGACTTCTCTCTTATGCTATCACTGGAGCTGGTTGGCCAGGAGTTCTTATCTCCTAGAAGCCATCTGGATCTTGAGGTCCACCTCCCTGTTGCTGTATCCAAACACCCATTATTATTTTTTTATTTTAATTCCAGTATAATTAACATATGTTAATTTCAAGTATGCAATATAGTCATTCAACAATTCTATATATTACTCAGTGATCATCATGATAAGTGTCCTCATAGTCCCCTTCACCTATTTCATCCATCCCCTCACCTACCTCCCCTCTGGTAACCATCAGTTTATTCTCAATAGTTAAGAGTGTTTTTTGATTTGTCTCTTTTTTTTCTTTATTTGTTTTGTTTCTTAAATTCCACATATGAGTGAAACCATATTGTATTTGTCTCTCTCTGACTGATTTATTCCACTTAGCATTACACCCTCTAGACCCATTCATGTTACAAATGGCAAGATTTTATTCCTTTTATGGCTGAGTAATATTCCATTTTGTGTGTGTGTGTGTGTTTGTGTGTGTATAAAATGTCTTTCCCATTAATTTTAATATTTATTGGTGAATCTTACCTGCAGCATTTATTGCTGAGGTGTTCTAATGATGATTTTCTATTTCTTTGGTTTGTCCAATACTACTGTTATTGGTTTGTTTATTTGTTTATTTATTTATTTATTTATTTATTTGTGTGTGTGTGTGTGTGTGTGTGTGTGTGTGTGTAGTTTTGCTTGGATATAATGAACTTTTTCTGGTTGGTACTTATGCCTGTATGACATTGAGGGGTTCAATTCCTGGTTAAAAACCTGTGTGTAATTCTTCACACCTGACCACAGGCAATGACTAAGGCTTTCCCTGGAGGGCCTCATGGGAAAAATCTGCCCTCTCTAGGCATCTTTATGTGCGTCTGCTGAGGCCTCCTTTTGGGGACAGGATTGGAAAGAGGAAAACCTTAAAGACACTTTCCCCTTCCCTGACTCATTGTTCAGTGTTTTCCCATTCCTAGCCCTCCTTTTAGGCTGCTTCCTGACCCTGGGGTCCATAAAACTGCCAGAGCCTTTTGTTTGTGGCTCCCTCAAGAGTGGGATGCCACCACATTTGTGCTGACCCACTTGATCTCAACCTGTAGAATTTGCAGGACAGATTATCGGAAAAAAGGGATTCTGGAAGGGTGGTGAGGGAAGTCTGTGTCTAGTTCCTTATACTTTTTTAACTGATAGCTGGGCTTTGTAAATTCAAGTCAAGGCTCAGACTAGCAGAAAGAAGACACTGTGAGGCTGATAGCTAACAGGTATGATCCTAGGGGTCATGTAGTGCTGGGGACATTGGAATTCCCCAAATGAAGAGTGAAAAGACCTTGTTTAATATCTCAGGTATTCAGGTGAGACAAGCTAAAGGCCAAATAAGTAAAGGCCACCCTAGACTATAGGCCACAACTTATTACTAGAACCCAACTGAACAAAACTGACTAAAACAAGACTGAAATATACCAGTAGAACAAAACATAAAACCATACCTGAGAAGATCGAGAGGCTCCACCAGCAGTCAGATTGTGTGCCATAGCAATATTCAACACCCCTAAAAGAAGATAATATAATTAACATCCACAATGTCTAACATATAATTGACAAAATACTGGACATGTAAAGAAGTAGAAAATGTGACTATTACACCACTACTATATCATTGAAACAGATTCTAGGATGACCCAGAAGTAATAGAAACTTTAATTCAACTATTACATAAATTGTGATAAATTAAAGATATATGGTCAAACCGCTAGAATAAACAATAAAATTATTTAAAAACAGATGTATACAAATATAATGTAAAAAAAAGAAGGTATAATATGAAACAACTATTTGGTCAAATAAAAACAACACACACACACATTGCCAGATACAAACAATACACACAAGGAAGAAAGAAATCTAGGTAAACTACTTGGCACTAATACAAAATGACTGAAAGTTGGAACCATTTGATATATATTAAAATTTAATTGAATAGACAAAAATTATCATGACCAAAATAATCCCTTTAGGTATTTAAAAAATTTAAATAATTATGTAATTATTTCATTTTTATTTAATTGTTTTAATACTCAGGCAGAATTTTAATATGTATCTTTTTATTTTATAATATACTGGCTTCCCAAAGTATTCAAAGTATTCAACCATTTTGGTAATGGTTTTGTTTTATTGTGCTGAATTTCCAAGTATGTCTACAGAAGGCAAGTGTAAAGCTTCTAATGACAGAAGTAGTAATTTTTCAGTAGGATAAGTTTGTTTCATTTACTTTTACTACCCATAAATGGAGAAGAACGATGATAGTAACAGCAAAATTTGTATCTCTTAACTTAAGTAGACTAATTGCAGCTTTCAGTTATATTGTGAAAATAACATTGCTAGATCATACTACTGCTATTAAAATTTTACCAGAAAAGATATTTTTAATGGAAAACTATTACAATTATTTTGGCGAATATTTTAAACACCTGTCCCATTTAAATATTGGATTATAACACTGTTTCTGTGCCTTTCCTTCAAAAACAGACTAGATTGTTCATAACTAAAACATATGTGACTTCATTTTCAAGTTAAAAACTTGTATTTCATAAAAACATAAGCATGTATAATATTATTAATAAAAAGAGAACATGCATTCAATGAAAAATAAACATTTTGATTTCTATTGCTAAACTGATACAGTAAACTCAATTATAGCCAACAGTCACAATTTGTAGGGTATTGCACCAATATGGCACTAGAGAAGATCAAGCCAAAAAAGAAAGGAAAAGAAAAATCAAGAAAAAAGAATTAATACATTTAGTTTAGTATATTGTTTTCTTCCAATTAGGAATTTCTCTCAATTACTGATTATTCATTTCTAGAGCATTTAATCTCAAGCATTTTTAGAAGGAGTGGATGATCAGTATATCTTTGCCAACTTTGACCTCTTTTAGTTAACCTTTATGGTCTTTCTATAAACTCTGTTTCTGCTGGCCAAATCCATGTTCTATTTGACATCTGTCTTTAGCACTTGATGAGACTCAGGACTTCTTGCCTTTTTTTCCTCCATAAACATTACCTTCTCAGTATTTTGTGTGGCCTAGCTTGTTAAGAAATGAAATATTTAACTAAAATAATTAACCAGAAAAATGATTTAATATAATGCATGTGACATTCGTATATAGTGTTCTTTGAGAAGTAATTGGACTAAGAATGTCTTTTTTGAAGCAACTATAACATAAGTTCATTACACTGAATATCACAAAAGTGAAGTTGAAAAAACAGGAGGATGCTAAAAAGAACTATTTCTGTGGAAGACGAGTGGGTCCCTGCTGTATTACAGTACTCCACCAATTAACCCAAAGACAGGAAGAAATTTTATTTCTTGCCGCCAGATAGAATTTTTATTATTTGGTTTTATAAACCATCTTTCAGGGAATGTACTTTGTCATTATTTTAATCACATTAACCTTGTGACTATCATTCTAGGCAAATGCTGAATGATGGTCATTTCATTGACTACACAGTTTCAACTGGTAAAATGGATTGTACTTGTGTCTGGCAGCAGAAGTAGAGTACCATTCTACCCATTCTACTCAGATAAGATTATTATAGCAAGCTGTCCAGTTCCTCTGATATCTGGTGTCCCCCATGCAAGATACAAGAGGGCAGGTGAGCAAATAGAAAAAAAAAAATCAGAATTTATAATTACTAGTTATTAACTTAAAAAAAGTCTAACATTGCTAAACAAAATCAGCTAAAACTTACCAGATCGATTTTTGACAATTTTATTCAACCTACCTTCTCAAAACTAGATCCTTTACTGCTATTTTAGAATAAATATTGAACTCAATTACCACCAGAAATTTCGGCTTGTCAAATTGACTGTATTCCTTTGGCCTGTCCATTTAAAACACAGAGATGAGAAACTACTAATTCCATTTTAACAGGGAAATTTAATTACCAGATACTGTTTGTAAGGATTTAGACTGTATTTCTTATTATAAATTATAAAACACAAAGTAATTCTGGCGTGTAATTTGCGTAAAATAATTTATTTTTATAGTCTTCCCTTATAGCAAAATAAATTTCATGAGTTATGTTTCAAATATGTATTTTTAAATTTTTTCTCTATATATTCCCCTGACTTATTCATTTATCCCAGTTTTTTTTGTTTGTTTGTTTGTTTGTTTTTAGGTATTAATAAGTTTGAATACTGAAATCTAAGTAGCTTGAAGTCTAATAGGAGAATTTTAAATTATTAAATTATAATGCTAAGAAATTGATTATTCTAAGCACAGTGAGTTAATATAGATGTGTATATACATACACATATCTATACTCAGATTGATACATACATACATACTTAACATACATCTATGTATTTATCTATCTAATTAATCACTGTGAGACAGACTAAATTGATAGGAAAATAAAACCTATAAGTCTGAGAATCACAGAGAGTAGACAGTGTATCTCCCAGTTAGAAAAGAAAGATTATGCATTCAGAAGAAAGGAATAATCATTTCTTCATGTGATTTTTCTTACTTTATCCATTAATTTTCTTTAACACTTAAAACAAAACCCTTAACTTTAAACATTTTCCCCATTAAATGTTAAGTTTCTCTAGCTTTGCTTTATTTTAATCATAATGTCTTACCTTCATATGCTGCAATGACATGCTACTAGCTACACAGAATTTTAATATGGTATAGAAAGATTAATATTGCATTTTATCTGACACTTTTTATTGCACTTGAGATATTTTGGATGTTCTCAAAGTTATTTATTTTATGATACAGAAGGTATGGAGAAAAAGTTTTAAGGGAATTCAATCATAAATATTCAGACATTTGGCTTATTATTTTTTGAAGTAAAAACTACCATTAATCTCTCCCCATTTTGGATGAGCTGATCCTATTTTTACAGGGGTTTCAGCAAAGTTTATGTAAGTTTTAAAGATTATAGGTGTTGTTTAATGAATATTATTTATAGATTTGGGTTAGTCATTTGCACATGCACTTTATGTTTTTAATATTACTGAAATCAAAACTACATAAACGTGAGTTATCTTTATAAAATGCTCTATGTGCTTCATTCCTTATGGCAACTTAATGCAGTGATGCTTTATACCACACCAAGCTGCAAATGTTTGTTAACTCTCCATTATTTTATTGAAGTAAGCAGATTTCTGACAACCATCTGTTTAAAGTGTGCTTATTTCTGTTAATAAATCCATTTGAAAGTGAAATAATCATTAAAGCAAGGAAGTAAGCATAGCATCTCTGGGAAGTTGGAGCTATATATATTTTGTGACACATCCTGTGCTATGTTAGTTATAGAGGTACAAAATGGGTACAAAATTTCTGCTAAAATGAAAAAGAGCTTTATTTATATTGTACTTATACAAATATTATCTTTAAAGCAAACCAAGTAAGAATATATTTTAGTTTTAAAAATTTGCATAACTTGCATTATCAGAAAAGTATAATGAAGCATTAACAGCATTTTTGGCACTTTATTACTCTGAATATTTCATATTTGCATCTTTTTTTAACTCTGTATTTTCTTTCTCTATTATCCCCAAGTGCTATGTATTTTATTGACTATTTGAATGTGACTAATAAATTGTTCTGAGATAGTATGTACTAACTTTGCTCAAGTGAACCATGAATGTTATAAATTATATAAATGTTTGAATATATTCACTCTGGAACATGTGACAAAGAATTGCTTGGTGGGAGTCAACTTGATCACAAATCAGTGTCTGTAATTCTAGGTGTCAGCCTATTCAGTTTCTTTGATATTTAAAATCATTGTTTATTTTGTTTTCAATGAGATCTTTATGTAACTCTCATCTTTCCTAGTTTGCATTCAAATACATCTTTTATTGTAACTAGATTTCCTTTCTTGGTGAAGACTGCCTAGGTTTGTAAGGTGATTTTCAGAGTTTGCAAAATGAATTTTTTTATGCATTCTATATTCTATGTTTAAAGTTAGATCAAACCAAACATAACCTTCATTTTTTTAATTTTTTAAAATAAATTTTATTTATTTATTTATTTATTTATTTATTTATTTATTTAGGGGGGTCAAGGGGAAGGAGAGGAAGAGGGAAAGAATCCTAAGCAGGCTCTACACTGAATGTGAAGCCTGAAACAGAGGGCTCAATCTCAGGACTCTGAGATCATGGCCTGAGCCAAAATCAAGAGCCGGATACTTAACTAACTGAGCCACCCAGGTACCCCTACATCCTCCTGTGTATCATCTCACAGCACAAAACCTGGAAGGATTTGCTCATACTATCAAACTGATTTTAAATTATTGTTGCTCTGGGTTAAAGATAGGAGGGACTTCATGCCTGCATTCTAGTGCAAAACATCTGGATAAGCTGTACACCTCAGTGGGTGACCATTTCCTCTGAGCTGCTGTGTTTTCCCCAGTGCAATGGATCAGTGTCTCCTCAGTGGGTGACAGGTTTTCATTCCCTTTTTTTTTTTAAAGATTTTATTTATTTATTTGACAGAGAGAGACACAGTGAGACAGGGAACACAAGCAGGGGGGTTGGGAGAGGGAGAAAAAGGCTTACCGCTGAGCAGAGAGCCTGATGTGGGGCTCGATGTGGGGCTCGATCCCAGGACCCTGGGATCATGACCTGAGCTGAAGGCAGACGCTTAATGACTGAGCCACCCAGGCGCCCCTTTCATTCCCTATCTTTAATGTATTATGGTTACTTGTAGTTATGTCACAGAGGTCTAAGAATCAAAGTTTTGTGGGAGTTTCAGAACAAAAAAAATTGATGAAAAATTGATGAAGACATTTTTATGTCTTATGTTAACTAATAGAAACCATTTTTTACAGTCACCTTTTCATTAATAGTTTAGGCAGTCCAGGATGATATGAAAAGTTCTCTTGAGGGAAACATGTGATGAAATAAAAATGGTTTTTCTCTGGAGAATGAAGGTTTAAAAGTATGTTCACACATCCTAATTAGAATATGCCTGAATCTCCTGACATAGATATTTCTTTAATGTAATCAAATTACTGCTAGGCCCAGATGTTCATGAGGATGGAAGACCCACCCTTTGGTTCCTTGAATATGAAGACAAGGCTGGCCTGGGAAATGGAAAAATCATCAGCCAAACTGAACTAATATCTCTGTTATTAAAAGTCAAGTGAGAAGGGTCTATGGGAATATCAGCAAGAATATCTTGGTTGATCTAACATCATCAAGAAACACAAAGATTCAGGGTGCCAACTGAGGAAGGAGATCACAGCAGAATTTATGCTGTGCTTATACTTGGGATGAGCAGCCTTGCAGAGTAATAAGCAGTCTCAGTGGCACAGTTGGGTGATAAAACAAGGATATATCAGATTAATATCACTCTTAACACAATATAGATATGAGATATTTGGGAAAGATAATTAAGAGAATACGATCAAAAAGTTGAAATAGATTTATTTTTTACTAAAACTTCACCTACCCTTTACCACATAGGAAGAGAAAGGGAGCTTCCATATGCCTCCTTTTCTGTGAATGTTAACTCCTTAGATATTCCAATAGAAAGTGATAAGACCCTTTCCCATATGTTAGAATATCTAAATTACCAAAATTTTATATACCATATGGCAACATGCATATGCATCACTTTTGACTATCTACATTCTGGTTTGTAAGAGACTAATAATTAATTTTATTTTCCAGATGATTCATGAATAACTGAATTATTTTATTATTTTATCAAAGTAAATGGACAAAAGGCTGGTGATACAGATAATCCACTTCAAGAAATATAAAAAGAAGTTATTAGGAAATATAACCATAGAAAGTATACTAGGCCTACCTCTGAGAGACAGAAATGATTCAATATAGAACTTAAAAATATTCACAAAAATTGGTTAGTAACAATAAAAGTAGATGAGCACATGGATATAGTCTTACATATAGGGGAAAAAATAAAAAGCATCAATAAAGCAAGAAACTACATGAGAACTCTTCAGATGTTCTTTCAGCACAAAATAGCAGATTAAATAGAGAAATGTAGAGTAGAAAATGTTTTGTCTGCCTATAATTCCTTCAGTGCAGGGATTCTCCCCCAATACACTTGTTGCTGGTGAATCTCCAAATCATAGGATCCATCACCACTGGCACAGAGATGGATAGATGACTTGCATAGTCATAGAATCCCATCAAATCTAAAAGTAATGAGTGATGGAATGGGTAAGAAATTGACCCAGGTAAAGTTCCAAGGGTACTGGAATAAAAGAGCCCTGAATTATGATTGCCCAAGTTAGTGTTAGCCATGCATAAATGAGGCTTCTATTACTTAAATTGTAGTTGAAAATGAAATTGTTCAAGTCATGTGTCTAATGATGTGGTATTAGTTGATTATAAGTTAGTTTGGGTGCAATGGTGACCCTGTAATACCTGGCTGAATATAACAAATCCTGTTTAACCCACAGTGAAGAAGCTGAAATTTTACCTTTAGTATTTTGGGCCTCAGATTATTTTTCACTGATGCTGAAGTTTACAGGAATTTATAGAAATATTACCAGGATGTTGGATAGATTGGATACTTCTTATTCTTGCAAGGGATGGGTGTATTTAATTATATGCTAGGGTATTTGAAGTCCAGAAAGTATGAACATGGAATTTATTGCCCTTTTTTTAGTCCAGAATAATTCAAAATGGATCATTGTTAGTTATATAGTCATATGACTTACTGACCTGCATAATCATTTTTTTTTTTTTTTTTTACCCTAAGATAAAGTCACCTTGACCAATGGCTGTGGATAAAACTATGTAAGATAATATTGTGATATGGGAAAACACAGAGACTTGAGGGGATTTTGATCCTCTAAGCCTTTCAAAAGGCATTCTGGTCTGGCTTTTATTTCCTACATGAAATAAAAAATAATTTCTTCCCATTAAATACCTAGGTTAATTGTAAATATGGGGTTTCATGGGGAATAAAATTTACTTTACAACTTCAGCTCTATCAAGTATATTGATTCAGGACAAAATCTAAGATGAGAGCTGAAACATGTGCCTTTTGGTAAGGCACTAAAGCATTTTGCTAAATAAAATGTGAATTTAAAAAACAGAGATTAGAGTCATGGATCATGATTTGAATAGTGTTTATATCTGTCTATGATTCAGAGGATTGGCAGCCTCTGAAGATTTTAAGAGAATTGCATTACAAATGATACTCTAGCCTAATAAACAATAGCCTACAGTTCTGTTTTTTGGTAATATGGATTTAGCATACTCTGACTGCCTCTCTCACTTAATAACAATGGTACAAATGGGACAGAATACATGCAGCAACCATATGAGGACTGTGCAAAGTAAATAGCAGTGTGAAGCAGCAATAAGCATCGAGGTCCAAAGTCTGACCAAACTGGCCATGAATTTACCATTTCTTCCCCTCCAGGAAAGAAGGAAAGGCTATACTCAGTATGACTGTAATATAATCTACAATCTAAAATGAGCTCAGTGGCACAGAAAATTCTAGTCCTATAGTTCTGGCTTGAGGAGACAAACAGGAAAATACTTATTCATAGTGCAGAAATACAGTTATTTTTCTTTTGTCCCTTTTCTCCATTCTCTCCTATTCCATTTCCGTAATAATTATCCCACGGTGGCAGCAACCAGTATTAAGAGGCCAACAGGAACCAAAACTTTGAGAGAAGGAAACTCTCAGAGATGAGATCCCATGACAGTGGAGCTAACCCTTATTGCTATCTATTTTTTTCTCTTTATTTGCCCGTCCAGTGCTAGAGCATGGATGTGTTACCAACATGAACTGACATGGAAGAGTGAAGTACGTATCAACTCAGGTTTCTGGCTAGATGGCCAAAAAAAGGGAGCTGCAGGGAACATATAAGTCTTGGAGATGACAGAAGTCATGAAAGTAATGTCTTAAAACTGTTTTTGAACTCCAGAATTCAACCTGACCTACAGGTGCATATATCTGATCTTAATTAGCATACCAAAGACTTTGAGAACTCTATTAATAGACAGACCACTAGTCAACAGGTGACACACAAATAGGGAAGATACAAGAGTATTACGGTTTAATATAGAATACACACACACACACGTATACATACAATGGAATATTACTCAGCCATCAAAAAGAATGAAATCTTGCCATTTCAATTATGTGGATGGAATTAGAGGATATTATGCTAAGCGAAATAAGTCAGTCAGAGAAAGACAAATCCCATAATATTTCGCTCATATGTGAAATTTAAAAAACAAAACAGATGAACCTAGGGAAAGAGAAGGAAAAATAAAATAAGGTGAAAACAGAGTGAGGCATACCATAAGAAACTCTTAACTATAGGAAACAAACTGAGGGTTGCTGGAGGGGAAGGGGGAGGGAATGGGGTAATTGGGTGATGGGCATTAAGGAGGGCACTTGATGTAATGAGCACTGGGTGTTATATGCAACTGATGAATCACTAAATTCTACCTCTGAAATTAGTAACAAACTATATGTTAACTAAATTGAATTTAAATAAAAATTTAAAAAAAATAGTTACTCTGAAAAAAAAAGGAAGTCACAGAGGTGAAGAATACAATAATTGAACTGAAAAATACACTAGAAGTGTTCAACAGCAGATTGGATGAAAGTAGAAGTACAGAACAGAAAGCTGGAAGATAAAGCAATGGACTAACTCAGACAGAACAATGAAAAGAAAAAAATATTTTAAAAAAGTGAAGATAACTTAAGGGACCTGAGAGAACATCAAGCAGAATAACATTTGCATTATTGGGGTTCTGAAAGGAGAAAGAGAAAGAGAAAGGGGCAGAAAACTTATTTGAAGAAATAATGGGTGAAAACTTCCCTAATCTAGGGAAGGAAACAGGCATCCCAGTCTAGGAAGTCTAGAGAGTTCCAAATAAAATGAACCTAAAGAAAGTCACATGAACATACATTATAATTAAAATGTCAAAAGTTAAAGATAGAGGAGGATCTTAAAAGCAGCAAGAGGAAAACAAATTGTTGTAATACAAGAAAAATCCCCTAAGGCTCTCAAGCAGATTTCTCAGCAGAAATTTTGCAAGCCAGAGAGAGTGGCACGACCTATTCAAAGTGCTGAAAGGAAAACAAAACAAAACCAACAATAACAACAACAATAAAAACTTTCAACAAAGAATACTCTACCTGACGAGGTTATTATTTAGATATGGAGAAGAAATAGTTTTTCAGAAAAGCAAAAGCTGAAGGAGTTCATCACTACTAAACCAGCCTTAGAAGAGCTACCATAAGATCCAGCAATTCTACTACTGTGTATCTCTCTGAAGAAGAATAAAATACTTATTCAAAAAGATATATGCGCTCCCATGTTCACTACAACATTACTTATAATAGCCAAGATATGGAAACAACCTAAGTGTCCATCAGCAAGTGAATGGATAAAGAATATGTGGTATATATCCACAATAAAATACTACTCAGACAAAAAAATGAAATCTTAGAAATTGCAACAACATGGATGGATTTTGAAACTATTATGCTAAGTGAAATAAATCAAAGACAAACACTACATGATTTCACTTATATGTAGAATTGAAAAACAAAACAAATGAATAAAACAAAACCAAATAAAACCCATACTCATAGATACAGAGAACAAATTAGTGGTTGCCAGAGGGGAGGAGTATTGGGGGGTAGTGTGAAATCAGTGAAGTACAAACTTCCAATTATGAAATAAATTAAATCACGGGGATGTAGGGTACAGCATGGGAAATATAATCTATAGTATCATAACTTTGTAAGGTAGAGGGTAACTAGACTTATTATGGTCACCATTTTTCAATGTATACTCTGTTGTACACCTGAAACTAATATTATATGTCATTTATACCTCAGTTGATAAATTTTATAAAAGGAGGGGTGTCACAATTCAAAATCAACAATTACCATAGGAAATATACTTGAGTGATTTTTGATAATGTGTTATTTTCTTAATAAAGATTTTACCTTACAAGGGCAAAGTCTATTTCTGACTTTAATGAACTATTACCAGTATTTAGTCCAAATGACAAATAGTAAATATTCTTAAATATGTTTAATCATAATGAAAGAATTAAATAAAATTTGTTTTCCTTTTCAAAAACTTTTTAACGTATACCTTTCTCCTGTTTTAAGTGTTTTTTAATTTCACATTATTTCATTATAATCAAGCTTTGTTGTCATCTGATTTATTTATATATATTCAACTTTCAATATTTTGATAAAACCATTACAGCATAATTCAGTATCTTTATTATATTTCACATTTCACATCATTATAGTATGTTAAAATTTTACTAGTCTATCAAATTATGTTTTTAACTTGTTTAGCAAAAAATAAGTATAATTTTTAAATATTATATAAAATATTCTAACTGTAAATTTACCTTCATGATAGTCAGAGAATTTTCAAAATTATTCATAATCTGATTCTTCTAATGCTTAATGCTAAATTTAACTTCTGGCAACTGTATTAACACTTTCTGTTCAGTCAGATGATTTAACATATAGTATCCCAGTACCTTTAAAAGGGTAGTAAAAATCTTGAATGTGTCTTTCTCATTCATTTCCCCTTCCAGGGTTTACAAAATGGCTGTATAGTTAGACAATAACAAGGCAGTCAAATAAGTCATTGTGTTTAATTATTCAATAGATATTTATGGAACACTATTATGTGTCAGCAATGTGATAGGCATTAAGAAAAAGTCAAAGAAGAATAAGTCATGCTCTTTGCCCTTGGCATGTATTCAATCTCTCTGGCAGGAAAAGTGCATGATGAGGAAGTGCAATCCATTGTAATGAGTATGAAAAGAAGGACAAAGGAAAAATTGTTTTAACGTCAAGGCACATCTCCAGCTAAGTAGGGATAAAAGCTTTGATTAAGTGTTCTTTATGCATATCTGTGAAGAATAAGTCTATCAGTCAGAGAAAAAGGAGAAAACATAACTATGGTCATAGGTAACAAGTACAGAGACATATAAGGGTATGTGGGGTGAGAATTTTTAAGATCTCTCTTAGGAACTTTCCATGTTCAGCACAGTTAATTATAGCCATTATACTGCACATTACATCCCCAGAACTTACTCATCTTATAACTGGAAGTTTGTTACCCTTTGACTATCTTCACTCATTTCCTCCAGCCCCCCAGTTTTATAATTTTATGTGAACAGAGAAGATTGCAAGGGGGGATTCAGAATATGAGTTAAACACGGCACCAAACGAAAGAACAGAATACTAGACGGTGTAAAGCTTGATTGGAATCAAAGGCATTTATAGGAGGATTGCAACTTTTTTATGAAGATACAAAAAAGGACATTTGACTGGTTTATCTAGGATCTAAGTTGACTACTGAAGTTTTTCTGAGTCAAAAGGGCAGTTTCCAAGCCTTTCAAAGACCTTAAGGAATCTACTCTACTTATATACTCAGTGTAAAGGCTCAGGGACTGTGATTATTATAATAGTGGCAGGAGACCTGAGGCTACATTCAGGTACAGAACATCAGGTGATTACACATTATATATTGGATATTTTTTATGCCCTGCCTTTGAGATGATATGAAATTTATATGATTCAATAATTGCTTGTGATTGTTTTTATTTATCATCATCCATATGTATGATAAATATTAAGAGTGCAGGGCAATGTGAAAAGATTCTGTTTATGTGCTGACCTGAGTTATCATACAATGGTCATCAGTATTGAAGCCTACAACAATGACTTAACTCTTTGAAGCACCTTAAAATTTTCAGGTCCATTAAACCTATTAATGTCTTCAGATACATGCTAAATTTACAGAGATTCTTGTTAAGTGCAGTCTTCTGAAAAAGAAACAACCAACATTCTCAATTACCTTGATGCTGAGACCTTACTGTCTCCATATCCACCTTGGTGCAAATTTTTTCACACATAAATATGACTTACTCATTTCCGTAAATGTACCATTGAGGAAACACGAAGATCGTGTTAAGCTATCTATGAATAATTTTGAGTTTTTATTTACTTAGGAACATTTTTTAAAAACCAAAGAAGTATTTGAAAAAGAGCACATGGCTCAATTATTTATCAACAGAGAGAGTATTCTTTTGATGACAATGCCATTTTCACTAACATCTCAGTTTTAAAATTCAGAAAGATATACTTGGTTATCATTCACTACAATAAAGCTTGTTTTGTTTTGTTTTGTTTTTTATCACATATCAATTTCTATGTGTAGTGTTTATTCCAAAATTAGGTTCCCAAAATCATAATATTGCTTCAATATTCTTAATATCCTTGAGATATATTTCAAATATAAATGTCTTACAACTTTAGATTAAAAATAAAACTATGGGAATTTTTATAAATTCATTAAGACTACGAAAATTCTATGCAAATTAAAACAAAAAGTATGAACTGCACGGGGGATGGGGAGATGACATTTATGGAAGCCTTTGATTAGCTATGCTTTTCTTTTTTATTTTCTCCCCAGGGTTGCCACTTAAGCTCAAATGAACTATATTGATTATAAAAAAAAGCTATATCTTGTACTTGACTGTTGTTACACACTTTATGAGTGGAAAAGTCCCAGGATATGATATTTATTCTTGCTGAGTTGCAGAATATAACAGCATGATGCAAATATATCTCAGTAAATTATGAAATATGCATATTTAGCTTTTTTGGAAGTTTTCCATATGAAAGTTTTACGTGAGTCTGGGAGGAAGTATTTTCAGTGCTCAGGAGGTTGTGATCACAGCTGCTTTGCAGTAGAGTAATAGCCAAACTAGCAGTGTTTTCTCTGCTGTAAAGTGCAGCATCCTCAGTTTATGATCAACCGACTGATCAGACAATGGAGGTTCTAGCATGGACACAGTAGTGGGTGTTTGCTCTTCACAAATCATTCTTAGAAGGCAAGATGTTGTGATAAAGTGTAATGTTTCCTTTTTTTTACTGCCTATTGTAATATAGTAAACATTTCCTCTTAGTTTTAAGCTGGTACTTTTTTGTTGTTTTGTTTTAGCTTTGGTTTTGCTGATTCTTTGGCAGTTATCCCAAGATACTTAAAAATCTGCTGATGTTCCACATTAAACACTAGTAGAAAAATGTAACTAATGGACAATCTGCTGAGATAACATACTGGTTCTCTATTTCCTCTACTGCTGTTCTATATTTTTGGTGCTTTTGCATGAAAAGAGGATAGTATTTTGCTAAGGAACCAATCTTCTGTGCCTATTTATTTTCTTTCATTTGATAATTTTGCTAAAAATGCTACAATTTTGTTACAAAAAGAGAGTATTTGAAACCAGTTCCTCAAATATCACTCCTATGTCATCACCTCCAGATTCACTTTTTAAGAATACTACCTCGATCAGATCATGTCTGCTGCCAAACTCTGTGACCACGCCCACCGCGGGAGGTGTGCCAGATGCCTTTTGTGCACTCTCCCCAGTCCTCATCACAGCCTTCAAGATTCTTATTTTCTTCATTTTAGTGATAAATAGATGCTTCTGTAAAGAAATTCTATACTTGATCAAGAACTTACCACCTACTGTCTGATGTTTAGTTATTTATTTTAGAATTGGAGTTTCTCAAAAATTTCAAGTGCTGTCACTTAATTCAGTAAAACTGGTTTGTTTTCATTCTCTAACTCATGTGGCCCAAATTGCCATTATGCTATTGCTCATATATAATATTTTCCTAAGATATTCTTTTTTAAAATTTTTATTTATTTATGAGAGAGAGAGAGAGGGAGCATGGGGGGAGGGAAGGGAGAGGGAGAGAGGGAAAAGCAGACTCCACACAGAGCAGGGAGCCCAAGCCCAACTCAGGGCTCGATGCCAGGACTCCAGGATCATGACCCGAGCCGAAGACAGACCCTTAACCAACTGGGCCCCCCAGGTGCCCCTAAGATATTCTTATTACAAACATTTAGCTACCTATAGTTTACGTATTTTCCCATTATCTCTCTAATTAATTCACCTGGTGGTTTTATCTTTATTTTATGAACTTCCAATATATTAGATCACTTATATTGCACTTATATCAACTTAATGGTAACATTGTATGATTTACATTATAGATGATTGTATACTATTATGGACTATTCTGGGATGGCAGAGACTTAACATGTATTCTTAATTTTAACAGATATATTGAGTTCTAATTGATAAATAACTGCACATAATTAATGTGTACAGTTTTGGTAAGTATGGGAACATGGAAATACCCATGATACATCATCACAATCAAGATAATAGACATATCCAACACCTCCCAGAGTTGACCTATGCATCTCTGTTTTTTGTTGTATTTTTTTGTATGTGTTAATAAAAAAGGCTTACCTAGATCTTCCTTTTAACAAATTTTGAGGAGTGCAATACTGTATTGTTAACTATAGGCACTAAGTTGTACAGCAGATCTCTAGAACTTATTCATCTAGCATTACTGGAACTTTATACCCACTAAATAACTCTATTTCCCCCCACCCTTCAGTTCCTTGGAATCACTGTTGTATTCTCTGCTTCTATGAGTTTGATTATTTTAGATACCTCATATAACTGGAATCATGAAATATTTGTCCTGTGACTGGCTTATTTAACTTAGCAGAATATCCTCCAGGTTCATCCATGTTGTCAGAAATGTCAGGATTTCTTTCTTCTTTTTTCTTAAGGTTGAATAATATTTTATTGTATGTATGTACCACATTTTCTTTATCCATTCATCTGTTGATGGACACTTGAGTTATTTCCATATTTGGGCTATTGTGAATAGTAGTGCAATGATCTAAAAGAATCAATATCAGGATTTGGAAAAAACATGTATTTTTAATTTATATCTCCAAGATTATCAATAATACTGCTTAAGACGTGCTCTACAGGGTGCCTGGGTGGCTCAGTTGGTTAAGCGACTGCCTTCGGCTCAGGTCATGATCCCAGGGTCCTGGGATCGAGTCCCACATCGGGCTCCCGGCTCAGCGGGGAGCCTGCTTCTCCCTCTGACCCTCTCCCCTCTCATGCTGTTTCTCGCTCGCTCGCTCTCTAATAAATAAATAAATAAAATCTTTAAAAAAAAAAAGAAGAAGTGCTCTACAAATGTTGACTAATAAGTGAAAGAGAGAGAAAGGTTGAGATAGGCATTTTAATAAGACAAGTCTGTTTTTATTTATTTATTTATTTATTTATTTATCTATTTTTTAAAGATTTATTTATTTGACAGAGAGAGACACAGTGAGAGAGGGAACACAAGCAGAGGGAGTGGGAGAGGGAGAAGCAGGCTTCCCGCCAAACAGGGAGCCCAATGTGGGGCTCAATCCCAGGACCCTGGGACCATGACTTGAGGCGAAGGCAGATACTTAACAACTGAGCCACCCAGGCACCCCAAGTCTGTTTTGGTTTTTTTTTTAATTTTGATTCTTTTACTGAAACTTAGAGCCCGTTTTCTTCTTTCTCAGGAAAGAAATAAGAGTATTATGTGGTCAAGACAGTTGTGATGATAAATGATTTCAAAAATGCACATTATTTCCCATGCCTTAAAACTGCTGGATTTATATTGGATATGGAAATATTTCTGATGGCCACCATTGAACCCGTCTTCCTCATAAGTGCAGGATTTACCACTGCGAATCACTTCTTGTCATTTTGTGAAGTCAATGTGGGATGGTAAATTCCATTTAACACACAGGGGAACATCATAGTATCCTCCTTTTACATGGGAAAACTGGAATATCCAAGGGGAACCCTCTTACACTGTTGGTGGGAATGCAAATTGGTGCAGCCACTCTGGAAAACAGTATGGAGGTTCCTCAAACACTTAAAAATAGAACTACCCTACAACCCAGCAATTGCACTACTAGGTATTTACCCAAAGGATACCAAAAATACTGATTCAAAGGGATACATGCACCCCGAGGTTTATAGGAGCACTATCAACAATAGCCAAATTATGGAAAGAGCCAAAATGTCCATCGACTGATGAATGGATAAAGAAGATGTGGGATATGTGTGTGTGTGTGTGTGTGTGTGTGTGTGTGTGCGCGCATATGAAATGGAATATTTCTCAGCCATCAAAAAGAATGAAATCTTGCCATTTATAAAGACGTGGATACACCTAGAGTGTATTATGCTAAGTGAAGTAAGTCAGTCAAAGAAAGACAAATACCATATGATTTCACTCATATGTGGAATTTAAGAAACAAAACAGATGACCATGGGAGTGGGGGAAGAGAGAAAGGCAAACATAAGAGACTCTTAACTATAGACAACAAACTGAGGGTTGCTGGAGGGGAAGAGGGTGGGGAGTGGGCTAAATAGATGATGGCAGTTAAGGAGGGCACTCTTGTGCTGAGCACTGGGTGTTATATGTAAGTGATGAATCACTAAATTCTACTCCTGAAATCAATATTACACTGTTATGTTAACTAACTAGAATTTAAATAAAAACTTAAATTTAAAAAAAAGTAGGTGGTTCTGTATTTGCAATTGATCTCCATCATTTTCTTTCTAAATCTGTTAGGAATTTTTATTTATTTATTTATTTTTTTTGAAAATTCATCATTTGATTTATTTCAGTATAACTTTAAGGTTACAAGTTGCCAAAAAGATTTTGGAAACTACTTTTAATCAGACATACCATGAATCATAATTATTGTTGAAAAATCCATTTATAAGCTTTTATTTACATCTATTTAATTTACTTATTAATGATTATGTTTAGATAATTCATGAAATTTTCATGAGACATTAAACAGCTAACCAACATCTTAAATTATCTTTCTTGCTGTCAAATTCTGTAACAAATATAACATGAGCTTCTTTGACTTTTAGTAAACCTAGGTAGAATAAAAGTGTTATATTCAAAGCTGATATCTCTAAAGACATGCCTGGTTTTGTTTTGTTTTGTTTTGTTTTGTTTTGTTTTAAGATTTTATTTATTTATTTGACAGGGAGAGGGATAAGCAGGCTTGCCTCCCAGCAGGGAGCCCAATGCGGGCTCGATCCCGGGACCCCCGGGACCATGACCTGAGCCGAAGGCAGACACCCAACGACTGAGCCACCCAGGCATCCCTAAAGACATGCCCATTTTAATTAAACCAACAAACAGATCTTATAAATTCCTGTTTTTAAAAATTTTAGCCATTAGTCAGGATGATAATGCAAAACTCACTGGTTTATAAAAAAAAAAAAAGCCAGTTAGATCCAAATTGTGTTTTTGGCAGATAGAATACATTAAGGTTACCTGCTTAAACTTTTTATTACTATTTATGGAAAAGAATTTTAAGATTTTTTTTCATTCACCTAGTTTCCAAATAGCCTTTTCCTTTTTTTTTCCCTTCTGATAAGAATTACCTCCCTGAAGTCTGCATTTCAAAGAGATGACCCTCAGTTCCTAGAGAAACCAGGAAGAACATTTACATCTCAAAGGCATAGAGAAAGAATGCAAAGTTCCTGGAGAAGGAAGTTTGTTTCCTAAATACAGATTTTTACAGTACCTACAAGCCTTGTGAGATGAATAGGGGAGTTTTGGGGATTGGTAAAACGAAAGGTGAGCTCTTCTGGATCTTGTGAAGACTCAATTTGCAAAACAAGTTGTACAGTTTGTCCTCAGTTTGTAGGACAGTTGTTTTACTTAATTCCTTAAAGAACTGGGTTGCAACCTGAATGATATCAAGGAGCTAATCCACCACCCATACAACTACATTATCTTAAATTTCTTTTTTATATCAGGGATAAAATCTTCAGCTAAGATAGAAATCAAAAGATTCCAATATAATAGCTTTAGAGCTGTTTGTCTTTGGAATGTTTTTCTTTCCCTCTGGGTACACAGTTTCATTTAGCTTGGGAGAGAAGGCCTTAGAAAAAAGTTCCTATCAGACTTTGAATATCAGTTTCCAATTTGGTCAACTTATAACCACAGACTTACATAAAAAATCCTTTCAAATATCTTGTCAGTTTTCAGCTGGGACAAATAGTAAATATTCCTGACAGTATTGAACAACCTATGGATCCAAGAAGCATCCCCAAAGAGGGTGTAAAAAATATTACCTTCCCAAGATCCAGAGCCACTCCCAAAGACAGCCCAAAGTCAAAAAGACTTAAGACAATTCCCTGAAAGCTGGCAATAGTTAGTAGGACCCTAGCTGCAAATATAGTGCACTCCACATTTCTGTCCAGCCATAGCTAACCAAAAATGGGGTGCAACCCACATTTCTCTCTGGCCATATTTTTGAGCCCCCAGCCTGATGGTTGAGCTGTCTGTGAATAAGGAACAGGCGGGGCTAGGTAGGGAGAGATAAATAGGGGGCTATGTGATCAGGCTCACAGAAATCCCCAGAATGTAGAGGTGTAAAGAAACCAGAGATAAAGGAACACTCCAGACCACCCTGTCCTAGGTTTCCAAAGGGGAAGTCTTATTTATGACAGTCTCCTGTGGTCAACAGAGAAAATAACCAGACCCTAAAAAGAAGTAAACCATTAAAGATGTTATCAATAGCCCTTAATCAATGGTGCCACCAGTAGAGAAGTCAAAAAGATTGAAGTTCCCTGGTTAGCTTTCTATAAAAGGCCAACCCTAAAAGCCTTCAGTGGCAATCCTGCCGGGACCCCTCTCACTCCCAAGAGCTTTTTCTGTATCCTTGCTTGATAAAACTATCACTTTACTTCTTTTTGTCCGTGAGATTCATTCTTTGATTCTGTGAGACAAGAACCTAGCTCTCCCACTTCTGTATATGCAAGAACCTACAACCTACATGTCCCAGGCAGGCAGAAAACCAAGCCAAGTTCTTAGGACACAAAACAAGACAAACAAGAAGGCAATAGCTATCCGTGGGAGAGAGAAGGACTGGTAACCAATAAGGGGCAATGTGAAATTCTACCTTCCTTCCTTGACTGGGCAATACAGACATCAAGGAGAACTGACTCTGGTAAGAATTCTCACTCTACTGGCTTCTGTCAATTTTCCCAACATCTCACCTACGGGCTGTGGAGCAAGTAGGTTTAAAGTAGACAGTGTAGCCCAAGTATCTATTAGAATTTGGCAAGGTTTTTCATTAATTTTAATATTAGTTTCCCCTTGATTGTTTGAGGGAATAACTGATAGCGGTTTACCAGAGCATCCCTCAGAGTCCCAACAACCCTGGGAGGGGAATATCGGGGCCCTCCTTCAAGGGTAGATATGGGGGTGTTGGAGTAGGTATAGAAGACTTTGACTTTTGTTTATGGTTTTGTAGTCTTTTCAGAGTGGAAAGACATTTCAAAAAAAGAATTAGTAGACTGAATACTCAGATAAGGAGGACAGAGGGGAGTAGTAGAAGTCATATCTGTCTTAATCTTTTGTTTTAGGTATACTTCCTGTGTCTTTCATTTTTCATTAGCCTTTTGCAATGAATCTTTCGATGAAGCTATTTTAGAATTTTCAAGCCCTTTGGAGGATTCTGCATGCCAATTAAGATGGGTATCCCATTTGGTTTGTTTGATTTAGGAATCCTTGCTCTTAAATGAATATTCCTACCTAACTGGAAAATTCCCCATGATGAACATAGTAATTCTAGATTGTCTTAGTAAGAGTTTGCCATTTTTGTAAATATCTAGAGTTTCCAGGACCACAGTTCTTAGACATAAAATAAGCATATGTGCTGGAAGGTAGTGAATAGGGAAAGGATGGGACTTTAGGTAGGGAAAGAACAGGGTCCCCAACTAGGTTCCAAGGGTATTTCAGGTATGCAGACGCTGAGACAGAACAAAGATCAGGAAAATTTAGAGCACCCTATCCCAATTACTAGGCTTAAAATGCTTTTCTAATAATTACACTGTAACCACAGAAAATAAAAATAACCACAAAAACAAATCAGGCCTCAAAGGAAAACTTCACTATAAAGATTAAGCAGAGCTAGCAATACATATCTATAGATAACAGATGTCACAAAACAAAAACTCACACAATGTATAAGAATCACGTCAATTCCAGCCCACTGACCTAACCACCAACAAGTTTCCTGGTAACGTCGTAATAAAAGGACAGAGATGAAAAGCCCTCATTGGCAACTGCGTCAGGACCTCTCTCACTTTTGAGAACTTTCTCTGTATCCTTGCTTAATAAAATTCTATCGCTTTGCTTACTCTCCTTTGTCCACAAGATTCATTCTTTGACTCCGTGAAACAAGAACCTCACTCTCCTGCTTCAGTAGTGGGTTCAATTCTTTGAAACTTGAGGATTTAATTTCTTTAGCTAAGGCTTAGAACTTTCAATGCCAAATTAATACCTAAGCAGGATGTGCTACTAGGTTGAGGATTTTATGGTGTTTTACAGCGTACCATGTTGCATGGAAATTTTCTTGAGGTTGGTGGGTGATCTACTGTCAACGTAACCCATTTCGTGACCAACTTATCGTATCACAAGAGTCTCAGAGTTAGGTGGAGAACACACTAATAGCTTTTAAGTGCTCAACCCATGCTCAATCTGTTAGGAATTTTTAAATCACTCCTTGACATGGTTCAATTTTGTGATTTGGAATTAGGATGCATTTTAAGTTATTCATCATGGATCTCAAAGAGTTTAAAATATGATTTAGAGATGTGACATTCATGAAGAATCAATATGAAGAATAAATGTGGTTTTAGAGAAGTTGATAATTTGGACAGAGGAATATTAAATTATTTCGGTCTCTTAAATGGCAACTTAATATGTTTTTCCTACTCCATACTATACCATTTTGCACACATGATATGTATGAATTAACATGCAAAGTAAATTGTATTTGAATAAATTATTTTCTTTTGATATATTTATAAGAATTCAGGTTAGTGTATAAATATTGGCTGCTTAACTTAAATATGTTCTCAATGTTAATTCCAAAATAGTAGAGCATATGGTTCTCTATGTGAACAAGATAAAAGTTTAAAATGAACATTATTTTGAATTATATCTCTACTTTACTTTTATAATTAAATTTTATGATTAGGTGTTGAAGTATTACTTGAAGATAAATACTAAAATATTAATGAAACAAACAAACAAAAACAGTGCCTCTCCTTACAAGATCTACTTTAAGATCACCCAGGGCCTTAAAGCCTTTTCTAATTTCCCTATTTTGATACACTAATAAGACTGTGAAGGGAGTCCTGTCCCTTTTTCTACTAGACCTAAACATATTAGTTTTGCTTGACCAACATAATGAGGATATTTGAGGAGTGGCACTGATGAATTCACAAGACTTTAAGCTTTGCAATGAGATTATCCTTGGAGTGACAACCATTTGTTTTCTCAGGCTGTCTCCTGGTGAAGTGCATACCCATTATAATTTCAACTGGATACTTTGAAGCACTAATAAAGTTGCATCAGACTCCTTGAGGGAAGTAACGAGGGTTCAGGGTAAAAGAGCTATTCAGGATTACTTTTCTTACTTCAGTCTCTTCTAACACCCGAACACTAGAGCTTCTCATGAGGGACATGTATTATGTAGACTTTGAGGGACTCAAGCAATGTTTGGTAACAATGGAAGATATGTTTTCTGAACAGAGTAGTTTCAAATAAAAGCCTTGAAGTTCTCATTGGCAATCTCTCCTAAGAGGTAGACAGGTTATAGATTCCATGTTTTGTGTTAGATAGGCCAATCCAGGGAAATTCTTAGAAATTGATGGAAAGTTGTCTCCATACATTTAAGTATATTGTTTTGGTTGCATAACAAAAACTAGAACTGGGGATAGGGGTCAAGCTAGCTGGATCTTCAGTTACTCTAATAACTAGCAGCATTTCTTGGTTTTATGGAACCTACCACTTATACAATTTAGTATGCTTTCATAACCAAATAATACAAAATTATAACTTAGAAATTCTTAGGAATTATCCCAAGGCCATAGAAGGAGTCTGTGCAAGTGATCAATTTACTTACAGCCAGTTCCCTTAGAGTTGCTTCTATTGTGCAGACATGAAAGAAGACAAAGACATGCCTTCCATTCAAACAGGAAAAAAAAAGTCCAACAGGTCACAGGGAACTGTCTGCTATCCAGGTCAGATCTGCATGCATAGAAGAAATGTTACAAAGCCCTTATTGGCAGTTCTTCACCATTTACTTTATGTGTAGCTTAATTATTCTTTTAAGACCGTTTAATTCAATGTCCATCAGAAGCAATGCCACTATTACCATCTTCTGTGCATGCACCCATCCCCAATTCATAACTTCAGTAACACTGGAGAGCTGATGCTTTAGATTGAACACATCAGATTATGCCAGGAATGATCACAGCTGCTGCCAGGTTGATATTAGTTCATAAGTCAGTTCTGGCAGTGGGATGGTAACGAAGTTTTTCACCCCTGTATTCATTTAATGAAGACAAATCTGGCAGAATGATGGTATTCTCTGCCACTGCTGGGACAATCACAGGAGGTTATTGAGGTTGCCTGCTTGAAACTGTATGTCAAGGTCACAAGTGCCCTCCATCTCACTAGTTAAATCTGTCATCTACTTCCTAGAGGACCCAGATGATCATTTTCCTAGAAGAATGAGCTTTAACCTAGAAAAATTGAAAAGGGATTTACCATTTTCTCACTAAAAGTGACCCCTAAAAAAAGAGAAGAGATCTATTATGGGGTATATGGAAGAACCGTAGAATCACAGGTGACAATAATAAAGTCAGAGTTATCCTTTCAGTATATATGGGCAGCAGATATTGTGAAATTAAAAAGGAAAAATCCAAAGTTGTGTCCATCCAGTCAGCCTTGCTAGCATCACATTTTAGCCAGGATCAGTGTGGGAAAGAAAGAAAAAGGAGAATATTGTTGGTGTTTAGACACTCTAAGTTCTATTACATCAAATGGGCTTCCCTTTTTATTTTCCATTCTCAAATTCTTGGGTATCTATGAGCTTCACCAGGTAGCGAGGCCCTTGCAGCTTATGTCTGTATTCATCTTGTAAAGTTTTTGTTGGAAAGTCTGGCTCCTTGGATTAACCACTTCTATACTTACTGATACTTCCCATTTTGGGTGTAATTGTCATGGTGTACTTAGAAAATCCTATGTTGGGATTGACAGTACCTTGGAAGAGAGTCCAATTTTTAGATCATATCAAATCTGTGTACATCACATGCAACTCATATAATGAGGTTGTCATTCAGTGCCTTGATATTCATCTAGCTAAGAAAACAGCACTTTCATATTCTGAAACCATTCTATAGAACCCATAATAACAGTGGTAGAGAGTTGAAAAAATATATCTATAAGTTGTAAGCTGGTCTAGATTTATTTGGTACAATGCCCAACTCACCTTGAGCTATATACTCATATATATGGCAAAAGACAAAGCTCTACAAGTGTCATTAGATCCCCATGTGTCCAGTAATTTTTTTTTTTTCTGGATATCCAAGAATTTCATGTTACTTTTGTAACCATATTGGTTTTGTCCATTGACATTTGCATCATCAATGGCATGAATGTGCAATCCCAAATATATTCCAGCTGCTATTTTCTATGTTATAGTCCAGTTTTCAGAGTATATATATGTAATATCAGCTCTAGTTTGTAATTTGGTTATTGTACTTTCTTTTATAAGGCATGAGCCATATGATAGTGCTTTTAACAATCCTATTTTGGATCAACTCGAGACTGACCGAGACTGACTGGATCACCATTGGCAATGGCCCATGATTAATATATAATTTAGTTGATCTATGGATGGCATGCTATAGCCAGAATTCACTTATTACATAGAAATAACCAATACAAAACACCAACAATGCTATATTATTATTTTGATGGAGTGTTAAAGCACTCTGTTGAACTTTCTTTTGAACAAGAAGAAGGGTACTTTATTTTTTTTTTCCAGATAGCAACTCTTATAGGTAAGAACCTCTTTAAGTTAGAACCCCTTTAAGTTTAAATGAAAAGGGGCACCTGGGTGGCTCAGTCGTTAAGCGTCTGCCTTTGGCTCTGGTCGTGATCTCAGGGTTCTGTGATGGAGCCCCACATCGGGCTCCCTGCTCAGCAAGAAGCCTGCTTCTCCCTCTCCCACTCCCCCTGCTTGTGTTCCCTCTCTCTCTCTCTGTTTCTCTCTGTCAAATAAATAAATAAAATCTTTAAAAAAAAAAGTTTAAATGAAGAATTTAGCAGGGACATATCTTTTACTACTGGGTGGCTATACGTGTATTATGGAGTTGGCGAAAGCATCAGGAGCCAGACTTGTCTCATTGGTTGCAATGTTTTTTGTTTTTTGTTTTTTTGTTTTTAATTTTTCGATAGAGTTTTCCAGGGTTATCCCACTTTAAGTGATTTTTGCCTTGAAGAATACTCCTATCAATTGAAATATTAGGTGAGAGAAACATTTCCCCACCCTGAGGAGACAATTGGTTTCCATTAAGCACAAGGAACAGATTAAAGCCTCCTTTCAGATGAAAGGAACAGTTTAAAGGCTCTTTTCAGACAAATGGGTCCGGGAAACCCAGGAATGTCTGGGATTTTCCCCTTCTGATTCACATGTATTGCAGCATATATGGTCAGTAATGCCTCTGGGTACAAAGGGAAAAAGATTGTAGGAGACCAGGAAACTTTCTTGGCATCCTTAAATTGGAAAGTGCTCACCCTAGATATAGGCATGTCCTATAACACAGATTAGGATCAAGACACATGGGAGGTCTTGTCAATACTTGTATTTCAATATTTCTAAAAATCATGGGTGTCATCTTTTGCCCTCTTCCGAGGACCCAGTGGACTCAGTGTCTTCCAGGAAAGATGGTGAGATGACAAAGAAGGGCTTTAATACTCAACTGGAATACTTCCCAGGACATGTCTAAATCTCTTAGTTGTTTCACTGTAGGTCAAACTGTCTTTTTTATTAAATTACTTTAGAAATATTTCTTTGTATTCAGTATTCCTTAGTTCCTTTTGGATTCCATATGGTTCCATGACCTCACCCCTATATCTTCTATAGTTGAGAATTTGGCAGGTCATCATTTCCTCCCTATCAACTACTTAACACCATAATCACATTATTTTATGCAAAGGGTCAACATTAGGGATTCTTTCCTAATATTTGTGTTCCATCTTTGATCCTTTATCCCATGCTGTCCATTTTTCTTTCCATCTTGGGCAGAAAACTGGATTGTTTCTAACGTACTTTCTGTCTACCTTCAGTCATGACTTGGATTCTAAACCAGCCTAGGACTAACCCATTCTTCACACTGTGGTCATTCTATGTGTAAATTCAAATTATTCCCAGCATTTCTAGAGTGAAGAGCTATTACCTTGTACTAACAGTTCTATAAACATATCAGGAGGTCACACTATTTCAGAGTAGTAACATCTTTACAAGGGGTCCTCAGGTTTGTGGTTAGGGTCTCAGAAGAATCTCTCTAGTGGCAATTGATCACTTATTCATGCCTGCTTCACTTTTATTATTATAAAATTTCCTTCACTTGCATGTACAACAAGGAATAGTTGAACATTACATTCTAGTTTCACAAAAAGCTGTATCTAGAAAAACCTTATATTATTTAAGTGATTAAATAAAATGAATATATACTTAAAGTTGAATGACATAGCTCAACAAATTGAAAAAACATAATGTTGTGTTTTAACAGAAAATGAATAACATTTTAAGGATAATATTCCCAATATTTCAATGAAAGATCTTAGAAATACATTTTATAATGAGTGTGTATGTATCTTAAACATTCACTTCTTTGAAAACTGCTGAAATTAAATTGGGAATGCATAAATCAACAAATAAACAAAACCATAAACAACAAAAATAAAAACACATACATTTGTTGATTATAAGAAATATTATCATAATTTTCTTTTTTCTATAAATCCTTTATTGTTTAATTAAAAATTTTCAAACTTAGCATTATTTGTCAAAAATGACAATTGAGTTTTTATATTAGTAAGGTGCTTATTTCATTTAGTGACTAAAAATAATTTGTGAAAAGTTTTAAACGAACTTTATTTTTTAGAAAATTTATATTTACAAAACAAACACAAATATAATACAGAGAGTTCCCATGTGCCTCACTGCCAGTTTCCCCTATCATTAACAAATTATATTAGTATTATACATTTGTTACAATTAGTGAATTAATACCAATGCATTATTATTAACGAGAATTCCATCCAGGATGCCATATTATAATTTGTTGTCATGAATTTTTAGATTCTTCTAGATTATGACAATTTCTCAGACACTCCTTTGTTTTTGATGACCCTGAGAGTTTTAAAGAGTACTGGTCAGGTATTTTGCAGAATGCCTCTCAATTCCGACCTTTATGATAATTTTCTCTCGATTACACTGGAGTTATGAATTTAGGAGTGGAATACCACAGAAGTAAAGTACCATTTTAATCACATCATATCAAGAGTACAAACTGGCAACTATCACTCTTGATGATATGCTTACCCACATTAGGATAGTGTCAGATTTCTGCATTATAAAATTATTATTTTTTCACCCTTTCCATACTTTTTGGAAGGAAGTCATTATGTACATCCCACAAGTAAGGAGAACCTTATCAAAAAAGCTACAACTAACATCATACCTAATAGTGAGAAATGGAACATTCTTCCACTAAATTGAGAATGAGGCAATTTTATCCTTTCTTAGCACACTTTTTCCACATTGTACTAATTAGTCCTAGCTGGTGAAATAAAACAAGAAAGGGAAGAAGGTATGCAGATTAGGCCTAAAGAAATAAGGCTATTCTTATGAATGACCTGATTTTCTATGTAGAAAATTCCAAAGAAGCTAGGAAAAATCACTCCTGGACCTAAGAAGTGACCATAGCAAGATTGCTTACAATCTAAATTCTTTTGTTAGATCCATGTTTTCATTTGTATTATTGTCTTTCTGCTAAAAGAACATTTTTATAGTGCAGTTCTGCTGCAGATGAATTATCTCAGATCTGTTATGTATGAAATACATTTATTTCACCTTTATTTTTTAAATTTTGGTTTATTTATTGTAAAATCAAGAGTTTTATATGTATATTCATAGGTTATGCTATTTATGGTTTGTCTAATTTCTAGAAATGTATGTTTATGTTTTTCATTGAATTTGGAGAATTTTCAGTCATTATGACTTCACATACTTTTTTCTGACTTCTCCCTGATTCCAATCCTGTTCTGATCTCCTTCTGGGAATCCAGCTGCATGAATATAAAAGCACTTTGTATTTTTCCACAGGAAAGTTTCCTCACATAAAGGTGAAAGACATTTGAGGGATATAGGGGAAAAGGGATATGTAGAGAAAGAGTTGAAAAATTGAAAACTAACTCGATGACTGCTAGTATTAAGGTATTATTCATTATATTAGCTGTGATGACATTTTTATGATTATGATATTTTTAAAGAGGCTTTATTTCTTTAAAGATAAATATAAAATATGTATAGATATAATGAGCAGATCTGGGTTTTACTTCAAAATATTCTTCAGTGTAGGCATTGATTGGGAATATAAAGGAAATAAGATTGGCTATGGTTTTGGCTATGCTTTGACAGCTGTTAAAGCTGTTGTGTGAATTTATTATTCTACTCTGTATTTGTGCATGTTTGATTTTTCCTTAATGAAATAAAAAGCATAAAATGGTGTAAAAAATAAACATAATATTGTATTAGTCATGAATGCATTAATGCTTGAATAATGACTACAAAAATAAAGTCAACAATAAAATCAGAATGTAGGATTTGGAGAAATGTGAGATAATGGGGGAAGACATTACAGCTGATTGAGGGAGTTTGCAAAATTTCTGTTACTTAACTAGCTGAAGACACCTAATTTTTATTCTTCCCATCTTTACTGACACTTTTTAAACTACTTTTTTCAATTCTTCTATTGAAACTTTTGTCATAATTTTACTTTATTAACCCTAAACACACTAATTCTCTTATTAATCTTCTGCATACCAGTTAGTCTTGATGTGTGGGTATTATTCTAAAAACTGTAGACTTTACGCAGTAAATAAGCCTAAAGTTTTATACATTGCTTCTTAGTTCCCTATCGTATTTCTTTCCCACCCATGTATTCTAATTTACTATATTATCTGCTAGTAACCAATAATTTTTGTGGCATTAACATTGTTTTAGATTTTAACATTTGTTTTTTTAATATGGGTAAAATTTTAGTTAATTTATGATATAACAGGAAAGTGTTAGCTTACTTTCTTCTATGTGCTTTACTCATCATTGTAGTACAATTTTTTGTATACATTCTTGATTTTCATCTGAACTGAAATAACTTTGACTTCTAAATTAAAATCTGATATACACTAGGACCTACAGCTGGATATTTTTTATTCTGTCTACTGGTTTATTTGTCTATACTTTATAAAACAGCATTACATTTTTTAAACAACGAGGCTTTATAAAGTCTTCTGCCATACTGTAAAATAACCCATTTCTCACTATTCTTTTTAAACATTTTCAAAATATTCTTGGGCATTTATCCTCCTGCATAAACCATCAGATTAATTTTATCCAATTATGATTCTCCTTGTAAAACTGCAAGTGAATAAGTGGAGTAGACAGGACATAAATCATACTGTACTTTATTGAGTACTGGACAAAAACTTTAATCCACAATCAGGTAGACCATTACTGGCTTGGGACAGTATTTTAGCTCTTCCTGAAAGACCTGTAATTTTGTTTATAAAGTGCTATTAAAGAAAGTCCCAAATGGTGGCTTCAAATAAGGTTTCTTTATTTCCTTAGTGAGTACATTGAAATATCAGTTAAATCTGAGGAATAATATCTCAAAAACTCTCTTTAAATATTTTCATCACACTGTCTCCGATTTCTTTGTATGTGTGTATGTGTCTGTGTGTGTATGGATACATACACATTGGGAGATAGTGGGGGGAAGAATAAGTAATGAAATGTGAATTTAAAATAATAAGACATAAACTTGTATTAGAATTGCATGGTTCTAAATAAGTTAAATACAGTTTTTTTAGTAAAATAATCTTAGTGAAAAAATCAGTGTAACTCTAATGAGAGTGACTTATTGAATCAGTATCTAACAAAATTTATAACAAAAATGTTAAAACTCCCTTGAATTTTATCTGATAGCAAATACATATGAAAACATTTTTTAAGGGCAGATTAGTTAGTTAAAAATAGGAAGATATTTCAATTCAGGTAGTTAAAGCAAAAAATTAAAGACTAAGTCCTGTGGCAGTTGCTTACATTTATGAAATAAGTGTGTATGTGGTATTCATCATGTTCTCTAAAGTTTAATATCAAAGTAGCCAAAGCATATGTTTTAATATAAATTACTAATTGATACACTAAGTTATACCATAAATAAGATATAAAGATATAAATATATAGAATTTAAAATGACCACTTGAAAATATATCACTTGGTATATTTTATGCTGGGGATTATGAACATATTTTGAAGAGAGGAATTATAAGTCAATTATTTATTTGATAGGTGGCAAAGCACATTTTAAATATATTCCAACAAAGTAGACTTTGGAATTAATAATGCTTTGTGCAATTAATATGAATCAAAATAATTTTTCAAGACAGCTTGGCATTCTAAAATATTATGCAAAATGTTTTCATATACATGTACTTATAAATTATTCAATTAAAATGTACTATAATATGCTATAAAAATGTGAACTTCTACAATTACTTTTGTAAAAATTAAAATTGCATTTGATTCTGTAACTTTGGTTATTAAAGTCCAAGGTAGTCTATAGAAGGAACATCAAAACTAGTGGTAATCTGAGTCAGATCAGCGTCATGGCAGCATAAAACATCCCTCATTTTTGTTACCTTCCTCAACAACGGAAATTCATCATGCATCCACAAACAGAGGTACCATTGAGGGATCTGTGGAATCCAACATCATACACCAAAGAGCCCTGGAATGAGTGTCAACCACTCATGCATCAGGTAATAGGCAATCACACTTTGGTTCTGGCTGTGGATCCTAAAGTGGCCCATCAATTGGCTCCAGCCCCTCTTGGTCATGGCCGAGGAGCCCCAGGAAAACATTGACTCAGATAATCACCTACAGGTGAGAAAGAGCCTCTGTGGAAGTTCAGGTTTCCAGAAGAGAAGTTCCAGCACACCACTGGAACCAAAGAATAAGTTTGGATAGACTGAAGTGGAGTACAGAATCGTGAGCTGTATGATTGAGGGGTGGGAGAAAGCAGGGAAAGGAGGAGATAAGACTCTTGGATGACATTAAAAGAAGGCAAGAGGCATCCCATGCCCTGATTTCAAACTATGCTACAAATCTATGGTAATTAAAAAAGTATGGTGCTAACATAAAAATAGACACATAGGCCAATAAAATAGAACTGAAAGCCCAGAAATAAGCACCCACATATATAGTTAACGAATATTTGACTGAGGAGCCAAGCATACTCAATGGAGAAAGTATAGTCTCCTTCATAAATATTGATGAGAAAACTGGATAACCACTGCATAAATATGAATTGAACCCCTGTCTTACATCTTACACCACTCACAAAAATGAACTTGAAATTGATTCAAGATTTAAAAGTGAGACTTGAAACCAGAAAACTTTTTGAAGAAAACTAGGGAAGGAGCTAATGTGAAAGAGGGAACAAAGAAGCTCCTTAATGATGGTCTTGCAGCAATTTTTTGGATAAGATGCCAAGAACACAAGCAACAAACACAAAAATAATTAAGTTGGATTGCATCGAACTAAAAAGTTTCTTCACAGCAAAGAAACGATCAACAAAATGAAAAGGCAGCCTACAGAATAGGAGAAAATATTTGGAAATCATATTATCTGAGAAGGGGCTAATATTCAAAATATATATGAAGAACTCATACAATTCATTAGCAAACAAAACAAAATCCTCAAACAATCCAAATAAAAAATGGGCAAAGGATCTGAAGAGACATTTTTCCAAAGATATGCAAATGACCAACAGGTACAAGAAAAGATGCTCAATATCACTAATCATCAGGGAAACACAAATCAAAACTACAATTAGATATTACGTCACATCTGTAAAATGGCTATCATCATGAAAATGAGATAATAACTGTTGATAAGGATGTGGAGAAATGTGAATCCTCATGCACTATTAATAGGTGGGAATGTAAGTTGGTCTAGCCACTATGGAAAGCAGTATGGAAATTACTCAAAAATTTAAAATAGAACTATCATATGATCCAGCAATCCCACTTCTCCCTATATATCCAAAGGAAACATAAACAGTATCTCCAAGAGACATCTGCACTCCCATATTCATTTGCAACATTATTCACAAGAGACAGCATGCAATGACATTGAGGGCATTAGGCTAAGTGAAATTAATTCAGACAGAAAAAGACAAATACTGCATGATATCACTTATATGCAGAATTCAAAAAAGCTGAACTCATAGAAACAGAGAATATAGTGGTGGTTACCAGGGGCTGGGGTTATGGAAATGGGTACAAACTTCCAACAATAAGATGAATAAATTGTGGGGATTTAATGTACAGTATTATAGTTAATAATACTGTATTATATACTTGCAAGTTGCTAAGAGAACAGATCTTAAATATTCTCACCACAAAGAGAAATGATAATTACACGACATGTTGGAGGTGTTAGCTAACACAATGGTGGTAATCATTTTGCATTATATGTGTGTACCAGGTGAACGTGTTGTACATCTTAAACTTACACGAAGTTATATGTCAGTTATACCTCAGTAAAGCTGGTAAAAAATCAGAAATAATTGACAACAAATTATAATAGCACACATGTGATTAGCTATTTTAGTTTTGTTAGTTATTGAAAAAACCAACATTGCAGACCTGCAACATGTATTCAATTCCCTAATAACCTACTATTACTAGTAATACGTTCCTAAGGTAACTGCCATTAGAATCACATAAGCTGGGTAAATAAAAGTAAAATAATCACTGTTTAATGAATGCTTTTTAAACTTAAAAATGTTGATTTTTATGTGCCTTTTTATAACATATTTTTCATTTTTCCACAGAACAGAAAATAAATTTATTACATATTGTTTTAAGGATTTTATTATTCAGTTTAAAAATAATTCTTCAGAAGTTATCATAGAGATTCTTGTATGATACATTATATATGCCTAGCAAATATTAGAGATTGACACTATTTTAGCTGTATTTAAAGGTTAGAAGAGTCATACATTTAATTATCATTTCTAACAATCATCTAGGTATGAAAAAATCATACTTTTATAATTAAATAGAATCTTGCATATCAGAAAACATAAGTATTTTACGAATTGGAAAAAAGTGACATGTAGAGTTTCTAATAACCTAAAAAAAATGAAAAAAGGCTAGAGACTCATTTAAAATTTTTCTCAACACTGGAAAAATATTCAAAAATATATAATAAAATAGCATTATTTATTTATACTTAGAAATATACCTCAATAAAAATACAGTTATTTTTTTCCATATTTTAACAAATGACAAGTCATAATTTCTGTCTCTGAATGATGAATATGATATTTATAGTTGTTGAATCAACTGATGTTCAAATAATCAAATATAGAATTTAAAATAAATACATTTATTTTATTTTTTTATTATTTATAAGACATGGAAATTACATGACATACCTGGAGCTATATAGCAAGGTTAAGGGTAAAGAGAGAGACCCCAGGTACCTAAGGTTCTGCTTTTATTGGGTTTGAGGATAGAGGCCTAGCTTCATGGGCTCACTCCTTATTGGTGAACTTAGAAGATAAGAGAGGGAATTCAAGCGCAGGGAGAAGGAAAAAAAAAAAAAAATGAACAAATGGTGGCCCAGATGGTTAGTTACCAAAATCTCTAAAGCAAAGGTGCCTCAGCTGTGGAAAGGCTGGCTCTTCACCGCATCTTGTGGCTGGCAATGTGTTTATTAAAGACAGTAGTCTGGGGAAGGGAGGGAAATCCAAAGGGGGAGAAATCGGAGAGGGAGACAAACCATGAGAGAATATGGGCCCTGGAAACAATCTGAGGGTTTCAGAGGGGAGGGGGTTTGGGGGAGGGGGTAACAGGGGGATGGGTATTGAAGAGGGCACGTGCTGTGATGAGCACTGGGTGTTATACGTAACTAATCATTGAACACTACATCAAAAACTAATGATGTACTATACATTGGCTAACAACAACATAATAATAATAAAAAAAAACATGAAAGATATTTAACAGCTGCCTAAACAATCCTTTAACAAGAGCTCCTGCATGTAAGCATAATTCTCAGGGCCAGAGTTGAACAAGATTGTCCTGAGAAGAAAACTAAAAAGAGAGAACTCAAAGGTAATAAAGAACAGAGTTATTATGAATAAGGAAAACAAACAAACAAAACAAGATAGTAGTCTTTGATGTAGATGTCTCTCTGAAATGGATGCTTAGCAATCAAAACCTCAGTCAGGCACTTGCATTACAGAAGGAAAAAAATAATTATCAAGGTTTACATTACAAAGAAGAAGAATAAGAGTTTCAAAAGCAGAAATTTTAAAAAGAAATAGAAGAGAGGACATGACTATATAAAAATTAGGAGAAAATTATCTCAACTGAAAACAGTTTCAAATCTGAAGGTGAAAAGTATCACTGAAATTCTAGAAGACTCATCAAAAACATACACACAAAAGAACAGACAGAAATCTCTAATTCAAAGGAAAATGAGAAAAATACAAGATTCTAGAGAAAATATGAAGGTACCTCAAATATAATGCAATCAGACTGCAATCTGTTTTTAGTTGTTTTTGCAAAACCGGTACCTAGAAGACAGTGAAAGAAAATCATGACTTTTGTGGGAAATAGACTGCTTCTCAAGTCTAAAATCCTACAGCAAATATGGAGGATGGGAAGAGTAGAAACATTCTTTCCCCCTAAATAGCTTGTTCTAAATAAAGTCAGATTTGAGAGGGTGTGTAAGGGGTGGGATACAGAGTCTTGGTGGGAGAACCAGTGCGACATAGTGGGGAAAACAGCGCATATCTTGTTTGTAAAGATGATAGAGAGTGTCCAAAAGATGATAGAAAGTGTCCAACTGTGAATAACTGGAACAGAAAGGTAATCATAAATGAAATGAGAAATTATATTAAAGCTTTCCAAAATAACAAAGAAAAAAAAACTAAATAGCTATTTCAAGAAGAGAAATGATGACCTGTGGAAACAATGACTAAAACAGCTTAAAAATATAACATTAGAAAAAATAGTATAATTTTTAAATTATCAATCATCATATCAGTCATGTATTAAAAACTGTTGTTAAAATATAGAGGCTACCAAATTGTCCAAAAATAAAAATACAAAAATTATATGTATTTAACAAAATATACACATAAAATATTCATTTAAAAACTTTTAGGGGCACCTGGATGGCTCAGTCCGTTAAGCGTCTGCTTTCAGCTGCAGCCATGATCCCGGGGTCCTGGGATTGAGCCCTGCATCAGGCTTCCTGCTCACGGAGAGTCTGCTTCTCCCTCTCCCTCTGACCATCCCTTCTGCTTGTGCTCTTGCTTTCTTTCTCTCTCTCTCAAACAAATAAATAATAAATCTTTTTAAAAAAGTATTTTAAATAAAAATTTGTGGAAATTGATGCCAAATAAATTTTAAAAAGTGTAGTGGCAGTAATAATATTAGAACCATATGGAGTATGAATTAAACTTGACATTGAATTGATAAGTATATTAAGAGAGTTTCAATTTGTAATAATCTGTTTTTATGACAAAAAATTGATGTCAACTTTTTTTAAAAAGCAGAAAAGATGAAACCACATTTATGATTGCAAGTAATTGAATCTCTAAGAATATTAAATGTTTAATAGATATAAAACACACTTTTAAAGTTGAAGAAATGAATAAAAAAGTCATTAATCTCTTAAGGATTACATGTTCAAATATATTTATATATGTATATTTATATATATATTCACATTAGTATATTAAGTTAAAAATGGACTAAGTATTCAGTCACAAATACCATAATCTTTATCATAGGTAATTCATGATTTCCTAGAAAAAAAAGAATTACATAAATTGACCGATATCAAATGGATACTAGAAGATACTAATTAAAACAGACTGAAAGCTCATTAGAGATGTACATGTAAAAATTTACCAGGACCAGATGGCTCACAAGGGACAGCCATATAACCTTCAAAGAACTTATAATACCAAAACCATTTAAATTATTCCAAGACTAAGAAATAGATGAAATCAGTGAAATTTCTTAAAACAGTACATGACCAAAACCTTATATGTGTAATAAAATTCAAACTAAGAATCAAATTCTGCTATGAATATTGATGCAAAATTCTAAATAAAATAAAATCGTTGTTGAAAATCCAGTGATAAAAATATAGTCTAATCAAGAATTTTTACTACTGATGTTTTACCATTAAAAATTATCAAAACAATCTATCATATTAAAATTTAAGGGAATGAATCATGTGCTTCTATCAATAGATGTTAAAAAGGCCTTTAATAAAACCTAGCATTGAAGGATAAATAAAACTCCAAGTAAAGTTAGCATATTATAGAGGATAACAACATCTAAGACAATCTACTAATGGGGAAAAATGTATCAAATTATAAAAATGATATAAATTTTATAAATTATAAAAAATATCAAATTATAAAAATGATATCATTTGGAAATAAGAATGATATGGATAGGAGTTATGGCAAGAAACCTGGGAATCTGGAGACAAGTAAAATGAAAATAACCAAAATTCCTTAGCATGTAGTATATGATCCCTTTGGCATTTTTGTGGCATGTATATGTGTCTATACATATGTCATGAATATGTTACTAAAATCTTTCTGGAATTTTAAGAGTCTGTTTTTAGAGGGACAGCATTTGGTCTGCATGTTATATATAACTTGAAAGACAACCAGGTAAGGCCATTTATTCAACAGTACTTTCAGAGTGATCTTGTGAATGACTTACTGTTCTGGGTACAGGGATTACAATGATGATGTCATGGAGCTCTTGTTTAGGAAAGAATTCAAGCATGTAAGAATAGAATAAGTGCTACCACACAAGAATAGCCGTGGCACAAGGTGTAGGGTCCTTTTATGCCCATATTTACTCACTGAGCAAAAAAGAATATTGAGCAAATAGCGTGAGATTTCCAGAATGTAATCAGTAGATACATTCCCAAACCTGGAAGTGACTGATTCTACAACTCTCTATTTCGCACAAGTGATAGGGTTGGCTTTTAAGGAAGTGCTAAAGGGCTGCTTAAGTGTCATTTTGTCTCACTCTTGTTTACTCCAGTTTTGTAGAGTGTATATTCTGCCAGATACAATGCTGAACATTACTGGTTAAAACGGAAGATTAATTACTTTTAATTTTTTTCCTTTTAGTAATATAGTTTTATGCCAGAAAGACAAACCAGAAAGCAAACAAATAAATAAGCAACAAATTGATGACACAAACATTTATAATGATAAGAATTAAGACGATGGCCATAGGATGGTGACAGGGACTTTTCTACTATGGGGATATTTCAGCTGAGAAGTGCAAGATGCTGTTGTAGCCAAAGTAGTTGAGCATGCTTGAAAGGATACTTCAGAGAGAGGGAGCACATGCTCTAAGGCAGGAAAGAGTTGTTCTTGATAAACTGAGAGACCAAGACATACAGAGTATAGTAATTAAGAGAAAGAGGAAAAGGTGAGATAGTAAAGATAGGAAGGGTATTAACTTATGCATGGCCTAACAGGCCTTTCCACAAAAGGGCTCAAAGATTCAAGTTTTCACATCAAACACAATAAGCAATTAGAAGGAATTAGATTTATTAATTATATTTATATTTATTTATTCTATTTCTGATGGGTTTTGACCACCTTAGACTTTCCAATTGTATAAGATCTCTGCATTTGAGTTCATAGAACAAATTGACCTAAAATTAAAATGTGTTTTTTTTTTTTAGATGCCTTTGAGTCATCCAGTAGGAAATTGGTTATGTTAGGCCAAGGTCATGAATATAACCCTGTATATAAATGTAAACATGAATTTTTACTATAGTCAATTTGATTTTTTTTTTCACCACTGGTTTTCAGCAATCCAGATACAGATAGAGCTAAGATAGGGAATTGGGATACGATTTATTCACATGGTTGATTATAGAAAAATATTGTGGGAAATGTGCTACAATGGGCAAGAGATGAGATGAAGTAATGGACCACATAAGCATATAATATAAACTAGAGTGAGAAGTCAGTGAAGTCAGGAAAAAATGCAAGTTGCTGTCAGGTGAAGTATAAATGTAATGAATACAAGTAAGGAGAATGATGGAACGTGGGAGTATGTGCTGTAAACATGGGATATTCAATTTATAGTGAGCTTTGGAGCTGTCCAAATGGTGAGAAAATCTATCATGGGCCATGAGAGTGCATTGATAAAATAGAATAAAGATGGATATTCCCCAAGATGGGAGTATAGAGAATATCAAGATTGCAGTGTCTCCAACAATGAATCTGAGGATTTGAAATAAGAAGGACACTTCTTCTAGTGATAGGTAGCATAGACTAAACCACAGAATCTACATCCAGACAGCCTGAATTGAATCTTGACTTCAGAACATACTGAATGGGTGACCTTGGAAAAGTTATTTAACCCATTCTGTGCTTCAATTTTCCTATTTGTAAAATAGAGATAACAATAATACGTATTGCATGCAGTTGCTCTGAGAATTATGGACTAATGAAAGGCACCTACAAGAGTTCCCAGAATACAAGAAACACTATAGAGTGTTAGATAGATATTAAAAAAAAAAAAAAGCTTCAATGAAGGAGTTTGGGACGAGTGACTATTCTGGCTGCCGCACAGTGAACATGAGACCAGGTGTGCAATCTCTGAGTAGGCTAGGAAATATAGAAATATATAGGACTAGAAGAAGCACCTTGATTTCTATTAAGAAGAATGGGATAGGAGAGAAAGGGCATGAAGAGGACAAAAAAGAAAATACAGTGTTACAAAGCCAAGGGAGAAGAGCTTTCCAAGGAGGTGGGCTTTGCTTTTCATTTCAGCCTTGCTATGAGAAATCATAGATGCAGCTGTTCCAAAACTTATTTGTCCTCTTTGTTGTTAGAAGCTGCTCTAAGATTTGATGCCAAGTGCTACGGTTTTCAAGCTGCTGCTTCAATGAGTTATTTACTCCATTAGCTGCATTGTTAAATTTAAAACAAAGTTGTGTTTGAGAATATGCTACTCTGAAATACAAGCTACTTTAATATAGGTGAGCATGTGTATGTGTTACCAGTTACACTAGCTTCTCTGTTGACCCTCATCAAATAATACTGAACTTTATTTTGTTACCTAGGCAATAGATGAAACTAGAAGTAACATCCAGATGGAACGCTGGTATTTTTAAAGATGCAGTCACTTTGTTAAAAGGAAAAAAAAAATAAAACAGAAAGACAGTTTTTGGCAATAAACTAGGGTGAGAAAGAGGGAGACATGGGATTTTTAAAAAATAGACTCAGAGCTATATCTTGTGGTATGATATGGTACCTAGATGTCTGTGCACTCGCAAGGTACAACAGAAGAGAAAACAATGGATAATTGGGGTATAGGTTTGGGAAATTTGTAGAAATTAATACATTGGCAATACTAAGCTGAGTCGCAGGAACCGTTACTATTTACTAGAAGAAGCATATTACTCTGTCAACAGCACTGTGCAGTAATTAGATCATTACTGTTGCACACAGAAGACTATTTCAAGATGAATGCAACATCCTATGTTATCTAGTTCTACTTAAAATGTTGATTAAGATGAGATGGATGTATAATGGAATATTACTCAGCCATAAAAGAAGAACAAAATCTTGCCATTTGCCACAATGTAGATGTAGCTAGGGAATATTATGCTAAGCGAAATAAGTCAGAGAAAGACAAATACCACATGATTTCACTCATATGTGGAATTTAAGGGATGTAACAGATGAACATAGGGGGAAGAGAAGAAGAGAGAGGCAAACCATAAAACAGACTCTTAACTATAGGGAACAACCTGAGGGTTGCTGGAGGGGAAGGCGGGTGGTGGGTTAAATATGTGATGGGGATTAAGGAGTGCACTTGTGGTAAGTACCAGGTGATGTATGGAAGTGATGAATCACTAAATTCTGCATCTGAAACTAATATTACACTGTATGTTAACTAACTGGAATTTAAAATTGTGAAACTAAATAGAAATTAAAATTTAAAAAATTTAAAAAAAAGATGAGATGGAAGAGTATCCATTGAAGTTTATAATACTATAGAAACATCCTTGCTACTAAATATTGATTTTCAAAATCTGTTCTGTAATTTTTAGACCATTGTTCATTTTAAATCCTAGTATTTGCAAGTGTGAAGGAACCACCTAAGGGTGAGGATCACTGGATATTGGTGATATGTCCAGAGATGTAATTTCTTCCTACCTGCTTAGATTTATTCAAGAATGAATACTAGTTTGGTCTAATTGACTAAACATATCATTATTAGGGACTTATAGGAAGAAAGCATATAGAGAGAAGCTGAATTATTTTTTCTTCCAACTTGATTTAGCCATAGGCCTCAAGTTTTATAGTAACTATTTCCTTCAGTCTCTTAGATGATAAGCTTTGGTTTCTCCTGTTCCATTTAAAATACAAATTAAACCTTTTGTGCCATTCCACTATAGGAATAGACTGAGAATGACTTGTGTCTGAAATATGCAGGAGCATTTAATAGAGATCTACTGGAACTCTTAAAAATCTTTTATTAAAGTATCTTTCAGTAACAAGGTTTGTAAGAATTGATATATGTGACATATATGAACCTTGAAAATATTATGCTAAGTGAAAGAAGCCAGTCACAAAAATACCACATATGGTATGATACATTTATATGAAATATCCAGGGTTTCCTTTTGGGGTGATGAAAATATCTTCAAATTAAAATATTTGCATAACTCCATGAAGATACTTAAAAAACTGATTTGTGTACTTTAAAGGGATGAATTTTATAGAATGTGAATTATATCTCAAAGCTGTCATTAAAAATTAAACCCACTTCAACAGATGAATGGATAGAGAAGATGGGGTCCATATATACAATGGAATACTACTCAGCCATCAGAAAGGATGAATACCTACCATTTGCATCAACATGGATGGGACTGGAGGGTATTATGCTAAATGAAATAAGTCAAGCAGAGAAAGACAATTATCATATGATTTCACTCATATGTAGAATATAAGGAATAGCACACAGGACTACAGAGGAAAGGAGGGAAGACTGAATGGGAGGAAATCAGAGAGAGAGACAAACCATAGAAACTCTCGACTCTAGGAAACAAACTGAGGGTTACAGAAGGGAGGAGGGTAGGGGAATGGGGTAACTGGGTGATGGGTATTAAGGATGGCAAGTGATGTGATGAGCACTAGGTGTTATACGCAACTAAGGAATTGTTGAACACTACATCAAAAACTAATGATGTACTATATGTTGGCTAATTGAACATAATAAAAAAATTAAAACCACTAACCAAGATTGACCTTATTAATATCATATTTATATATTTATAGCCAGTGTCCAAAATGACTTTTTGTTTGATTTTTCTCTGCTTTAAAAATATTTTTGTAATGTCAGAGAAAATCTGCTTTGGATGGAGTAAACAAGCAAGGAAGACTTTATTTATTTTTTTTTTTTCAAGGAAGACTTTATTGAAGACGTTTCAATAAGGGAGAGAGTTTGAAATCAACTCCACTGCATCAAAAGGGCGGGAGAGATTTTAAGGACTGGGGTGAGCTAATGAAAAGTACTGGAGGATGTTAGGGAGAAAAAGGCAGTGTGATGAGGTCATCTGTGTTCTTATTGGTCATGTTTATCTTTGTTGATCTGCAAGTAAAATTTATTCTCTGGTTGCTTTTATTTATTTTTTTGTTTTTAAGTTTCAAAATGTTGCCATGTTTTTTACAAATTTTTATTTAAATTCTAGTTAGTTAACATATAATGTTATATTAGTTTCAGGAGTAGAATTTAGTGATTCATCGCTTACATATAGCACCCAGTGCTCAATACAACAAGTGCCCTCCTTAATAAGCATCACTCTTTTAGCCCATCACCCACACACCTCCCCTCCATCAACCCTCAGTATGTTCTCTATAGTTAAGAGTCTCTTATGGTTTGCTTTCCTCTCTTTTTTTTCCCATAACCCTTATGTTCATATATTTTGTTCCTTAGATTCCAAATATGAGTGAAATCATATGATATTTATCTTTCTCTGACTTGTTTTGCTTAGCATATTACACTCTAGCTCCATCCATGTCATTGCAAATAGCAAGATTTCATTCTTTTTGAGAGCTGAGTGATATGCCATTCTGTATTTATACCACCACTCCTTTATCAAGAAGGTCAAGAGGTTGCTGCTTGTGTTTTCCTCTAGGATTTTGATGGGTTCCTGTCTTGCATTTATATCTTCCATCCATTTTGAATTTATATCTGTGCATGGTGTAAGAAAGTGGTCCAGTTTCATTGTTCTGCATGTTACTGTCCAGTTTTCCCAACACAATTTGTTGTTGAAAAAAAGAGACTCTTTTTTTCAATGGATATTCTTTCCTGCTTTGTTGAACATTAGTTGACCATATAGTTGAAGGTCCATTTATGGGTTTTCTATTCTGTTCCACTGATCTATGTGTCTGTTTCTGTGCCAGCACCATACTGTCTTGAGGACTACAGCTTTGTAATATAACTTGAAGTCTGGAATCGTGATGCCTCCAGCTTTGCTTTTCCTTTTCAAGATTGCTTTGGCTATTCAGGGTCTTTTGTGGTTCCATACAAGTTAGAATTGTTAGTTCTAGCTCTGTGAAAAATGCTGGTGGTATTTTGATAAGGATTGCATTGCATGTGTAGATTGCTTTGGGTGGTATAGACATGTTAACAATATTTGTTCTTCCAGTCCGTGAGTATGGATTTTTTTTTCCATTTCTTTGTGTCATCTTCAATTTCTTTCATAAGCGTTCTATAGTTTTCAGAGTACAGAACTTTTTTTTTTTTTAAAGATTTTATTTATTTATTTGACAGAGAGAGAGACAGCGAGAGAGGGAACACAAGCAGGGGGAGTGGGAGAGGGAGAAGCAGGCTTCCTGCTGAGCAGGGAGCCCAATGCGGGGCTCAACCTGAGCCAAAGGCAGACACTTAACGACTGAGACTCCCAGGTGCCCCCAGAGTACAGATCTTTTCATCTCTTTGGTTAGGTGTATTCCTAGGTATCTTATAGTTTTGTGGGTTTTTTGTGTGCAATCGCAAATGGGATAAATTCCTTGATTTCTCTTTCTGCTACTTCATTACTGCTGTATAGAAATGCAACAGATTTCTCTATGTCGATTTTGTATCCTGCAACTTTACTGAATTCATGTATCAGTTCTAATAATTTTTTTTGGAACCTTTGGGTTTTCTACATAGAGTATCATGTTGTCTGTGAAAAGTGAAAGTTTGACTTCCTTGCTGATTTGGATGCCTTTTATTTCTTTTTGTTGCCTGATTGCTGAGGTGAGGATTTCTAGTACTATCTTAAATAACAATGGTGAGAGTGGATATCCCTGTCCTGTTCTTGACTGTAGAGGAAAAGCTCTCAGTTTTTCCCCACTGAGGATAATATTAGCTGCAGGTCTTTCATATATGGCCCTTATTTTGTTGAGGTATGTTCTCTCTATCCCTACTTTATTGAGGGTTTTCATCAAGAATGCATGCTGTATTTTGTTAAATGCTTTTTATGCAACTATTGAAATGATCATATGGTTCTTATCCTTTCTTTTATTAATGTGGTGTATCACGTTGATTGATTTGCAAATACTAAACCACCCTTTCAACAAAGGAATAAGTTCCACTTGATTGTGGTGAATGATTCTTTTAAGGTACTATTGGATTCGATCTGTTACTATTTTTTGAGAATTGTTCCATCCATGTTCATCAAGGATATTTATTGGTCTGTAATTCTCCTTTTTAGTGGGGTTTTTGGAATCAAAGTAATGCTCAGCCTCATAGAATGAGTTTGGGAGTTTTCCTTCCATTTCTATCTTTTGGAACCATTTGAGAAGAATAGGTATTAACTCTTCTTTAAATGTCTGGTAGGATTCCCCTGGGAAGCCATCTGGCCCTGGACTTACATTTGTGAGGAGATTTTTGATTACTGATTCAATGTCTTTGCTGGTTATGGGTTTATTCAAATTTTCTATTTCTTCCTGTTTCGGTTTTGGTAGTTTATATGTTTCTAGGAATTTATCCATTTCTTCCAGATTTCCCAATTTGTTGGCATATAATTTTGCATAATATTCTCTTATAACTGTTTGTATTTCTGTGGTGTGGGTTGTGATCTCTCCTCTCCCATTCATTATTTTATTTATTTGGGTCCTTTCTCTTTTCTTTTTGATAAGTCTGGCTAGAGGTTTAAGAATTTTATTAATTCTTTCAAAGCACCAGCTCTTAGTCTTTTGATCTGTTCTACTGTTTTTTTGTTTGTTACTATATGATTTATTTCTGCTCAAATCTTTATTATTTTCCTTCTTCTGCTGGCTTTAGGCTTTATTTGCTGTTCCTTTTCTAGCTCCTTTAGGTGTAAGGTTAGCTTATATATTTGAGACTTTTCTTGCTTCTTGAGGTAGGCCTGTATTGCTATGTACTTCCCTCTTCTGACCGTGTTTGCTGCATCCCAAAGGTTCTGGACTGATATGTTTTCATTTTCATTTATTCCCATGTATTTTTTTTTTTAATTTCTTCTTTAATTTCCTGGTTGAGCCATGCAATCATTAGTAGGATGTTCTTTAACCTCCATGTATTTGTGGTCTTTCCAAATGTTTTCTTGTGGTTGACTTCAAGTTTCATAGTCTTGTGGACTGAAAATATGCATGGTATGATCTTAATCTTTTTGTACTGACAGAGGCCTGATTTGTGACCCAGTATGTGATCTTTTTTGAAGAATATTCCACATGTACTTGAAAAGAATGTGTATTCTGCTGCTTTAGGATGAAATATTCTGAATATATTTGTTAAGTCTATCTGGTCCAGTGTGTCATTCAAAGCCATTGTTTCCTTGTTGATTTTCTGTTTAGATGATCTGTCCATTGCTATAAGTGGGTTGTTAATGTCCCCTACTGTTATTGTATTATTATCAAAGAGTTCCTTTATGTTTGTTATTAATTGTTTTTATATATTTGGGTGCTTCCAAGTTGGGGGGCATAAATATTCACAATTGTTAGAACTTCTTGTTGGATAGACCACTTATTATAATGTAGTGCCCTTCTTCATATCTTATTACAGTCTTTGTTTTAAAATCTAGTTTGTCTGATATAAGTATGAGTACTCCAGCTTTCTTTGGATGTTCATTAGCATGATAAATAGTTCTCCCTTTCCTTACTTTCAATCTACAGGTGTGTTCAGGTCTAAAATGAGTCTTTTGTTTTATATATATAGTGTGCCTTGTTTTTTCATTCTTTCCGATGCCCTGTGTCTTTTGATTGGAGCATTTAGTCCATTTACATTCAGAGTGATTATTGATAGATATGAATTTACTTCCCTTGTGTTACCCGTAAAGTTGTTGTTTCTGGAGATTTTCTCTGTTCCTTTGTAGTCTTGCTTTCCCACTGAAAGAGTCCTCTTTAATATTTCTTGCAGGGCTGGTATAGTGGTCACAAACTCCTTTAGTGTTTTGTTTTGGTTTTTGTTTTGTTTATTTTTGTTTTGTCTTGGAAACTCTCTAGCTCTCCTTCTATTCTGAGTGGAAGGCTTGCTGGATAAAATATTCTTGCCTGCATATTTTTCCCCTTCAGCACATATCATGTGAACATATCATGCCACTATTTTCTGGCCTGCCAGGTTTCTGTGGAGAGATCTGCTGCTAACCTCTTTTGTCTTTTCTTGTAGGTTAGAGATTTCTTTTCCTTTGCTGTTTTCAGGAGTCCTTCCTTATCTCTGTATTTTGCAAAATTTACTACTTTATATATTGGTGTTGGCCAGCTTTTGTCAGTTTTGTTGGGAGTTTTCTGTGCCTCCTGGATTTGGATGTCTGTTTCTTTCCCCAAATTAGGGAAGTTTTCAGCTCTAATTTCCTCAAATAAACCTTCTGCTGCTTCTTCTTCTTCTTCTTCTTCTTCTTCTTCTTTTTCTTCTTCTGGGACTCTTATGATATGACTGTTATTATGCTTTATGGAGTCACTGAGTTCCCTAAGTCTATATTGGTGATCTAATATTTTTCTTTCCCTCTTCTTTTCAGCTTCACTATTTTCCATAATTGTATCTTCTATATAACTTATTTGTTCCTGTGCTTCTTCCATCCTGTGGTCATTCCATCAGTCAGTTTTGCATCTCAGTTATAGCATTTTTTTTTTATTTCGGCCTGAGTGATTTTTAGGTCTTTTATCTCTGTGCTAAGGGTCTCTCTGGTTTTTTCTATGTTTTTCTCAAGCCCAGCTAGTATCCATACAATTGTTGTTTTAATTTCTGGTTCAGGCATATTACTTATATCTATTTTGATTAGCTCCCTGGTTGTGATTCCTTCTTGTTCTTTCTTTTTGGGATTAATTCCTCCATCTTTGCATTTTGTCTGGATATCTGTCTTTTGTGTGTTAGGAAAGCCTGTGTCTGGTCCTATTTCTACTACAGCTAAAGCTTTGGAGCATTCTACGATCAGTAGACCTGGTTCGTGCAGGGAGTTTGTGCTGGTCTTCTGGGGGCAGGGCCTGCTGCTGTTCTGGCTTTTAATCACACTTGACCTATTAAAAAAGGCACCTATAAGGGCGCCTGGGTAGCTCAGTAGGTTAAGCATCTGCCTTCGGCTCAGGTCATGTTCTCAGGGTCCTGGGATCAAGCCCCACATTGGGCTCCCTGCTCAGCGGGGAGTCTCTTTTCTTTCTCTCTCTGCCTCTCCACCCTCTCATGCTCTCTCTCTCGCTCACTCTCCTTCAAATAAATAAATAAAATCTTTAAAAAATTAAAAAATTTAAAAATTTAAAAAGCAGCTATAAAGCCCAGATGGGTAGGGCTCGGTGTAAGTGATTCAAGCCTCCACTGTGGGTGCCGTTTCACTTACTGAAGTCCATCTATTGATGGGAGGGATGAAAAATGGTGTTGGCCCTCTCTCTTCCCTGGAAAGGGGAGTTCATGCCTGCCACTATTCAGGAGACCCTCACAGAAGAGCAAACAATCTCCCCTCTTGTGTCCCAGGCTTCTCTGTTAGATCCCAGCCTTCACTGTCTGCTTCGGCATGGTGCACCCACCCAGGTCCTGTGTTTTATTTCAGGTGAGCAGCTGGGTTTCAAAACTCCAAATTTTAAGGAGCTGGCATAGTGTGGACCCACGCTGATCCACTGGGGAGGGTCTTGCTGTGGCTGGTACCAGTTTGTCCTAGAAAAGCAGTCATACAACTGCATAGGGGTTTGGATTTTATGATACACTGTTGCAAAAAGCTCTGGCTGCTTTTAAGATTACCTATTTATAGCTGTTATTCCAGTTACTCCATACTTCTTGTGCTTGGGTGTTAGTGCATTTTTTTGGATCTATAGAGTTAGAGATTCTATTTGGGGGAAAAAAAAGCCATTTAACTTAGAGTTGCCTCATAGCTCACTGATACTCTGTTCTTTTTTGATATTGTTATTCTTTTATATTTTGTATTATTTCTTTCTGTATTTTATTTTATATAATCTTATTGCTATTTCTTCATGTTCACTAAACTGAGACCTTTCCTTTTGCCTTTCTATTATTAATTTCCACTTTGATTACATTATGAGCAGATAAACATACTGTGTATGATTCCATTTCTTAGAAATTTCAAGGTTCGTTTTATGAATCAGGATAGCATCTATTTTTATATATGTTCCATGGGCACTTGAAAAAATGTGTATTCTGCTGTTGTTGGGTAGAATGTTCTATAAATGTCAGTTCCTATTGTTTGATGGTTTTGATGAGTTATTATATACCTTGCCAATTTTTACCTAGTTTTTCTGGCAGTTTCTGAGAGATGGATGCTGAAGCCTGCACATAAAATTGTGGATTTCTCCTATAAGATCTATCAGTTTTGTTTCACATATTATCTTGTTTGGTGCACACAATTTGAGTTTGCTTTCTCTTTTTGGATGTTGACCTATTTATTGTAATTCATATCAATATATCCACACACTTGTTTCTTTTGATTATATTTTACACAGTACACATTACCATTCTTCTAATTTCAATCTGTTTATATCACTATATATGAAATTAATTTATTATGGACATTATATTGTTGGGGCATTTTTTTTAATCAATTCTACCAATTCCTGTCTTTTTTGTTTGTTTGTTTTTATTTAAATTCCAGTTAGTTAACATACATTGTAATGTTAGTTTCAGGTTTAGAATGTAGTGATTCATCACTTACATACAACACCCAGTGCTCATCTCAACAAGTTCCCTCCTTAATACCCACCACCCATGTAACCCATCCTCCCACCCATCTCCCCTCCAGCAACTCTGTCTTTAAATTGGTCTTCATATGTCAGGGCAGATGATGGTTTGTGAATGAGATATTTTGAAATCTAATTTTTTTTTAATTGGAGGTTTTGTTGTGTTGTGTTTCTTAGTCTATTTTCTTTGAACTTAACAACTTCAGTACCCAATTTCCTAGAATAGATTTTAGTTCTGCATGTTCAGTTCTTATATATAAAATTTTTGAGCTTAAATAAATATGTATTTATCTTGAGTACCTTAAATAAAAAGGTATTTTATCTATCTTTCAGTGTTTTATGCAGGAATGGAGTACTACCAATCTCTCTGTCATTTTACCTAGATTAAATCTACAATGGTAACCACAATCTAATTTGGAAAAAGAACAAGTGTCTTTCCATCAGAATTTAATCAAATCTATTTTATATATACATGGGATACTGTTTTCCATTTCTTTTAGCTCATTTTTATCATCATCGTCATCATCAACATCAGCATCAGCATCATCAGCATCATCAAAGGGTTTAGTATCTCTTAATGTTAAAAATTAGCAAACTGAAACAAAGTCCACAATGTGGACAATGTGAGTCCACATTGCCGTCCCAATAACCTCGCTCTCTCCTATTACCTTCAGAGCCAAAACTTGTGCGTGTGTGTGTGTGTGTGTGTGTATGTAACATTTACATATACTTTTTATTGTGTCTCACTTTGTACTAGGTATTACTTTGTCTTTGTTAAAATACTCTCATTTCCTAATTTCTGAATCACTAATAATTCTGAGTCACCAATAATCCCACCTGGGTAGACACCTCTTCTCAGTATCCTTCTGAAGCACCTCCTTTTCTACTTGAACTGCATATTTTTTTTCAAAGTGTAACGTGCATTTTGTTCTATTATTATACTTTCTCCCTAAATTAGGAAAATTGAAATTTCATCTTCAAATATTAAATTTTCTTTATCAATTCCTAAATGTAAATCTTCATTTGCAAATTGTATCTAAATTGACATATCCAAATACGAACTCTGTTTCTTCCCTGAATTTGCATCCTCCAAATTACTAACCAATCTCCATCACATAAAATGGTCAGGTCACACACACAGATTTTAAATTCTTTTTAATTAAAAAATACAAAAATCATTCTTGATTACTGCTTTCATTCACTCTCCTCTTATACTCTATACAGTAGTATTTCGTATTGATTATTCATCTAAAATATATGGATAATCCAACATCTTTTCATATGTTTATCTCCATCCCCTTAGTTCTGGCAATTATGTTATATTACTGGAATCTTAAAGGCACATCTTCCCAGATATCTCTGCTTTTCTGTTACCCCACCTCCATAAGTATTCTTCCCACAGCATCAAAAGTGCCCTTAAAATGGCATTGACTTCTGAAAATACTTAACAATTTTATTTCACTTAGGAAAAAAAATCTATACTCATTCTTAATTGTCAATATATGCATCAGTCATTGGGGTAAGTAAAATGAGTGAAGATGGTCAAAAGGTACAAACTTCAAGTTATACATAAGTCTGGGGATGTAATATACGTACAGCATGGTGACTGTAGTTAATAATACTGTATTGTATATTTGAAAGTTGCCAGAAGAGTAGATCTTAAAAGTTTTCACCCCAAGAAAAAAATGTAATTATGGATCTTGGCTAGACGTTGTGGTGATCATCTTACCATGTGTATATATATGAAATAATTATGTTCTACATCTGAAACTAGTATGTTATATTTTAATTATATCTCAATAAGAACCCCTAAAGCCACTGCTATGCAGTAGACTACTGAGTTCATACTTTGAAAAATTTGTAATGATGAGGGCAAAAGCTCAAGGTATACTTATTACATAAAATTTACTATAAAACTACATTATCATGATCCTAACTAGATAAAAATCTTTATGTAAATATCCAGTGGTGGAGTGAGTAATGATTGTGCTTTCTCCATGACTAAATGGACTAAGAATAATTTACATAAATGTCAGGTATGTACTGACAAACCAAGAAAGTGCAGGTTGGACTGACTGCTTAAATTGGAATTTCTAATATATTTTTAGGGTTGTGCCAAAGAGTTGTTGTGAACAGTTTTAAGGAGTTTGTAGACTACATTACACTCTTTTTTTTTTTTCTAATGCTAGTGTAAAAACTACAGTAAAAATGTATATAATCAGACACTGTATTGTACTAGTGTTAATTTTAATAATCAAATCTGGTATGTTCTCTATCTCATGTAATTTTCAATATAGAGTGAAATACACCTACTAAAAATACTATTTTTTCTTTTATTTAGCAATACTGATTGTAAAATTCACAATTGATTTAATGACAGAAAAAATAAAATACATCTTAATTGCTTTTCATTTATTTTGTTGTTTTTAATCAAAATCAGCATACACTTGTCCAAAAGATTATGTACTTTGTCCTTTTTAAGTATCACAATTATATTTTGATTTGAAGAGTTCTTAACCTTCTATGTTACTACATTTTCAAAGTCAAATAGGATCCACATGGATTATAAAATGCCTTTTATAATCCAGTTCACAGTTTTAATCACTTTAGAGTCTTTAGATTGACAATAAGATATTGAGGCCTGTCATAGATCTTAAATTCTTATGCATTTAAAATACTGTTATTGCTCTTCCCTAAATAATTATTTAATGAACTTATATTTAAACAAAGGCATTTAACAAACAGAATTTCTGACATGTTGAAGCTCCCTTGGTACCCAAATTATATTCTTTCACAATATGTAAATGATGCACACACAATGTTAAAATATTTTGCACTTTATTCTATTCTCAATTAAATTTTCTTACATTGACAATCAGCCTTCTATTGTATGTACCAATCAATTGTTCTAATAAAACATTGCCAAGATCATTTTTTTAAACTACCAAGCAAAATTTAGGACTCAACTTAAATTGAAACTCCATTGTATGCTATATCAAAAAACCAAAATATAAGAAGCTGAATTTTCCACGTATGGCTGAGTATTCTTTGAGCAGTCAGTGACAACTCTATCTCAGCATACTCCTCTGACTGGAAATTAGAAAGTTATTTTTCACATTTATCATTAAGTGCATTCCATTTATCATTAAGTGCATTCCATTTCAAAAATTCGAACTATGAAACAAGTCTATATTATTATCAAGGAACTATTATAATTAAAATGTGACCAGTGTTGCTAAAGATGTGTGTAAGCTGCTATAGAAATGCATATTCAGTTTAAAATTATATGATCTAAAGTCCATGTTGTCTACTCTAGAGCATTAGCACTTAGAACCTTAAAAAAAATTAAAGTTATAATTAAATAGAATTTTAATATCATTCCTTAGCATGAAGTGAAAGAAAATTATAAAACCAGTCATGGGTTAGTATTAATTTTCTTAACAAATGACATAAGTTAACCCAAACAGCACATTCAAACATGGATACTCATGATGTACTCAAATAAATTAAAAGTCTTGTAATTATTTTTTTTAAAGATTTTATTTATATATTTGAGAAAGAGAGAGAGTAAGAGAGAGCATGAGAGCAGGGTGAGGGGCAGAGGGAGAACCAGACTCCCCACTAGCAAGGAGTCCAACATGGGGCTCGATCCCAGGACTCTGGGATTATGACCTGAGCCAAAGGCAGATGCTTAACCAACTGAGCCACCCAGGTGCCCAAAAGTCTTATAATTATGAGCCCATATCTAAACATGTTTAACTTATAGAGACAGAGATGTTTATTTGTTTTTGTTCTGTTTTGTGCTTTCTTACTATTATTACACTTGCTACTAATTATTTAGAGTTTAGTAAGTTCCAAGTTCTATGTGCATGTTTTCATTATAAAAAGAATGGTTAAGCAAAGGCCCACTTTACAGAAGGTGAATTAAGGATTAAAGTGGTTAAGTTCCTTCCCCAAAGGCACACTGCTAGAAATTGATATACCTAAATTCAAGCACATGTCTGTTACCTATTTTCAAGTCGGTACAGTTTTATTGATATCATAGGTGTCCAAGTTTGACCCAGCACAACCCTTCTGTGTGTATGATTAATATGGCAAAATATAAAAATTTTATGATCATTTATATATTTGTCCATATTATTAACTTACCTAATATATTGTTGGACACTATATGTTTTCTTATTATAAAGGTGAAACAAAATACTATTTACCAAATGTTTGAAATTTTAAATACTCAAAACAATGTGAATGGATTTAATATATTTTAATACATGAATATTATGTAGAAAGACATGCTAAATTTACCTAGACTCAACTATATCATGCAAAACTAAAGCATAAATTTTTACTTCATATCAAGCCATTATGAACTATCTACAAGGATATGAATTGAATTATCACTTAAGATAATTTACATATTTAAGAAACATACTGAATGCATGAAAGTTATCTTTCCTCAGTCAGATCTATATGATAGATCTAGTAGATACAGATTATCTAATTTAATTTATGATACATAAAAAGTGCTAAAAGCATGCTAGAATAATTTCTTTTCCCTCTGAGTCATTATATTTCATACCAAATACTTCTCACAAAACATAACCTATATTAAAGTTATTTATCTTGTATCTTAACATCATTTACAAAAAGTGTTGCTATATAGTGTTCTTTATAGAGTGTTTATAAAGTGAGATTCACACTTAATATATGTAATTCCACTATAGATAGATAGATAATAGGTAGATAGATATATGATATATATAGACATGATTGGGTGGCATGGAAAGGTTATATCAGTAATTTAAATTATATTGTGTTAGTATAAATGCACAATAAAGTGTAGATATAGATTTAAATCACATGCATGGGCTATCCTGATCAATATGTTCATGGTAATTAATACGATATTAGTAGTTCTTGAAAGTCTGTGATGACAAATAGTTTCAATGTTTTTTCCAGTATTTTAACATATAAAATATTATAATAAACATAATGAAATATCTTTCCGTTTTATATATTACATCGTTTATTTCTTAAACAATTTTGAAATAGTCTTTAAAGAAAATAGAAAATGAATTAAGACTTACATAAAATTAAACTGAACCACTTTCTTACACCATACACAAAAATAAATTCAAAATGAATTAAAGAGGGGCGCCTAGGTGGCTCAGATGGTTAAGCGTCTGCCTTCGGTTCAGGTCATGATCCCAGGGCCCTGAGATCAAGCCCCACATCAGGCTCCTGGCTCAGCGGGGAGCCTGCTTCTCCCTCTCCCTCTGCCTCTCCCCCTGCTCATGCTCTCTCTCTCTCTCTCTCTGTATCTCAAATGAATAAATAAAATCTTTTAAAAAATGAATTAAAGACCTTAATATGAGACCTGAAACCATAAAAATTGTAAAGGAGAAAACAGACAGTAGTTTATTTGACATAGGCCATAGCAACTTCCTTCTAGACATGTCTCCTGAGGCAAGGGAAACAAAAGCAAAAATAAATTATTGGGACTTCATCAAAATAAAAAGCTTCTGCACAATGAAGGAAACAATCAACAAAACTAAAAGACAACCTTCGGAATGGGAGAAGATATTTTCAAGTGACATATCTGATAAAGGGTTACTATCCAAAATCTATAAGGAGCTTATAAAACTCAACACCCAAAAAACAAATAATCCAGTTAAGAAATGGGCAGAAGACATGAATAGACATTTTTCCAAAGAAAACGTCCAGGTGCTTAACAGACATGAAAAGATGCTCAACATCATTTATCATCAGGGAAATGCAAATTAAAACTACAATGAGATATCACCTCACACCTGTCAGAATGGCTAAAATTAGCAACACAGGAAACAACAGGTGTTGTTTCTCCACGAGGCTGTGGAGAAAGGAGAACCCTCTTTCACTGTTGGTGGGAATGCAAACTGGTGCAGCCACTCTGGAAAACAGTATGGAGGTTCCTCAAAAAGTTAAAAACAGAACTACCCTAAAACCCAGCAACTGGACTAATAAGTATTTACCCAAAGGATACAAAAATACTAATTTGAAGGGATACAAGCACTCCAATGTTTATAACAGCATTATCAACAATAGCCAAACTATGGAAAGAACACAAATGTCCATCAATTGATGAATGGATAAAAAGGTGGTGCACACACACACACACACACAGAAACACACACACACAATGGAATACTACTTAGGCATAAAAAAGAATGAAAACTTGCCATTTGCAGTGACATGGGTGGAGCTAGAGAGTATTACGCTTTGTGAAGTCAGTCAGAGAAAGAAAAATACCATGTAATTTCATTCATGTGTGGAATTTAAGAAATACAACAAACTAGCAGGGGGAAAAAAGAGAGAGGCAAACTAAGAAACAGATTCTTAACTATACAGAACAAACTGATGGTTACCAGAGGGGAGGTGAGTGTGGGGATGGGTTAAATAAGGTGATGGGGGTTAAGGAGTGCACTTGTTGTGATGAGCACAAGGTGTATGTAAGTGTCGAATCACTAAATTCTATACCTGGAACTAATATTACACTGTATATTAACTAACTGGAATTAAAATTAAAACTACCCCCACAAAGAAAGCAAACATTTTTCAAGTAGTACTCTAAGATAATGAACTACTCAAGCCAAAAATATCCTTCAAAATTATATTATTTCTTTTCCTAACATCATTAGAAATATTTCATTTACTAAAATGATTATTTGTACATTTTTTAATATGTGCATTCTAAAATTATAACTTTCATGTTCATATATATATGGCATATATATATTTCATGATGAAAAACTTCAGGATGGTAGTACATTTCTGTTTTTGTTTCTTAGGGACTGAGTCATCTGTGTGTCTTTAAATGAATACAAGATATTTTCTATTTTCTTCTATTGCTTGCTACTCCTTAACCAATTAGAAAACAGTGAATCCAGGTGGTAATCAACTCAGTACGAAATTACTCTCACAGTATAATTTCACTAGATGTTATGTGGTAATTACCACTGTAACATCAGCATTAATGGCAGGGATAATTTACTTTTCCTATTGGCCCTAGATCAGGATGACCCCTTATAATACTTTCTTGTGTATGAAGGAGGCTATTTTCATGATTTGACATTTATGCCAAATATAAGAAGTAAGCAGTTTAAAGTAGAAAGCAATTTAATTTCTACAAAATCACTGAGACTGGAATTACACTGAATTAAGGTCATTGATTGATAAATATAGCTTGGAAAGTACATGTTTTTTTGAACAGGAATTTAACCTTCAGTTTACAAAGCACAGAATTATAAATATACTTTTTAATCTCAGATAGAGGGGACTAGAGTTACAGATAAGCTATAGGTGAGTTTATTCTTATCATTATAAATTCTACCAACCATTTGCTGCTTATAAGAAAGAAGCAATGTACCAAAATATTCTTACTAAATCTGTTATATTACTTCAAGCCAATTTTTGAAAGAATTTTTTTTTAGGATTTATTTCTTTGAAAGAGAGAGAGTGCAGTGGGGAGGGACAGAGTGAGACAGAAAATCTCTTCTGATCCTTCTGGATCATATTTTCCACCATTTGTGTTATATATCTATACCTTCAGGGCTGATTAAATGATTTCCCTCTATTTTTTCTATCTCTTTGCAGCCTGTGTCTTAATGTCCTTGCTTAGAGTTGCTAAGATCGCTTCTTCCCTGTTTCACTAGTTTTTTCACCCATCTTCATCTCCTCTTAGCTTATGTTTGTCCCATGTTGCTTAAGTCTTGTCTGGCTATCTGTTCTGTTTTTCCCAGTATCATTAACATTGTCTGTACAATCATATAAATCTATGCCAGGCTTTCTAAATGTTGACATTATTGACATTTTGGGTTTAACAATTCTTTCTGGGGTGCATGAAAGTGTGAAGGAAGTATTGTCTTGTGCATTATAAGGTATTTAACAGCATCCTCTATCTTTACCCATTAGAAGACGTTAGGACCTCCAAACCAAAGGGACAAGCAAAACTGTCTCCAGATATTACTAAATGTCTCGGGGGTGGTGGTGGGGAGTCACCTCTAATTGAGAACCTTGATTTATATGATGATGTTAGTATCTTGAAGCTCTTCTAGATTCTCACTGTGTTAGCTCTATATAGCTTTTTTATTACTAGAATGATTTTGTTTAAAAAATAAGTCTGAAAATTCTGATGTTACTTTATATATGTTTAAATTGTAGTACCCACCTAAAATATCTTAGTTAAAAGTTAAGTTAAAATAAATAGCTCTATTTATGTAATAGGTAGAAGTCATGTGCCAAAATATTTCAGGCATTTCTGTAAGACTTACTATGTCTCATCCATCATTCTAGTCCAGAAGCCACAGAGAAAAATAGTACATCTTAAACTAGAAGCATCTAATGGAATAGAGCTACTGAATGATACTGATTACAATTTCATGCAAACAAAATTAATAAAGGTGATTAAGGGTATTTAAGTGACTTAGAAGATAAAAATGAGTTTCCGTCTTCCATTTCTGTCAGTACAGTGGATTAGGTTCACTAAATGACCTCTCTGATCATCACAAATAAAATGTTTGATACAGTGTTTTAAAGAATCCTTTAAAATTCAGTGGTGATTTTGCATAAAAGTAAGGAAATCACAGATATCAAAAATAAATTGAAACCATGAATCATTGGCAACAGGAGAGCACCAACACCAATTTTTGCCCTGAGGATTTCTGTTCAGTGCTTGAGAACTGGAGCTGCTTTTGACAATTGCACTAGCATCCAGCTCATGTGATAAAGCTATGGCCTGATCATGGGGATGGGATAGAAGATTACCACATAAAACTGAGAATCTAATGTCTACAAACAACCTAATGGGGATAAGAAATAAACTCTGATACATGCTGGTTTCAACTTTAGAACTGTTGTGAAAGGAAACAAGATATATTAATCACACAAGTAACAATCCACCATGAACAAAGTTCAGAAGACTAATGTCTCCTCTCATTCCATTTATTGCCTGTTTCAGTTACTAAAGCTGTAGACAAAAAGGTTTTGTATCAGGCCAGCAATAACAGCAGTCTTCCTAACACTTCTTGACACCACAGGAAAGGCAATGCTGTGGTGATGCCCTTGACACTTAGTAATGGAAACATAACATGGTTAGCTCTAATTTGGCTCCATGGGTAAAATAACTCCCCCTAAGATGCCTTTAAGAATACAAACTAAAATTTAATGATATCAGTATTGTATTTTGGGCATTGATACATCTCTTTCTTTTAGTATGTGTGAGTTTAAATTTGTGCATGGGTCTATTGAATTAGGAGGAAGTAAACATTCATGGGAAAAGTATGATCTATTGAGTTGTGGATTTTATCTTCTCCAACCCTTAAATCCTTTAAAACCTTCCTAGTGATGCTCCCACCTTATTTCCCTGTCATATTTACTGTGAAACCTGTGTTGGTTGAATGACAGCTATGCCTTGAAGGTTGGTAGGTTGGCTATTTATTTATTTATTTATTTGTTAACACTGTCCTTGTTGTTACACTCACTGGGCCTAGCCAAACAGTGCTGAGGGGATTCACATTTAATTCTGATGTGAAAACGCTTTTGTCTTTTTTTAAACTTGACATTGCTGGACAGGGTTTGAGTATGAGCAGAGAATGAATATCATTCTAAAATATCTCATTTTAAAAAGGTGAAATTATAGCTACTGGAAAGGTATGCCCATATTTTGTGGATATAGAGGGAGAACGACAACCAGACACCCAGGGGGAGGAGACCACCTTAGGCCCAGGGAAGTATGGGGGAGGGAGCAGTCTAACAATCTTTGTTGGTCAAGGGCTACAAACTTCTGGCTATAAATGAGTATGTTTGGGGATCTAATGTATAGCATGGTGATTATAATTAACAATACTGTATACTATACCTGAAAGTTATTAAGAGAGCAAATCTGAAATGTTATCATCACACGTGCCAAAAAAAAAAAAAAAAGGTAATTTTGGGAGGAGGTGGAGGTGTTAACTACTTCATTGTAGTAATCAGTTTGCAAAATTTACATGTATGAAATCATCATGTTTACAACTTAAACTTAGATATGTTATATTTCTTTTTTTTATTTTATTATGTTATGTTAATCACATACATTGCATCATTAGTTTTTGATGTAGTGTTCCATGATCATTGTTTGCGTATAACACCCAGTGCTCTCAGTACGTGCCCTCTTTAATACCCATCACCGGGCTAACGCATCCCCCACCCCCTCCTCTCTAGAACCCTCAGTTTGTTTCTCAGAGTCCATAGTCTCTCATGGTTTGTCTCCCCCTCTGATTTCCCCCCCTTCATTCTTCCCTTCCTGCTATCTTCTTCTTCTTTTTTTTTTAACATATAATGTATTATTTGTTTCAGAGGTACAGGTCTGTGATTCATCAGTCTTACACAATTAACAGCGCTCACCGTAGCACATACCCTCCCCAATGTCTATCTTCAATAACACTTCTATAAAGCTGGGAAAAACAAAAAAATCTTTGCCTTTTAGAATTGACCTTGGAGTGTTCCTCCAAAAAGGAAACACTCCAGTATGGCTATCCCAGTCTTCCCAATATGCTGCTTGTAGCTGACTGCCAAGTCTGGCATTTTGACCATGAGCTAGCAAGAGGTGACTCCTGATGCTGCTGTTCCAACCAGTATCATCCTTTATTCTAAAGGGCAAACGAATGCATCCAGGATGATGGTGTTGACAGATAGGACAGATTGGACTGAATGTCCTCAGGTAGTCCTGCCAAAAACAAGAACAGAACCAAATAATTTGAACCAAACCAAGAAATAATGAGTTTAACTCTACTACCACCAATACCTTTACGTGAATTAAAAGAATTTGTGAAATTCATAAAAATATTTCATTATAGGAATTATTTCCTAAAATATGATTTTATACCATGTAGCAATTTTTAAAGCTTGTTAAGTGTTTTTTAAAATTAATTTTCTGGTGTGAAGTATAGAGAAAGTCACATTTAAACAGAAGAGTTTATATTTTCTTGCATCTTCTTACCCCCTTTCCTTTTGAGCTATCTGTTGGTTATAAAATCAACCCATTTATACAATATTATCACAATATCAGTGTTTAAAAGTGTGCAACATTTTTATACTCCTTGGTAGCCATTATTTTAATAGCTGATAAATTATAATTATACATTTAAGTGGGTTAAGCATTCACCACCTGTGTTTTATTTTTATTTTTTTTATTGATTCACAAATTTGTTGATTATGTTTTATCACCAAGTTATCTTTTTTAAGAATGTCTCAGAATTTATGTATTTCAGGATATTATTGGCCATAGAATCACTCTGTCATTAATCAGGAATTAATGGCTTTTCAAAAACATGTGAAGATGGTCTTACTTCACTGATGGGATTGTTCCTTAAAGCATGGACACATTTATGAACACAGCAAATGAGATGGAGAAGCCAGAAAGCCATTGGCAGGAGATTAAGGAAGGGGATAGGAGGCTTAAGGGATAGGTAGGAATGTTAGAATGAATTAGTTATGTAAAACCAGAAAACCAACCATCTGCCTATGTTCCCCAACAGAACCCAAAGGGCACTTCCTTTATTAATCAATAAATAATGTTATGTTAAAGAAAAATTAGCATGCCTAAGAGGCTCAACAGTGACTATTACATGTAGCATGCAAGCATTAATAACTACAAAGAAATATACTAATCTCTTTTATATTTTTTCATTACCTAGTAAACATTAAGCAAACTGTACTAAGCATTGTTCTTGAGGTAGGTGATTCAAAAAAAAAAAATGTGTAAGACACCCCCTATAATATAAAGAAATCCAATGTATTTCTTAAATGAGACATAACTGTCTATTTTCTCATCAACTTTCTGGTAGGTTGTCATAACAATGCTCAATAAGTACAAATAGTGAACTCATAAATAGTATGATTTATAGTCAAACTCATAAAATAATTACAACTGTGCTTATAAAACCTGATGAACCTCCAAATAACCTATACTTTTATGTTGTTATTCAAATTCTCATGATTATGAAGGCATCAGAAGTGTAGGGAAAAATATAGACTTTTTTTTACCCCTAATTGATTGATTATTGATTGAAAACCTAACATTTCCTGGCTTCAGAACCCCACAAATCTCAAGCTCTAATGTTCCTTAACTTACTCTGTAGAAGTGATGCTACAAGTAAGTGAAGGGGCAAATACACAACAATAGAGGATTGGAGGGAGATCATCATACCTGCATTCCTGCATATACACCTGCCATAATGGTATGTGCTGTAAAAACTAATAACTTAATACATAATTGTTCGGTTGGAAATCATGTTGATCTGTATTTCATAAAAAGGATTATAAGACTCTCTTTTAGTATGGGTAATCGAATATATTTTGCTGTTTATGGTAACTACCAGGATGTCATTCTTTTTTTTTTTCATTTCAACACCAAAAAGTGGTATTGCTCCTATGTATATGTTACTGTGCTTCTTTGGAAAGAATGTTGTTAGTACTCTCTAACACAAAGTAGTATGACTTTCTTACTGTGCAAATCTTTTAGGATATTGAAATTTAGCATTCTTTATATATGATTAAATTTAACAAATTCATATAATAACTTCAGTATGTAATTGAATGCATGAATTAATAGTTTGATGTTTATATGATAAATTGATTTCATTTTTAGTCAACATATTTTTTTTAATTTTTAAATTTTAAATATTTTGACACTGGCTAAAATTTATTCTTAGGCAGAGATAGAGATGAAAAATGGAGTTTGAGTAAGAAAGAGTTTTATTCTTAATTCCATTTAAGTACTAGTTACGTACTCCTGAAGAGGTTGTCAACATTCTCTAACATTCTATGGTAATAACTGAAATATGGAAATGATAATAGTACTTAACTCAATAGTTGTTGTGATAATTACATAAAATGTGTATATAATGTTATAATCACAGCATTAATGGCAGAAATGGTTGTAGTGTGTATGGCATTTGTCAAGAATATAAAAAAGAAACATATGTTCCATTTGGAGAACGTGATAATGGGGAATCCGAGAAAATGAAATAAAAAAGATCTACAAATGTGAGTGAAATTTTTGCAAAGTATTTTTATTAATAAACTTTTTAAAATGTTGGAAATAACTTTATATTACATAAAAATCACACAGTATTTCTAAGCAACTCCACCTTATAGAATACACATATGTTAGTAGTAATATGTATAAATGAACATACAGTTGACTTTTATCTCTATCAGCTTTACACCTCTTATCTTCTACTGCTCTCATTTCTTTTATATTTCATATGTATCTTGTCCTTTTATACTTATTTATCCATTGGGTTCTATCTGTTTTGCCATCTTTCTTTCACATGACATTAACTTATCTTTTTCAGTAGATTTTGAAATCACCTTTTACTTTCCAGAACCCAATTTATTCTATGAATCTAATTTAGAAATACTTTCTGGTGCAGCTGCTATGGAGAACAGTAAGGCAATTCCTAAAATAAATAATAATAGAGTTAACATATGATTTAACAATTTCACCTGTGGGCATACTTCCAAAAGAATTGAAAGCAGGGTCTTAAACAAGTGTTTGCACACTCATGTTCATGACAGCATTAGTCAAAATAGCCCAAAGGTGGAAACAAATGAAGGGTTCATTGATGGATAAATGGATAAACAAAATGGTATATACATACAATGGAGTATTACTTTAAAAGTGTTACTTTAAAAAGAAAGCAAATTCTGACACATGCTACAACATAGATGAACCATGAGGACATTATGCTAAGGGACATAAGCCATTCATGAAAGGACAAATACTGTATGATTCCACTAATATGAGGTACCTAGAGTAGTCAAATTCAAAGAGACAGAGGGTAGATTGGTGGTTGCTACAGGCTAGAAGGAGAAGAGGATAAGGAATTATTGTTTAATGGGTACAGAGTTTCATTTCTGCAAGATGAAATAAGTTCTGGAGATTGATGGTGGTGGTGTTTGCACAACAATATGTATGCACTTAATGGCACTGAATTGCACGCTTAAAAATGGTTAAGATGACAAACTTCATTCTGTGAGTATTTTACCACAATTACAAAAAAATAATTTTTTAAAAATTAAAAAAATATTATTCGACCATTACTTTCATTGTTTCAGTTGCTACTTGTATTGGTGGAGGAAACTTATAATGACATAGACTATTTTGCATACTAATTTATTATAAGGGTGGCAAAACCACAAAATAAAAACAGACTTTTTATTTTTAACATTAAATTATACAGTGAGAATCCAATTTCAGTATCTAAAATAAAATAGTATTTTGTTTCAAAATATAGTATTTTGTTTAAAGAATAATGCAAGAAATATATAGTTGCTTTGAAATATACTATCGGGGCGCCTGGGTGGCTCAGTCGTTGGACGTCTGCCTTCGGCTCGGGTCATGATCCCAGGGTCCTGGGATCGAGCCCCACATCGGGCTCCCTGCTCGGCGGGAGGCCTGCTTCTCCCTCTCCCACTCCCCCTGCTTGTGTTCCCTCTCTCGCTGTGTCTCTCTCTGTCAAATAAATAAAATATTAAAAAAAAAATAAAACTAAAAAAAAAAAAAAAAGAAATATACTACCAAATCATAGATTTGAGATTCTTTTTTTTTTTTTTTAAGATTTTATTTATTTGATAGAGCAAGATACACAGCGAGAGAGAGAACACAAGCAGGGGGAGTGGGAAAGGGAGAAGCAGGCCTCCTGCAGAGCAGGGAGCCCGATGCGGGGCTCGATCCCAGGACCCTGGGATCATGACCTGAGCCGAAGGCAGACGCTTAACAACTGAGCCACCAAGGTGCCGCCTAGATTTGAGATTCTATAAGGTGATTAAAAGATTATGCAATTAGGAGGAAGGAGGGAAGATGGCAGAAGAGTAGGGGACGCACATTTTATCTGGTCCCTTGAATTCAGCTAGATACCTATCAAATCATTCTGAACACCTGTGAATTCAACCTGAGCTATATGAATTGCTGCAATTCTACAAATAGAAAGTGACCACTTTTTATAAGCTGCATAAAAAGCCTTTAGGGAACAAAAGCCACGTAGAGCAACCTGAAGCAGCTTACACTGAGCCCGGCCCCCTGGCAAGGGGTGGTGCGACTCTGCCCAGGCAAAGACACCTGAGAATCAGTGCAACAGGCCCCTCCCCAAGAAGACCAGCAGGAACATCAGGTGAATACCAAGTTTATGGATCAGACAGAACTGAAAAACTACACTAGGGAAAAATAGTATATAGAATTTGAGGGTTTTTTTCTGAGTCTTTTGTCTTTCAGTTAAAATTTTTTTCTCTTTTCTTTTTATTCCTTGTCAACTAGTTTCTTCTTTTATCACCTCTTTGTTTTTTGTTTTGTTTTTTAAAGACTTTATTTATCTGAGAAAGAGAGAGAGAGAGCAAGAGCACAAGATCAGGGGGAGGGAAAAGCAGACACCCACTGAGCAGGCAGCCCAATGCAGGCTCAATCCCAGGACACTGGGATCGTGAACTGAGCCGAAGGCAGATGCTCAACTGACTGAGCCACTGAGGTATCCTTCAACTCTTTGTTTTTAAGCCTTTTTTTAAATTTTCATTTTTACATTTATATTTTATAGATAGTCTTCATTTTTGGTTCCCTTTCATTGTATTCAATTTTATTTTTGTATGTATATAAGTTTTTCTTTCTTTACAATTTTCAGATTTAGTGTCTTCTAACAAACAGACCAAAATACACCCAGGACCACGTGGATCACACTGTTTTGTCCACCTGTGAGATTATATTCTCTTTTATCCTTTTGTTGTTGTTGTTGTTGTTGTTATTTCTGACCTCTTCAGATTTATCTAGTGTGTATTTTGCTGGGGTCGTGGTTGATATTTTTGATTTTGTTCTCTCATTCATCTATTCTTCCCTGGACAAAATGACTAGAAGGAGAAATTCACAACAACAAAAAAGAAACAGAGGGAATATTGTCTGCCATAGATCTAATCAATATGGATATAAGTAAAATGTCAGATGTAGAATTCAGAATAATGATTATAAAGTTACTAGCTGGGCTTGAGAAAAGCATAAAAGACACTAGAGAATCCCTTAGTGCAGAAATAAAATCTAATCAGGCCGAAATTAAAAATGTTTTAACTGAGATGCAATCTAAATTGAATGCTGTAACAGCTAGGGTAAATGAGGCAGAAGAGAGAATAAGTGACATAGAAGACAAGTTGATGGAAAGGAAGGAAGCTGAGGAAAAGAGAGAAAAACAACTAATGGACCATGAGGGAAGGCTTAGAGAAATCAGTGATAACGATAAAGTGAAACAATATTAGAATTATTGTGGTCCCAGAAGAAGAAGAAAGAGAGGGACAGAAGGTATATTTGAGCAAATTTTAGCTGAGAACTTCCATAATCTGGGGAAGGAAACAGGCATTCAAGTCCAGGATGCACAGAGAACCCCCCTCAAAATCAATAAAAATAGATAAACACCCCAGCATATAATAGTGAAGCTTGAAAATTTCAGAGATAAAGAGAAAATTCTGAAAGCAGCTCAAGGCAAGAGCTCCTTAACCTCAAGGGTAGAAACATTAGGCTGGCAACAGAACTGTCAGGCCAGAAAGGGCTGGCATGATATATTCAGGGTACTAAATGAAAAAAAAAATGCAGCCAAGAATACTTTATCCAGCAAGGCTGTCATTCAGAAAGTAAGGAGAGATAAAGAGCTCCTAGGACAAACAGAAACTAAAAGAATTTGTGATCACTAAACCAGTCCTGAAAGAAATATTAAAGGGGATCCTGTAAGCAAAGAGAGAGCCCAAAAGTAACATAAGACAGAAAGAAACAGAGACGATCCACATAAACAGGGACTTTATAGATAATACATGGCAATAAATTCCTATCTTTCAATAGTTACTCTGAATGTAAATGGGCTAAATGTTCCAATCAAAAGACACAGGGTATTAGATTGTATTAAAAAGCAAGACCAATCCATATGCTGTCTGCAAGAGACTCATTTAAAACCAAAGACAGATTGCAAGTGAGGGGGAGAACAATTTACCGTGCTAATGGACCTCAAAAGAAAACTGGGGTAGCAATCCTCATATCAGACAAATTAGTTTTTAAACCAAAGACTGTAGTAAGGATGTGGAGAGTCACTATATCATACTTAAAGGGTCTATCCAACAAGATGATCTATCAATTATAAATATTTATGCCCCTAACTTGGGAGCAGCCAATTATATCAACCAATTAATAACCAAATTAAGGAAACACATTGATAATAATACAATAATAGTAAGGGACTTCAACACCCCACTCACAGCAATGGACAGATCATCTAAGCAGAAGATCAACAAGAAACAAGGGCTTTGAATGACACACTGGACCAGGACTTCACAGATATATACAGAGCATTCCATCCTAAAGCAACAGAATACACATTCTTCTCGAGTGCACATGGAACATTCTCCAGAATAAATCACATACTGGGTCACAAATCAGGTCTCAACTGGTACCAAAAGACAGGGATCATTCCCTGTGTATTTTCAGAACACAATGTTTTGAAACTTCAACTCAATCACAATGGGAAATTTGGAAGGAACTCAAATATTTGGAGGATAAAGAGCATTCTACTAAAGAATGAATGGGTCAACCAGAAATTAAAGAATTTAAAAAAATCATGGAAACACAACTGTTCAAAACCCTTGGGATGCAGCAAAGGTGGTACTAAGAGGGAAGTACATAGAAATAGAAACCTTTCTCAAGAAACTAGAAAAGTCTCAAATACACAAGCTAACCTTACACTTAAAGGAGCTGGAGAAAGAACAGCAAATAAAGCCTAAACTGAGCAGGAGAAGAGAAATAATAAAGATAAGAGCAGAAATCAATGAAACAGAAACCAAAAGAACAGCAGAAGAGATCAGCGAAACAATAAGCTCGTTCTTTGAAAGAATTAGTAAGATTGATAGACCCCTAGCCAGACTTATCAAAAAGGAAAGAGAAAGGACCCAAATTAATAAAATCTTGAATGAAAGAGGAGAGATCACGACCAACACCATGAAAATACAAACAATTATAAGAACATATTATGAGCAACTATATGCCAACAAATTAGGCTATCTGGAAGAAATGGATGCATTCCTGGAAACTTATAAACTACCAAAACTGAAATAGGAAGAAATAGAAAACCTGAACAGACCCATAACCAGCAAGGAAATTGAAGCAGTAATCAAACATCTCCCAACAAACGAGTCCAGGGTTGGATGGCTTCCCAGGGGAATTCTACCAAACATTTAAAGAGGAAATCATACCTATTATTCTGAAGCTGTTTCAAAAAATAGAAATGGAAGGAAAACTTCCAAACCCTTCCTATGAAGCCAGGATTACCTTGATCCCCAAACCCAGACAAGGACCCTACCAAAAAGGAGAATTGTAGACGAATATCCCTGATGAACATGGATGCCAAAATTCTCACCAAGATACTAACCAATAGAATCTAAGTGTACATTAAAATGATTATTCACCATGACCAAGTGGGATTTATTCCTGTGCTGCAAGGGTTGTTCAACATTCACAAATCAATCAATGTGATCACATCACAATCACAGTAATAAAAGAAAGGACAAGAACCATATGATCCTCTCAATAGATGCAGAAAAAGCATTTGACAAAATACAGCATCCTTTCTTGATTAAAACTCTCCACATTGTAGGGCTAGAGGGACCATACCTCAATATCATAAAAGGCATCTACGGAAAGCCCACAGCAAATATCATTCTCAAGTTTTTCCCCTAAGGTCAAGAACATGACAGGGATGTCCACTGTTACCAGTCTTGTTCAGTATAGTATTAGAAGTTCTAGCCTCAGCAATCAGACAACAAAAAGAAATAAAAGGCATTCAAATTGGCAAAGAAGTCAAACTCTCACTCTTTGCAAATGACATGATACTTTATGTGGAAAACCCAAAAGATTCCACCCCAAAATTGCTAGAACTCATACAGGAATTCAGCAACATGGCAGGTTATAAAATCAATGCACAGAAATCATTTGCATTTCTGTACACTAACAATGAGACAGAAGAAAGAGAAATTAAAGAATCAATCCCATTTACTATTGCCCCCCAAACCATAAGATACCTAGGAATAAACCTAAGCAAAGAGGTAAAGGATCTATACTCTAAAAATTACAGAACACTTGTGAAAGAAATTGAGGAAGACACAAAGAAATGGAAAAACGCTCCATGCTCATGGGTTGGAAGAATAAATATTGTTAAAAGTCTATGCTACTCAGAGCAATCTACACATTCAATGCAATTCCTATCAAAATACCATCAACATTTTTCACAGAGCTGGAACTAATAATCCTAAAATTTGTATGGAACCAGAAAAGACCCTGAATAGCCAGAGGAATGTTGGAAAAGAAAACCAAAGCTGGTGGCAATACAATGACAGACTTTAAGCTTTATTACAAAGCTGTAATCATCAAGACATTATGGTACTGGCAGAAAAACAGACACATAGATCAATGGAACAGAATAGAGAACCAGAAATGGACCCTTAATCCTATGGTCAGCTAATCTTTGACAAAGCAGGAAAGAATATCTAATGGAAAAAAAGTCTCTACAACAAATGGCGTTGGGAAAATTGTACAACCAAATGTGATTTTGTTTTGTTTTGTTTTTGCCATGATGTGTGTTTTATTTTCATTAATCATACAGATAATTTGCTATAATATCCCAGGGCAAACCGGAGAATTTGGCAATCCAATTGTGGGGGGGGGTGGGCTGAGAGACCTGCAGGCTGGTGGCATCAGCACCGAATGCCCGGGTTCACAGTGCAGCTTGTTGCTTGTGTCCATCTTGCAGGTGGCTCTTCTTTGTCCACATCACGACTGGAGTGTCTTGAAGATGACAGGGTGGTTCTTAGGTATCCTCTAGGTTCTTAGGAAATTTCACTCTGCTTCTCCTGCTCAATGGTCTCTTTGGTTGGCAGGGTGTTCTTCTCCTGTGTCTCCATTTTCTTCAGCTTGGCCTTATTGAAGCTGGCGATTCCCCCCATGTCCGGCTTGCCTGCCATTTTCTTAAAATGATACGTGAAGTATCCAAGATCTATAAAAACTTACCTAACTCAACACCCAAAAATCAAACAATCCAGCCAAGAAATGGGCAGAAGACATGAACGGACATTTCTCCAAAGAAGTCATACAAATGGCCAACAGACATGAAAAAATGCTCTACATAACTTTGCAGCAGGGAAATACAAATCAAAAACACAATGAGATACCACCTCACAGCAGTCAGAATGGCTAAAATTTACTAGACAGGAAAAAACAAATGTTGGCGAGGATGTGGAGAAAGGGGAACCCTCTTACACTGTTGGTGGGAATGAAAGCTGGTACAGCCATTATGGAAAACAGTATGGAGTTTCCTCAAGAAGTTAAAAATAGAGCTATACTATGACCCAGCAATTGCACTACTAGGTATTTACACCCAAAATACAAATCTAATGATCCAAAAGGGCACATGCACCCCGATGTTTATAGCAGCAATGTCCACAATAGCCAAACTATGGAAAAACCTGAGATGTCCATCAACAGATGAATGGATAAAGAAGAGTGGTGTTTGTGTGTGTGTGTGTGTGTGTGTGTGTGTGTGTGTGTGTGTGTGTATATATATATGGAATGGAATATTACTCAGTCATCAGAAAGGATGAATACTTATTTACATCGATGTGGATGGAACTGGAGGGTATTATTCTGAGTGAAATAAGTCAATGAGAGAAAGACAATTATCATTTGGTTTCACTCATATGTGGAATATAAGAAACAGCACAAAGGATCATAGGGGAAGGGAGGGAAAACTGAATGGGAAGTCATCAGAGAGGGAGGCAAACCATGAGAGACCCTTAACTATAGGAAACAAACTGAGGGTTGCTAGAGTGGAGATGGGTCAAGAAATTGGGTAATTGGGTGATGGGCATTAATGTGGGCACATGATGTGATGAGCCCTGGGTGTTATACACAACTGATAAATTATTGAACTCTGCATCTGAAATTAATGATGTACTATATGTTGGCTAATTGAATTTAAATTAGAAAAATTTATTCAATTGCCTGGAAGATATATAAATATTTCTAATGTATACGTGATGGTGTCTAGGAATCATGAAGCTCAATTTACTTCCTCATTGTGCAGTGTGTGGCAATGAAGTATTAGAATTAATCTTTCAAAACCATGAATGGCTGTCAGTAATTTTTCATGTACATTGGGCATTTAGCTGTTTTGTATAAAGTTAATGAAGATAACATCAAAGAACAAGTGATTTAAGTAGAATTTCAACACCTGGGACAAGCTTAAATAGTGTAAATTGAATAAACTATAATATTATAGCTTATAATTCTGTCCAAGAGGGATAAAATAAATATTAAATTACTATCTAACTAGTTGCCAGTCAGATTTCTTCTCTGCTATGACTTTATCAGGTGTATATTTTGTATAGGAAAGATTTGTTTTTATTTATTTTATAAGATTTTTATTAAAAACATATTTAGATATTGAATTGTCCTATTTAATCATACCATAAAAAAGAAAATTTCTTGTTATTTTGGGTTCTAGGACCCAATTCCAATATGCATTTGTTTAAGGGGGAATTTACTTACAAGTAACGAGTAATGCTGGCACACCAGCTGACTGTCCTACAATTCAGCTCAATCTGATACTATCCACCCAAAGTTTTCATCAGATTCCTCAGGTTAAGAGCTGTCTCATAAGGCTCCCTGCTTTAAAGCTAGTCACAAACCCAAGTCACTACCTATGCTTCTGACAGAATGGTTACAAATTGGAAGTTACAACAACCCACTCCAATTTAGGATGTCAATTGCAAGTCCAGGCTATCACCGGTACTTCTAACCTACTGGCTATAAATTTGAGGTTCCCATGACTCTCCTACAGTGGCTCACAGAACTCAGAGAAACACTTTACTTATTAAATTATTGATTTATCATAAAAGGGTATAACCTAGAAATATCCACATAGAAGACATGCAAAGGTCAAGGTACATGGGAAGGGGCACAGAGCTTCCACGCTCTCTCCAGCATGCCACTTTCCCCAAATCTCCATGTGTTCACCAAATAGAAATCTCTTTGAACCCTGTCCTTTTGGGGTTTTATGGAGGCTTTATCACAAAGGGATTATTGATTAAGTCATTGGCCATTGGTGATTGAACTCAATCTGAAGCCCTTATCCTCTCCCTGGAGGCTGAGAAATGGAACTGAAAAGTCTAACCCATAATCACATGGTTGGCTCCACTGGCAGCCAGCCAGTCACCACCCTTAGGGTTTCCCAGAGTTACCTCATTAGAATAATAAAAGGGTGGCTCAATTGGTTAAGCCTCTGATTCTTGGTTTCAGCTCAGGTCATGATCTCCCAGTTATGAGATTGAGCCCTGCATCGGGTTCTACACTGAGCACAGATTCTGCTTGAGATTCTCTCTCTCTCCCTCTCCCTCCGTCCCTCTCCCTCCCACCTCTCTTTCTATAAAATAAATAAATAAATATTTAAAAAAAAGAATAATAAAAGATACTTTTATCACTCTCCACACTTAGGAAATTCCAAGGGATTTTAGAACTGTGAGCCAGGTATTGCATAGGAAGGCCAAATAGATATCATCTGAATGACCAAATATATATTTTTCTTATAAATCACAATATCAAACTTACAATATTGTTGTTTGTGGTATATGAAACTATAATTAATTGAGGACTACTCAGCTAAGATTGACTTTCTTTGGGTGAAACTATAATCTCAGTAAACATTTAGTTTTTCTCCTTTATACCGCCTTTGTATGTTTATGCTGAAAATCTTATTTCAGAGAATTGAGGCTTAAAATGGAGCTTATGAATTGTCCCATTCCTTTTATTTATAATTTGATTTTAATTAAATATAATACTTTGGAACAAGAACTTCATAAACAGATGTTTACCTTATCTTAATGAAGTGATGGTTTTGTATAAATTTAATATTTCTGAAAGGATTCAGCTAAAAGACATTAGTATAGAAGTCTTCTATTTTTCTGAAGAGTGGTCACTCTACAGTAATAAACCTTACCACATTTCCTACCAATGCCCTTTGTGTGAACTCATTTTTAGAGGATGATAGACCTTCACCTTTCCTGTGGGATTGCTAATACTATCAAGAAGACAAAGAACTTTTACCCTCTAATCTCCTGGGACTACTGCTCTCTCCTTGTTTCATCAGAGGTGAGGACTTGTCAGTAGGCACATTTAATCATAGGCCATATCAAGAATATCTCCTGGGTCCAAAATGAACCTGAAATCTCACTCTAAGCTTTTACATAGGTTACTGGACTATACTGGTTGCTAAAGAGTTGTGCCATTGCTTCTTATTGTGGGAGTATTGAGCCATAATACAATATAGTTTTAAAATAGATTATTATAGAAGAAAAGGTTATTTTTTCAAAACTGAATATAAAAATAAATCAATTATCATATATTTTAAAGCCATCTTATATTATTCACTATAGCACAATATTCACATGCACTGTGTCATTTAATTACCATAATAGCCAATGAGGACGATAAAAATATTGAGACTACAGCCACTTTAAAAGTTGTTTCCAACTTTTTGAAGAGAGGGAATGATCCAAGATTTAAAGCCAGTTCAGTTAAACTGGACAACCATTAACTTTCTACTCTGTAGCATGGCCTTCTTAGTTCATAGATTTGGTAATAAATCTGAAAGTAATTCAGAAAGTGAATTAACACAACTAATTGAACACATTACTTTAAAATTTTAATTTTGGTATGTTCAAGAGTAATCATAAATGAGGAGTCTAATTGTTTCAGCATGATTTTTTTTGTCACCTTGGATTTACCTTAATAAAAATAGTGTGCCCTGTGGTTAATTTCGGTACAAAATACTCCTCAGACTATACCTAGTTGTACAGTTTTTTAAAGTCATTTAAAAGGATTCAAAGAGAGAAACTAGAATACAATTCCACATACACACACAAAAATCAAGAATGGCTAATAAAAACAAATAAAATAAATTTTAAGGTAAAAAGTCCAAGAAAACAAAAAATGAGATTTTTATACTAGAAAAATAAATAATAAAATATAAAAATAAATATTTATGGAATTTATGATTTGAAATAAATTAGCTGAGAATGTACATGTGTCAAGTTTTTCTCTGTTTTGTATTTAGCATTTTGTATACATGGATTATGTGTTCATTGTAAAATTCATGACCTGATTTTTCCCCTTGTTACAACTATTTTAAATAAAAACTGAGCAAAAACATTCTAAGTTCTATTGCATATCTTGATATTAACACATTTTGATTTCTTGATTTATTTTTATTTTCTTTTAACCTGGTTATGCAACAAATTGTTTATCTAGTTGTTTTTGCTCTTAAATTATTATTCAAATATCTTCTATAAGATTGTTTATGAAATCTGCAGATTTTCTTTTCCTCCAGTTCATTGTGTGTATATGGGTGCATGTGTAATTTTTATAAACACCTTCCTCCTGGTTTGTTTAATTTTATTTTTTTATTTTTCTGACTTCTTTAAATTCTTTAGTTTGTTAAAATGATTTAAGTGCTTAACTCATTTAAGTCCCCAAATCAAGACTCTGCAGAGCTAAGTGTAAGCCAGTCCATGATGAATACATGGTCTTATAATTCTTTGTTTCCATTTACTTTCGCCCATATTCTTTTTTTAAAATATTTTATTCATTTATTTGAGAGAGAGAGAAAGATCATGAGCAGGGGGGAAGGGTAGAGGGAGAAGCAGACTCTGTGCTGAGCAGGGAACCCAATGCAGGACTCCATCCCGGGACCCTGGGATCATGACCTGAGCCAAAGGCAGACACTTAACCAACTGAGCCACACAGATGCCTTTTTGCCCACATTCTTCAAGATTTCTTTGCATGTCTTTGCATGTCTACATACTTCTGCCTGAATTCTTTGATGTTTTTATCCTCCCTTTTTGTTTTTTTTCAATATTCCCTTACTCTTCTTATACCTTTCTTTCCTTTACAGTGCTAGATGATTTTTCAACTTATGCTGTGGTTTTTTTCTTCTATTGTATATTGTAACTAACATCTAAATTCAAAAATGCAATAGTCACTTATTAGATCCTTTGCTTTCATGAAAAACTTTTGGCCACATTTTTACCAAAAGTATGATCACTTTTTAAGATGGTAGTAGTTATTTAAGTCAATTTGCTTCTAGTTAATTTCCTTCTTTATTTTACATCTTTTTTTTAACTCCCATATCTTTTCACTGCCAATCATTATTTATATTCCAAAGAGGAGCCAGGAGAATGCTATAAAATATGCAGATGATTTCCAGGAATGAAAGTATGTTTCTGGGTCTCTCTGTTTTTGTCTTCATCCCTCCATTTCTTTCTGTCTCTGTGTCTCTCTCTATATATATCTGTATCTGTATCTATATCTAATCTACACCTATATCTAACTACATCCAGATGTGTGTGTGTGTGTGTGTGTGTGTGTGTGTGTGTGTGTGTGTGTATTTAGCCTTTACTTGCTGGTAATAACAAATACCAGCAAGAGAGTTTACCATTCAGTTATCCCTTTGCCCTGTCAAATGGAAAATCCTCCAATTTTTTCTTCCACCATCTCCTCTCTGCTATTTCATGGGTCAGATCCATTCACTCTGATCTATCTCTGTTCAAGTAATGGATGTTTCATTTTGTTTTTTAAGGTGTGCACCTACTTTGGAAAATTCCCTACTCACTCAACATTTCATTATTTTTATTTTTATTTATTTATTTTTTTAAAGATTTTATTTATTTATTTGATAGAGAGAGAGATAGTGAGAGAGGGAACACAAGCAGGGGGAGTGGGATTGGGAGAAGCAGGCTTCCTGCAGAGCAAGGAGTCCAATGTGGGGCTTGATCCCAGGACCCTGGGACCATGATCTGAGCCGAAGGCAGATGCTTAATGACTGAGCCACCCAGGCATCCCAACATTTCATTATTTTTAAAGTGTAAGATATCCACTCTGCATCATCTCATATTCTGTAATACATTTTTTTTTTCATTGAACTTGGAATTTTTCTTCCTACTCTTACATTTAGCATGAGAGCTTGCCCTATTTTCCATTAAGATGGAATTGGGATTTCATGTTCGCCTCAGTTTCTCTGGATTCAAAGAAAAGGAGATAATGCTATCTTAATGCCATTATTTTAGACACAGAATTTTCTTCTGGGTATTGTACATACCAAAACAGCTCTCTCACTCCAATCTATTGAAAATCCTCAACACAAGGGTTTGTTAAAACAAAAAAAAAGAGAGAAAAGAAAAAAGATGAAGAGAATTTTTATAAAACTTAAGTGCACCTTAGAATCTCAATTCTACACTATTTCTTTCCATATTTAAATATTCAAAATATATTGAACCTCTTCATATAAAAAGTATTCTGTGACATAAAAAAATGAGTAAGATACAGTTCAATTCCTTAAGTTGCTCACAATTTACTTATAGAGAACATATATACATCTAATCACAATACACGTCAGATGGTCTAAAATCATAACTGATTAAGATATAATGTGATTTGATAAAATAAAAAGATGACTGTTGAAAGGATCATATTTCTTTTCTGAGTTATGGAATTATGACAGCACACCATAAATATTCTTTTCAAGTTATCCTCATTAGGTCTTAAAATCTTTCACTTTAGATTTACAGTGGTCTGGAAAGACTGCTATTGTATCACTGTGAATTCTGTAAATTATTCATGAATCAGCATTTTTTATGTTAACTGAAGTTGTGATATTGTCTGAAATATGGCAATAATTAATCCCTTACAAGTCACAGGTGTTTCCCTATAACTTTTCAGTGTCATTCTGTTTATGTCTCAGTCCCATATTAATAAACCAGTATGTCATATCTGTGCTTTATGCAGGTAAAGGACCATGATCAATACTTGTTGACATTTTTGGCTTGTCACATAATCACTAAATTATATTAATTTTAATGACTAAAAATTTAATACTTCATTTTGTGTTAATTTTTTTCAAGTATCTCTCAACCCTGCTCTCTTTTAGGATCCCCATGAGCAAATGTCTAAGTGTGAATTTTGTTTATAGACTTACTCTTTCATATACTTATATTACTGCCAAAATATATTAAACAGTTTTCTCTGAGGACATATTATATTACATACACAAATGTTGATATTTTCTCTGTTCAGCTGGTAAACATTTCTTTTTCTCAGATAGCTTCATATTTCTAGTTAAAGTTCCATTTGTTTCCCCAGGCAGCATAGAAGATATAGTTTGTGCTCTCTCAATTGCCCATCACCCATATCAAGAAATCACATACTTAATTTCCAAGATATTTTATACCTTGGAATATACTTTTATGTTAAGTAATACAAATGACTCTGTAAGTACATTATTCTAGAAAACAAAGACTGATAAATTTATGAAATCTTAATGCCAAAATTGAGGTGACTATAGAGAGCAATAAATTTTATTTTAATAAATGCAGTTGCCATAGTTGAATAATTCAGGACTCCCAACACACATTTTCTCTTGATTAGTAACAATATAAAAAACTATTGAGCATTTCCTTTTTTTTTTTTTTTAAAGATTTTATTTATTTATTTGAGAGAGAGAGAGAATGAGAGACAGAGAGCATGAGAGGGAGGAGGGTCAGAGGGAGAAGCAGACTCCCTGCCGAGCAGGGAGCCCGATGCGGGACTCGATCCTGGGACTCCAGGATCATGACCTGAGCCGAAGGCAGTCACTTAACCAACTGAGCCACCCAGGCACCCCTATTGAGCATTTCCTATACGCTGTAATTAATACTCAGGAAAGATCAGAGAACAAGTTAGAAATGTTCTGTGTCTTATTAAAGTGGGAAAAACAGACACTAAAGAAAATATTACATACAATTAATCATATATTTGCAACTGTGCAAAGAAGAAGTGTCTTTTAAGCTAAAACCAGAAGGATGACTGGGATTGAATGAGCAAAGATTTGGAGATAGGAGGGAGTAAGCATTCTAGACATACAACATATGGGGAGGTTGAGAACTGGATGAGAACATTAAAATCAAAGACCAAAAGAAACCTAAAAAGAGTGAATCATAGAATAAAGAAGATTCTCAGAAAGAGAGTTTAGATAACTGTGGCCATATCATGTAACACATATGGTCATGATTTTGGACTCTACCTGAAGGATTTTAAGTTGGGGAGGGTAAAATCCCAATATTGCTTTTAGTTACTGTGTGGATTATAAATTAATAGGTTGTTTAGCTATAGTGTGGGCAAGCAGATGGACACTTGGAAGTAAAATTCTTTTTTCTTTTCTTTTTTGTTTTTGTTTTTTAGGAAGAAAATTTCTAAAAGCTGGTGGATGAGTATAAATTTAGAAAGTTGGAAATTTTGAGATAAATTCCCTAGTTTCTGGCATTGTCAACTTGAAGGAACTGCTTTTTACTGAATTGAAGAACACCAGAAAAAAAAATTTTTTTTTTCATTTTACATAAAAGGTGTTGGATCTTTTTTATAACATTGCTATTTTGAGGAACAAATGAAGTTTCAAGCAGAGATTTATAAAATAAAAATATTTATTGATTAGCCATTGAATGTTGGAGTTGGAGATACAGAAAACATACAAAATAGTTCTCATGGAGGTTATAGTAAAGTGAGGGGAACAAACAATAAAAGAACTAAGAGTAGTAGGATATATGTGCTAAAAGGAAAAATTAGGTAAGTGATTCAAAGGAATAAAGGCTGAAGTAATAGCTGTTTTAGAGAAGGCAGGTCAGAGAAGGCCTCTGAGCAGGCAGCTCAGTGACAAGTTGTGAGTGTGTGTAGGGGAGATGAGCATTCCAGGGATCAAAGCAAATGCCTTGAAATGATGAGTTTGTGGATGGAAATAGCTGACTTCATAATAAAGTTGATTTGAGAATTATTGGTTTACATCTGACAAGTTCAGTCTTGGGATTAAATGACATGTTTCGAGCTTTAAGCCTGAAAACTGAATTCTGATACATTTTCCTATTTAATGTCATAATTAGTCTCAAAAAATGTTTAAGTTCTTCAAGATTAATATAGTCACTGCTTCATTTAAGGTTCTGCAAGAAGGCAACTATGAGATACTTTGGAAAAGAAGAAGAGTTTTTTAGAAAATTATGGGCTAGGATATTAAAGCACACTTTTTTCAAGTCAAGCCATGTAAGTTTGGTGTTAATTGATTTTTATTTATTTATTTATTTATTTTGCCATAATAGGAAGTGGTGTCCTGAGACTGTAATGTTTTGGCTTAAGACATGGATTTAGTCGAGATTCTGAACAATTTTCAGGCATTAAGTTGGTGCTTCTGGCCTCTGGCAAGGTGGAGGGGGCCATGCTTATATATCCAAAAGGTTCAGTTAGTTTTGGACTTCAAAGTTCTTAAGCACATTCACCAGATACTATCAAAGTCTTATAGCCTCTATCCAGACATTATCTATGGTGGGAGAGGCTTCCTATGCTGCCAATTCAACATTAGCTGAAGCCTGGTTTTCATATAGTTAGATTCTTTCTCTATCTTCATCACAGTGTGAATGTCTTATTGGTGCTGTAATTACTGTATCCTTTATAATCAGTGCTTGTGTTTATTTTCTAGCAATATCTGCTCTGAAACCCTAAGAAATCTAAGTCTCCTTCAATACTACCATAAAATAGTTTTCTTTGATTTTCTAGTTCTCTTATTAAATAACCCCTAAAGTAGGTCATGATTCTACTGCTATTCTGTTCCACTGATCTACTGGTCTATTCTTTCACAACTATTTCTGCACACATGCTACACTATCTCTGCAGTTTTATATTTAGTCTCAAAGTTGGGTAATGTCAGTCCCCCAACTTTGTTCTTCTTCAATTGGTGTTGATTATTCTGAGTCTTTTGCCTCTCCACATAAACTTTAGAATAAGTTTGTATAGGAAAGTTGGTTGACTTCTGTATATTTTGTATGTTAACCTTATATCCTTCAACTTTGCTATAACTGCTTATTAGTTATAGGAAATTTTTGTTGATTCTTTTGGATGTTCTACAGAGAAAATCATGTCATTTTAAACAAAGACCATTTTATTTCTTCTATCTCTATTATCATACTTTTTGTTTTCTTGTCTTATTGTATTAGCTAGTACTTCTACTGCAATGTTGAAAAGGAGTGGTGAGAGGGGACATTTTTGCCTTGTTCCAGATCTTAGTGGAAAAGCTTCTATTTTCCTACACATTAATTTTTAAAGTCTAGAAATCTGTAATTGCTCTTCTGGTTAAACTATAAATCATTGTTTTTCTGTTTCTAAACTTCAAACCACATAATTTATTTCAAAGAATAAAAGAATCCCCAATTTATGTTGAAATATTTTTTTCTATATTGACTATTTAAGTCAGATTATCATTAAAACTTTTATTAATTTTAATTTAAACATGCACTAATATTAAGAAAGTTGAAGTAAACTGAGGCACAATTTCATCTGTATAATAATCACTTAATAAAAGTGTACAGGCCCTATGAGGAAATGGAACTGAAAGATATATATTCAGAAATTAATGTTTACTATTTAAAGATCTTTTTTTTATTAAAAAAATATTGTCTGTGAATTAGCATCTCAAATGTGACTTTGACTTATCATTCTTTCTCTATATCAAAGAGCTTTTGGTATTTAAACAAGCTTTTTATCTTTTCTTAATATATTTAGCATAAGTTTGGTCTTAGAAAGACGTAAAACTTGGATATTAATTATTTTAATTTTCTCCATAATGAGACACAAGCAAAAGAGAGTTAAGAGATTAAAAAATTCCTATAGATCTTTAACACACATACATACATTGTGGTACATACAAAATTGTTGCTTTTTAATTTAAAAAATGAGAAGCTTTTTAAAAGTTGATATTTTAACAAAAAAGGAAAAAAGTGTTAAAGAGCAAAGAACCTGAGGCTATTACTCTATATCTCAGGACCCATTTTTAAAAATATGAGTCAGTTATATCCACTACCAAATAAGAAATGAGTTTCAGTTGAAAGTAATCCTGGAAAGAAAAATAAAACTATGTATCAGGCTGATTACAATGGATGGAGTGGCATAACTTCAAGTGCTAAGAAATCAAGTTCTATAAAATTAAATAAAGTTCAAAGGTTTAGCTTCAAATCCCTATATTTGAGGCTATGGAAATTGGATAAAATTTTACAAGAGCAGGTTTTTTTTTTTTCTTTTTCTTTTCTTTTTTCTTTCTTTTTTTTTAGAGTGGTTTTCAGAATTTCAATCTTTTATTAGGGAAACTCAACATTTTTTGCTAGTTTACATCAATGTATGTACCCTGCTATATAAATCAGTATCAACAAAACTGAAAGAAAGTAGCATTCCATTTAGGTTTTTATTTTATTTTATTTTTTTATTATGTTATGTTAGTCACCATACAGTACACATTACTTTTTGATGTAGTGTTCCATGATTCATTGTTTGCGCATAACACCCAGAGCTCCATGCAATACGTGCCCTAAATAAGTCAGTTTATGAATCTGAGAACATCATTCTTTAAAAGTAACAACAAAGTATATTAATAAAGATTCACAAATATATTGCTATTAAATTGTAACGATGTGATATTTAATGCCTGCAATTATGTATTTCATAATAAAGTAATGAACAATTTCCTAGAAAGGAATTAATATAAGGATTAATGTGAGCCTTAATATAGATTTGGCCTAGTGGTCTATGAAACTAAAGCCTTTGAATATGGGGAATATATTTTTTCTTTAGTTTTATTACTTTTTTCTTATTTTTAATGATTTAAACATATGAGACACTGGATATATATTTGTTAAGCAAATTATTGAATCAAAAAATGTTTTAGTTATTTAGTAGTTTATAATAGTAAAGGTCCAGAAATGCTAATATCAGTTCATGATAGAATTTTCACTATTTAGAAAAAGATATTCAACTGAGTTTATACATATAGAGGACTTGCAGTGGTTTTTCTAAGATTGTATTACATACATTACTTATTGTTAAGATATTTTTTCTCTTTGGGATAATGTTTAATGAAACTTATTTTTCCTACTCTTTGTTTTATTTCACTATACTAGAGTATTATTTCCATACAGCATGTATTTGGGAAATATTTTTTTAAGTTAATGAAAAGCTAATAATTATGCTGAGCAGTAAAGGAGATGCAACAAAGAGATGGCCACTGGATGATCTTACAAACCTTCAGTGACAATGATTAGAGCAATTTCAATGTAGTTCCAGGGATAGATACTTAGAAAGAGTGGCTTTAAAAGTGGAGCTGAACATGAGAGGACAGAAATAACAAATAACAGCGCCAACAAATTTTTCTCTAAAGTGATAGCACCCAAGAATAACGTATCACTCATATGTCTAAATCCGGGAATATGCTGTGTGTTTTCTGCATACTACATCTTTTCAAAAATATATTTGAAAACCATTAATTCAATATGTTATGTTTTGTATAATACCTAATTATTTTTAGTTTATTATGACTGTGTAATGATAGTCCTAATTATACTTATAATATGGAATATTTATTTCTCTTTTTGTTAATAGAGTTGGGGAATTTAATAAATGGATTGCTTACTTCTTTTTCTGTTCATGTTTTAAAAAGTTTATTCCTGGGGCGCCTGGGTGGCTCCGTCGTTAAGCGTCTGCCTTTGCCTCAGGTCATGATCCCAGGGTCCTGGGATCGAGCCACAGATCCGGCTCCCTGCTGGGCAGGAAGCATGCTTCTCCCTCTCCCACTCCCCCTGCTTTTGTTCCCACTCTTGCTGTGTCTATCTCTGTCAAATAAATAAATAAAATCTTAAAAAAAAAAAAAAAAGCTTATTCCTGGCAAGGCATGTTGTACATATCTAGATCTTTAGATTTATTTGTTTATCATTATATTCATCTTCTTATACCTATTAACTTGTATTTTTATTACGTTACACAGTTTTGTCTATTGTTAAGTGCATTATCCATAAAGAGTATTTATATATAAGTTCTATACATGTATGCCTTTTTAATATCCTGTGTACTTATTTTCTCTTATTAACTTTACTGTCTCCATATTTTGGCTTTATTGTTCTGCACATTTTTTAGTATCATTCATTTAGATTAAAAAAGGAAAAACTAAAATTAAGGCTATGCCTTCTTTCAGAATGCATCTGGTGATGTATTCCAATAATTATTTTATGCAACATGACAGATCATTCAATCCATGATAATAAGACTTATGTAGTGTTTTCTCCAGTGGCTTGGTTATTTTAAAATCATTAATGGTTTGTTATTAGTTCTTTTGCATTAAAATCAGGAAATATATATTGTGATAGATCCATTCAGTATATTGAGATTTCCATTGTAGAAGTATACATAATCTTTTCACATGTTCTATACACGTGGCAGAAGACAGATAGATAGGGATAAAGATATCTTATATTTTACAATGTTCAACATAAAATAAATATTTGAAAACCATGATTTTATAATCCTGAATTCCAGAGGCTTTTTATTTTACCAACAAATATGATATTATAAAGCAATCAGATAAAACTATTATCTAGTGTCCATAGAAAAGATTATTAGCTCCATAAGTAAACTATACTGATGCTTTCCAATAATATTCTTATTTTATGAAGACATGTAGTGCACTCATATACTCACTATAATCTCAGAGAATATGCTGAATTTAAATTGAAATAGTTAATTTTTTCTCAGAATATATACTATTCAGGTATGTTATATTACATTTGTGTTTTCAAGGTCGCAAGAACATGAACTTTAAATACACACAAGAACATGAGCAAGATAGTAAAAAAAATTTTTTTTGTTTACTTTTTATTGACTTAATAGGGAAGGACATCCAAGTGATAACTATTGAATATTTTTCCAATTCCTAAAAGCCATTCTTTAACACCTTTTCTCCTGCCAAAAAAATTCAGTAATCAACAATGTGCCTTGAGTACAAAATTAACAAGGAACCAACACACCGATTGATATTATGTGCATTCACAATACATAATTCTGTTAACATTTATCTCAAGGATATTTTATGCAATATTGATTTTTTCCCTTGTTGAATCCTATTATTAATGTTCATCAAAATAAAGAGACTGTGTATTGTAGCTGATAAGAAGGTTGAATAAATATAAGATGACAAATTTATTTCATGTCATTTATCAGAGAGGTCTCAAAACTTACATTCAACTGTCTTAAAAGACAGCTGATGGGTCAAGAATGGTGAGAACTGAGACTTGACTATTGGTTTAAGAGTAGTGATGTCACTGATGACCTAACTAAGCAGTATCAATGCAGTGACGGGACCAACCTCATTTGCAGTGGTTGAAAATAGAATAATAAGAGAAAAATAGAAGACATCAGTTTTGGTGGCATCTATAAGAAGGTTTGTGGTTTGCAGAGAGCTAAGAGCAGTGCAGAGAATGGTAAGGATTGGTTGTGGGGTGGTTTGTGGTTGTTGTTGTGATTTTAATTTTAAGATATATACACAGTGGAATAGTATTTGGGCTTACAAAAAAGAAAAGGAAGGAAATTTTGCCATTTGTGACAACGTGGATGAAACTGAAGGACATTATGTTAAGTGAAATGAACCAAACACAGGAAGAAAAACACTGCATGATGTCAATTATACATGGAATCTGAAAAAGTCAAACTCATATAACCAGAGAATATAATAGTGGTTGCCCAGGTACTGTGGAGTGGGGAAAATGGGGCGGTATTGGTGAAAAAGTACAAATATTCAGTTTTAAGTTAAATTAAGTTCTGGGGTCTAATGTACAGCATGGTGATTATAGTTAAAATACTGCATTGTGTACTTGAAATTTGCTAGGAGAGTAGATCTTAAGTATTCTTACCATACACACACAAAATAACTATGTCAGGTAATGTGTTAATTATCCTGATTGTGGTAATATTTTCACAATGTATATGTATATAAATCATGTTCTGTACCTTAACAAATCATGTTGTACAGCCTAAATATATACAGTTTTTACTTGTCAATCATTCCTCAAGGAAAACTAGGAAAAAATTTAAAAGTAGACAACTTTTTATTAAATAATAGTGAGAAGTGCCAGTAAAGTGAATAATACGATGTTGGGGGAGACAAACTGGAGAATTGTCAACATAAATTCTTGGAATTGCATAAAGGAGATGCAATTTTTATGTACACATGATGGTAAATATTCTTCCAGAAATACAGTTAATTTGGAGAAATGTAGTAACAGGAGAGAAGTCATTGTGGGCTCAGATGCAGATAGATGTGTGTAACGAATGGGGCTAGCAAATGTCTCCTGAGGGTTTCATGCCTATGTAAAATAGGTGGCAAAGTCATTAGTAGTAAAAACTCAGCAGAGATCTAAGGAAAGAAGATGATCCCTTAAAAATATCTAGAGACTGGGATAATAAAGAGAAGTAAGAGAGTAAAGGGGCTGGGGAAATTCCAGTAAAACATTAGGACTCAACTTAAGTTAGTTATTGTGAATTTAAAATTTGTTCATTAGGAGCACCTGGGTGGCTCAGTTGGTTAAGTGTCTGACTTTTATTTTGACTCAGGTCATGACCTGAGGGTCACGGGATTGAGCCCCACATCGAACCCCACATGTATTGGCTCAGCACTCAGCAAAGAGTCTGCTTCTCTCCCTCTACCCCTCCCCCTGATCAAACACGCTCTTTCTTTCTCTATCAAATAAATAAATAAGTCTTTAAAAAAAATTTGTTCATTACTATGGCTTTGAATTTTACCCCAGCCATATTTACATATAGCGTTAAGGTGTGTAATAGTCTAAGACTGGATTTTGGTTTACTCAAAATAGTAAAATGAAGTAAAGGGGCCATGAGACTTAAGGTCATATGAAAGTTTCTGATGGTGTTTTAGATTTTAGTGGTTGATATATCAGGATAAGTGAGTTTGAGTCATAGGATACAGTGTTCAGAGATCGGAATAACCAGAATGAAAATTATGAGAGATTGCTAACATCTAAGATGTAAACATGGGCATGAATAACTGAGATAGTCTAAGAGACAATAACACAGGAGAAAAAAAGTTCAAGGAACTGAGATGCCAAGTAATTGGTAATATTTATGTAGTAATAATATTATTACTACACAGAGAATTATAATAGGAATAGTGTTGAAGAGAATGGGAGTGGATCCAAGTTCACATATTTTATTGTAATATCTATAAAGGGACAAGCTAGTATTTTTTCTATATTGCTTTTTTGGTATTAGTGTACTCCATTCTTGAAATACTGTAGTAAATGTATTATGCTATGACTATATTTTAGTGTACGATTTACTGTTGGGCTGTAGTTCTCTTGTGGTAATGCAGTGGGATAAAATAAGGGAAAAATGGTGATTTCTCCCTTCTTTTTGGACCAGTAGCATCTCTTTTCCTGTGTCCTTAGTACTGAGACTTCTCTTGGTGTTTTTGGCAACTTCTCAGTTACTGACATCCCAGGAGTATAGATCTTGACTGGAACTGTCATACAAAAACTAAACAAATACACACCAATCAAACCACTAAAAGAAACTCTTCCCTCGTTCTCACTAACAAGAGTCAATCTTTCCATTGCTCTAAACAGAGATGATTTCTCCTGGATGTTTTGCTATCCATGCTTGCTGACCAATTCCATGACTGGGGCCCATCATTGGGTCAAAGCTGGAGGAAAACAGCAACAAAACCAAAAACCCCCACTGCTGTACAGGACTCTCTTCAAGTTTTGACTTCATTTTCAATCTGCCTGGACTTATTTATTTTTCATAGTCCTCATATAGTTGTTCTTTGTAGTCTGTCCAGTGCTTTCAATTGTAATCTGTGGGGAAATGAGACTCCAGTAGGTTTACCTCATCTTTATCCGCACTAGAATTCTGACATTGCATTATTTAATTGATAAAAATAAACTTGTATCATTCAAAGGAAAAAAAATCACAACCAATATTGGAAGGCCAATCTAGGTTTCTAGGAAACAAGTTTGCTGATAAATAAAGAGTTATGCTACCTATGGTTAAAAAACTGAACTGTGTTTCTCGTATAATTTCAGATTAGATTATGAATATATATTATAATTTCAGGAAATTATCTTAAGTACAAAGGAACAATAGTATAATAAATATAATATTCTCTGACATTTAGACAAAGTTCTATTTGGATTTGTTTTTGTATAACTAATTGTGTGCAAAACTGAATTGTTTTTTTCCCCAAAATATTTCACTAGATACTAAATCCATGCTTTCTTTTGCTCATTATAATATTTCAAAATACTAATAACTATAATAAAATAAAATGGAAATATCCACAATCATTCCTATAAAAAAATATTTTACAACATTGTGAGCAAAATTCTACAACAGCTTCAGAATGAAAGGAAAAATCATACCTTTTGTGAAGTGAAATCTGTTGTTTAGGTGGTGTACCAATATTTATTTGTTTCAGTACCTGATAATGTTGTAATATATTTTTTCCTTGAAATATGGTAGCTATCCAATTTAAGTAAAAACAGCCAACACTGAATATTAATTAGTTTCTATTTAAAACCAGGACAATATGTGTTCGGTGTGTGTGTATGTGTGTGTATGTGTGTGTGTGTGGAAAGGGAATAATTTGATTTTGCAACAAAAATGTCCAAGTGCCCCAGGCCAAAGATAAACAGTACAGTGACAAGAGTTCTGTATCGTTCAATGTCATATTTGCCTTGGCTGCAGCATCTCATTAAAAGTCATATAAATCACTGTCCAGTTTTACTTCAATGGTTGGAAATAAATTACTTGCACATCTCTTGTGGATTAAGTTATCTCTGTGCATACACATAAATCATGGCGAAAGAAACCAAATTACTCCCTAAATGCTCATAGACCCATATTCCTCATTCATAATAATGTGCATTTCAGCTATAGACATTTAATAGTGTAGTATAGTTAATATGCTTCAAAGATGACCCTATAACACCCAGAATTATTAACTACAACAAATCTGAACAGCAATTCGAGGCTGCCAGCTTCTTGGCAGTATATTAGATCATTTTAATGCAGGATATACCTGATAAGTCTCAGCTGCTCTCTACTTTTAAAGGCAATTTCCTCTGCCCCCTTTCTTCAGGCCAATAAAAGAAAGAGAATGTTAGGATAACTTAAGTTTCTCTGGCACTATAGTCTTTAAACCTGTCTTGCTTCATCTTTAGCTACTTAAAATTTCTCCTCTAGTGAAGTTCCAACTTCAAAACCCACAGAGTTAGTTTTGAAAAGGTATTACAGCAAAGATTTTTATTTGAAAAGTACCTCAAGCCATGATTTTACAATTGTGTTTCTGGCAGAACTGCCATAATTAAATTTAACATTGCAGGAGGAAAATTTTAAAAACAGACAAAAAACACTTCTGAATATGATGCATCCATTTTAAGTTCTATCAGAGGTAAGGAAATTAAATGTCTTTAAACATACTTTCATTTTTTAAAATAGCAAAAATAAAAAGAGGGCTATGGAAGCTCATATTTAGTTTTTTTAGAGTTGCTCAAATTGCCACAAAAATTAAGATAATAAAATAATAAAAATTAAAATAAATTTGATTTAATAGGTTCTAGGCTTCTATAACTAGCAGATGGTTTGTTGAAGAGAAGTCTTATATTGTAATCCAAACATATCTTACCCTAAAATAATTAGATGGTTTTGAAAATCATATGCAATTGGAAGAATTCAGTATATGATGAACAAAAGGACTGGTCTGTTTGTTTAGACTCATGCATACCATAGGTGTCACACAATGGCAAAATTTACTAATTCCCATTAGTACACATTGTTAAATGCTTTATGTTATTATAAATGCTTTATAATATTGGAACGTTATGGACAATATACTATTTATAAATTCATCCCTATCCACCATTTTTAAACATATTTTAACTATAAAAGTTATATTATGCAAATTTCCAAAATGTGACACCCAGTTATACTGGCCATATATGGGAGCATTTAATATAGCTCATATATATACACACATATATATGTGCATATATCTTAACATTAATTTTGTCTCTATACACACCCTATTTCACAGGTTCAGAAATGTATATTTTCATAATTTAGTAATTCTGAAAATTGTCAAGATTTAAATTGATATTGAATGAATTCCAGCCACTACAAAAAAAAAGAATAAGTTGTAAGGAGGATGTAATATTGTTGGGCTGGCAGGAGCAATCTGCCCTCAAGTGTAAATAATAATTATATGTGTTATATAGAGAGACTTTAAAATAATAATAATAAAAAATAATAATAATGATAAAGACTAGGAGTGAGTCTTTTTGTTATCACCCTGTCCTGGTAATTTTGAACAATGTGACAGGGGCGCCTGGGTGGCTCAGTCGTTAAGCATCTGCCTTCAGCTCAGGTCATGGTCCCAGGATCCTGGGATCGAGCCCCACATCGGGCTCCCTGCTCCGCAGGAAGCCTGCTTCTCCCTCTCCCACTCCCCCTGCTATTGTTCCTTCTCTGGCCGTGTCTCTCTCTGTCAAATAAATAAATAAAATCTTTAAAATAAATAAATAAATAAATAAACAATGTGATAAAATATTCCTCTATGACAAGACAGACCATTCCTGCCAAAAAAAGTAAAAACATCTCTTTAAAGTTCCTTTGTGGTATTTACATAAATTTTATTTTATTTATTTGAGTAGAGTTGACATGCAATGTTACAATAGTTTTAGGTGTACAACACAGTGATTTGACAAATGTGTATATTATGCTATGCTCACCACAATTGTAGCTACCATCTGTCACCATACACCGCTATTACAGTATCACTGACTTTATTCCCTATGCTGTGCCTTTTGTTCCTGTGACTTAGTCATACCATAACCGGAAGCCTGTGTCTCCCACTCCCCTTCATCCATTTCACCCATCCCGCACCCCCTCAAATGAATTTTAAAATAACACTTGTGATAAATCAATTTAAATATGAGTGCGATATTAACCAAATTAGAAGTGCAGATGAAATGCCAATATCCAAAAATGATACTAACAACCATCAAGGCTGTGAAGAGATCACTTTCCTAAGGCCCCACTTCCAAATACCATCACACTGAGGATTAAGTTTCAACATATCAATCTGGATGGGACACAAACATTTAGACCATAGCATTGCTTATGTGAAGAAATAGCATTTTCAATCTGAAAATATTATTAAATCATTTAGATGTTTTAGATGTCTTAAATTTTAGATGATTATAAACCTATTATTCATAATTTATAAACTTGTTTTTCTGTATTCAGTAAATTTAACAAAGTCTAGATCAGCTCAAACATATTTTGGCTTCCCTTCATATTCATCTTATGGGGAAATTCTAACAATATTTGAAAAATGAATACAACCTGCAAATATAAAATTTATATTTTTAAAAAATCTGAGATTAGCATATTTTGTATTTTTTATGTTAACTCATTTTCTATTCTAAAGTTTTTCCCTGAGAAAATTGGAATTATTCACATAGTTTCCTTTTAAATCAGTGATATCCTTGCTAGGTTAGAAGGTTCCATGAAAAATAGCTGTCATTATGTGGTCTATAAAATATACATCTCACAGATGCTCGCATATTCTTTCCAAAGATGAGAGAAAATGTATCTACTAATAGGCAGGCATGCTGATTTTTCTTTGGTTCTGAAGAGTAATTGGGATGTCTTCTCAGAATACAAAAATGTGAGGGAAATGGTGCCACTTACACAGTAACTAATATAACTCCTGCCAATGGCGGCAGTAAGAATTAGGCAAAGGTGGGGGTGGTGAGGCTTGATAGGCAATGGGCTAAGTCATTCATGACGTTATAGAATGTGTTCGGTCTTGGGTTTTAATGGAAGAGCAAAGGGAATTAATTAACTCAGTTAAAACTAGGAAGTGACATGATCATAGTTCTGTAAAAGCACTATGCTCCATGGAAAATTAAATGGACTGGTGCATTAAAAGACATGGGTACATCTGTTAGGAAGATTTTGTAATGCTCCAAATAGAGGATGAAGATAGAATGAAGGAGAGTGGTACTGGTAGGGATTCTCAATTTCAGGAATGTACAAATCAAAGTAAAATTCCTTTTTAATTTATCTTTTAAATGCACAAATATTACTGACCAATACCTTTTAATTTGGCAGCAAGAGTATATTAGAATATATTATTTAGAAGTGCATTACAGATCATAACATATTGCTTTTCCATGATCACTTTGAGTTTTTAAAGAGGATCAAAAATATTTTTTTAAGTTTCATGGTATTATAGTATTTTATTGTTCATTTCCTCTTATGGAATATAGAAAAATAAATCTCATGGTAGAAAGCCCCTGAGGCTATAGTATAGTTATATAGATTAAAGAATCAGGTCAAATTTGTGATAATAAACTTCTCTTCACAAGAAAAAAATTTCTTACTTTTTTCCCCAGCTTTATTAAAGTATAATTGACAAATAAAATTATACAAATTTAAAGTGTACAACCTGATGATTTAATATATGCATGCATTGTGAAATGATTATCACAATTAATTAATACACCCATCAGAAAAATAAAAAGTTGCAGTGATCTTTATCTTCAGAATTTATAATGGTACCCTGAAACAAATATATCAAAGGAAATTAACAAATCATTTCTCACAGTAAAAAGGTACTATTGACTAGAATAGTCATATCTGCCAGTGAATAGTAAAAAGTACATAATAATTCATACATGTGTGCTATGCTATTTGTCGAGGAATGTCAATTCTTTTGAACATTTGATTTATGTTAGTTTTATTTTAAATATGATATTAACTACAAATGTTCAGTAGTCTAGTACAGTATTTCAGTTGCTACTTTTTTTTTGAGATGTCCAAAATGGATTTTCACGGAAAAACCAATGTTAATATTACCATTAAAAAATGTTCCTTCTCTTTCACCTTGTCATGCTGAGAGTATGGAGAAGGTAGAAACAGATCAAAGACCAAGTGACTGTGTTCACTGGTTGATTTTTCAGATCTCTAAGGTATAGCACCTTTCTTAAACATATAAATTTCTTTTTCTTCACACCAAAATTTTGGTTTATTTTTCTTTATCATAAAACACAAAAGAACATATATTCCTAATATATTCAAACTCTCCAAACCGTTCTGAAAAGTTCTCCCTACAGAATCAGCAGCAGAATTCTTTACTTTTATTTCTATTAATCCAATTTTTAGCATGATAGCTTAACTATCCTATTTTATTTACCTTTGGAGAAAATATCAGAATTAATTTGATAAAATGGAGGATTATTGATGCTTAAAAGAGCATTTATTAAAATTGTGGAATTTGAACAATTTCATATCATTGTCTATCAGCAAAGCATTCATGCTTCTTGAAAATGAAAAAAAAATTTTTTTTCAAAAGCACCATCGGCATAGCTGTAGGCTTCTAGCACATTTCATTATAATATTATTAATAAAAATAAAACATATTCATAAAGCATAGTTTATCTGGAATAAATATCAGAGTATGTCTATAGGCTTTCTTTTGTTTGCATGCAATGATTTGTAATTCTGTTGCCTTGTTGGGCATATGTTCTTTTTCATAAAATAGAAGTGTGTACTGTATGGGAGAAGACTTATTTATATTAATATTTATTTTCCACATATAGATGTGATAACGTATGACAATTTTACATTAATCCGTTCTCTCTCATTAAAAACACAGGATTTAGTTTTTCAAAAAAAAATACTCGTTTTACTTTCTTCCCTATTTTCATTTTGTTTTTTTCCTTTTAAAAATAATTTCCCAGGTTTTAATATGAGATACCAGTATTTCTTAAAGTACACCAAAAGATATCTTTCTGATATGAGGTACTTCTACAACTTTAAATAATATATTTGAACCTAATTTTTACTCGATATGTCACTTTCTTCCTTTCTTCTCCCAACAAGAATATATTATAATTAAGTAACATTACTTATTTCACTATCGTTAGTTGAAGGTGATTGAACCCACGGTGAAAAGAGCGGATTTTTATCACAAAATCTATGTCAAATTCTCCTCAACCTTTTATCTTATACTCCTGTTACCCCTTACCATGCTCTTTTTTTTGTTTTGTTTTGTTTTGATTTGTTTTTACTATCTTCTCCCAACAAGAATATATTATAATTAAGTAACATTACTTATTTCACTATCGTTAGTTGAATGTGATTGAACCCACGGTGAAAAGAGCGGATTTTTATCACAAAATCTATGTCAAATTCTCCTCAACCTTTTGTCTTATACTCCTGTTACCCCTTACCATGCTCTTTTTTTTTGTTTTGTTTTGTTTTGATTTGTTTTTACTAGTATCACTTTGTTGCAAATTATAATTTTCTTATTTGCTATAAATATAGCTTATTTTCTGCCTGTAAGAACAGGGTTGTAAACTTCATGAAGACAGAACCTTAGTTGCTTTATTCATTTGCCTGACATGTATTCGTGCTCAATATTTACAAAATTAATGAAAGCATTAGTGCTCCTCAAACTTTATCAAGTACACTCCTGATGATCCACCATGTGCCTGTCATGCCCATTCATATCTGAACTCAAAAACGAACAATGTTTAGACTCAAAGTATAGAGTTTTTAATATACTACTTAATTAATTGTAACTTAACCACCACACACATTAATTCAATCAATTACATATCAAATTGAGCTGCTAATACTTTTCAAGCGTTTAGATAGATGGCTGACATAGCAACATATAATAAGATGGAATAATGTCCCTGTATTTATGGAATTTATATCAAGTATGTGAACAAATTAATGAAGCTAATTACAATTGACATAAAGCTACAAAGAATTTAGATGGAGTAGTGTGATGAAGAAAGGGAGGGGGCCCACCAAGAGGGAAGGTGGAAACTGAATGCATCTCAGACAGGGACGTGTAATCAGAGAACTAAAGAGAGAGAGTGAAACAACGGAAGGTTACACATACTGATAGAGCTAAATGTATAAGAATAACACTGTTCAGATATTAACCATAGTAAGAGAGGCTGACCTGACCAAGAACAACTATTCAATCCATAATTTTTCAGAGCATCTTGAACATCAACACTTCAAGAAAGTACAAATAAGATATATAGGAAAAACCTAAAGGCAATGTTGTTAATTTAAATATTGCAACCTTTATGATATTCTACAATACGAAAGCATGTTGAAAATCAGGAAGATGTGAGTCTTACCCAAAATATTTATACTCTGTTGCTGTCCTTAGCTTAATGCAGTGAATGTTATTTTTAAAAGAGATTTATTTTTAAAAGAGATCTCTATTCAGAAGTCTGCATGGAAAATGTTCTCTACAATACTCAGCTATTATTTTTGCTATGGTTATTTTTGTATCTGGCATTATTTACCATCTCCACAGTATAGCAACAGGAGTTAAAGACTGTCATTTTGCCACAAAATGTGACTTCACAGGGCCTGTGTTGTTTAATAATTATTATTATGGCAAATGGAAAACAATTATACTATTAAAAACTAGCAAATAGTACATAGATTTATGATAAACACTTCTTAAATTATTAACAGATATTATATATTAATCCATTTATTATGGAATTGTTTATCTGATATTTAATTAAAGCTTTATGCCTCTGATATCCAACAAGATAATAAAATTCTATAAAATAATTCAAAGTCTCCCCATTAAATATATACTCTAATTTTTTCTGATGAAAATTTGCAAAGATATATAGTCAAAGGGACACTCTTCCACTGATTTAGTTGATATCAGAAAAGATTATAGAAGACATGAGTCCATTTTTAGGAGAAATCAGTTGATGGAATAGAATTTTGTCAGGTATCATTTTTGTAGTACAAAAACTGTGAAAAAAATAGTGGAATTAAAAAAAAAACTAATGAAACCTTTGCTGCCTGTAACAGATGCTCTAAAGAATTGTATGAAAACAAGAAAAATATGTTTTACAAATATCAAATATCAGGATTGGCTTGTACTCTTAATATTGAATGTATTAGCAAGAAAAAAATCCCTTTTATATAAATTATTTTCCATTGTTAAGAACAGAAATAAGAAACAGTCTCATATCTAGACCAATTGTTATTATAAACGTCTATAAACTTTGACTCTAAACTGTATGAAAGATTATTTGGGGATATTTTTGGTAATTAAATATTTCTGATTATCTATAATGATTTAATGTGTGATAGCAAAGTAATAGGTGTGTATACATATTTCCTTTTTTAAGTAGAAAATCAATTGGAGAGATTTTTATTAGTTAAAATGCATAAATACATGTATATTCACATATATGCCCCTATTAATACACTTATATATTTTCATTTCAGCCCAATTACCTTAATATGCAAATGAATATACCTGTATGTGCATAATTTCATAGGCATGAATAGAAATGTCCATTAATTTACAAAGAAGCAAAAACTGCATATGATCTGTATATAACACATATAACACACTCTTCTGTATATAAAGTTGCATATGTATGTATCTATATGTGTATACACATGTGTATGTAGATATACATAGGTAGATATATACACATATAGTTCTTTATATATGTATGTTTGTGTATATATATTACTATTATTATTACTAGAGGGGAAATATAGCATAAATGATAAATAGGCAAAGTGTGATGTTTTATTCCTATTTCAGTTATTTTCTCTGTGTTATTGGGCAAGCTATGACATCTATCTGTGCCTCAGTTTCCTCATCTAAAAAGATGCTAATGGCAATAATAACTTACCTCAGTGTTTGTCCTGAGAAGTAATTGAGTTAATCTCCATAAGTACTTAGTGAATTGTTTGTGAATTAAAACTTACAGTACATATTTATTATTATTATTAATTTTGTCTTTTCGGATACATTAGTTATAATCAGTAATATTAACATTTGGTTTACATACATACATTCTGGATTCTTTTAACCAAGTTGTATTTATTAGGACATCCAGATGGTCAACAGACACATGAAAAGATGCTCAACATCACTCATCATAAGGGAAATACAAATCAATACTACAATCAGATACCACCTCACACCTGTCAGAATGTCTAAAATTAACACAGGAAACAACTGATGTTAGCGAGGATATGAAGAAAGTGGAACCCTCTTACACTGTTGATGGGAATGCAAAATGGTGCAGCCACTCTGGAAAACAGTGGGGTTTCCTCAAAAACTTAAAAATAGAACTGCTCTATGATCCAACAATTGTACTACTAGGTGTTTACCCAAAGAATACAAAAATACTAATTGGAAGGGATACATGTACCCTGATATTTATAGCAGCATTATCTACAGTCACCAAATTATGGAAAAAGCCCAAAAGTCCATCGACTGATGAGTGGATAAAGAAGAGGTATATACCTCTTCTTTATATATATGATGGAATATTAGTCAGCCATCAAAAAGAATGAAATCTTGCCATTTGCAACAACGTGGTTGGAGCTAGAGAGTATTATGCTAAGTGAAATAAGTCATTCAGAGAAAGGTAAACACCTTATGATTTCACTCATATGTGGAATTTAAGAAACTAAACAGATAAAAATAGGGGAAACATAGGGGAAAAAAGACAGAGGCAAACCAAGAACCAGACACTTTAACTATAGAGAATAAACTCCCAGAGGGGAGGTGGGTTGGGGGATGGGTTAAATAGGTGATGGGGATTAAGGAGGGCACTTGTGATGAGCCCCGGGGGTTGTATGAAAGTGTTGAACCACTAAATTGCACACCTGAAACTAATATTACACTGTATGTTAACTAACTGGAGTTAAATAAAAACTTAAGAAAAAGAATATTCTTTTGCCTGATCATTATATGAAATAATAAAACTATGCATTTCCAGTCTGTTTTCATTAAAAAATATAGATAATTTAATATATAGATAGTATTAGAAATTTTAAATATGCTAGCATCAAATAATTACTAAAGCCAGATATCCCTTAGCTATATCTTTGAAACCCATACGTTTTCTAAAATATACAAGCATGTTTACAATAATATGTAAACAACATATTTACAAAATGTCCTTCGTTCTGAAATAGTATGTTTACAAAATGTCCTAAAAATCAGCTGTTTATATTAGTGTTCTATTAATGCAGCCCATTATTGTTTAATATTTTATTATACACATGAAATATTCTGCTTAAATTTGTGGCACTGCATCAGTCTTTGTTTTATTTCTGTTTTTGTCTCTGTTTTATTTCTCCTTCTTTGTTTTAAAACCAATGTGACTAGCATAAATACCTGAACCCTTTCTAATATATTTGATTACTGATCTGATTTAAGATATATAATACTATTTACTTGTTATTTATCATGATAATAGATGGCATATCCAGGGGAAAGGAAAAAAAAAAAAAACAACTAAGAATTCGACTTACCACACATTTAATTGAAGTGTTGAGATCTTTATGCTCTTCCTCCATTACTTCAGTGTATACAGCCACTTTTCTCACATAGTGCAATATGGCAGAAGAATTACAGAACTTTTCAAGTTGTAGACTCAATTTGAAATATCAGAACCAGTGTCCCTGTGGGCCTAATTTTCTTTTCTACGTTTCCCTTTTCCTGCCTGCATACCTCCCCTAGACTATAACATTTACAAGACACTTGTGAAAAATAGCCAAAGAACACCACAAACATAACATACATAAGGAGCTACATATAAAGAGTTTGTTGTTTGTTTTCTAGGTATCATAAAGCTCAACAAGTGTGGTCACATCGGAGAAAATATACCTAAGCCACTAGTTTATCTTCCTGCATTGCAAAAGGACTAGCATTTTAAAAGCATTGTTTTCTTTAATTTAGATGAGCACTAATTGTTGGAGATAAAGTCAAGAAATTGACACTTGAAAATTATGAGAAAATTTCACATTCTTCTTTATTTCCACTTTGATCTCTTTTCACATGTTCATTTTTTGAGGAAATTGGTAAGAACCATTAATATGAACTGCCAGGCTCATAATTTGACATGGATATTGATTACATTCATGAATGTTGGCTACAGGACTAACATGTATGCTATTGTTCATAATGTGGAATTTTAATAGAGAACAGAGCAGTGCCTATTACTCTGAAAAGAACATGGCATTCTCCTTCTCCTGATGTATTGGTGTACTCAATCTGCCGTAAGTACCAAATATTGGGTGGTTTATACACTGAAATTTATTTTCTTACAATTCCAGAGGCTAGAAGTCCAAGTTCAAGGTGTTGGCATGTTTGGTTTCTTCTGGTCATTTTTCTCCTATTTTTGCATGATCTTCCCTCTGTGTATAACTGTCACTTAATCTCCTCTGTTTATAGTACATAGTCATACTGAATTAGGGCCTACCCTAATGACCTTATTTTAAACAAATTAGCTTTTTAAAGATCCTATCTCTTAATACTGTCACATTCTGGGGTAATGGGGCTCAGAACTTCAACATATGAATTTTTGTGATGTGGAGACACAATTTTGCCCATAAGTATGGGCTTATCATCCTGTGTATATGGCCAATATTACAGTATCCCCTGAGCTAAGATGTCTCAACTTGGAACAAAAAAAATTAAAAGAGTGCTTCACAGCAAGCAATTTGTGAGAGTAGGGAAAGTAAGAATGAGTTCAGGAAGTCAGAAAGGGAGACTTACCGCTGAATTCTAGGAAGGTAAGCAGAGAGTAAAAGTCCATTGGTGCTCCTTCTATTTACAAAAAATATATATAAATTTGCACTACTGCTAAAAGATTCTAGAACAAATTTAAATTAGATTTTCTAGTAAATCATAGCTGATGCTCAACTATTATGATAGGGTAAATATAGTAATAATTGATAAAGTTAAAAATTATATCCCATAAGTTATAGTTCAAGCTTTTCAAAAGATTGAACAGGAAATCTCTCAGGGTAGATAATGGAATTCAGGACTCAGAGGTTCTTTACAGAGGTCAAAATACCACAGGAAACCGAGGCTCTGGCAGTCATGTCAAATGAAGAACACAAGGCTAGTCAGTCTACATGACTGTTAGTTTATAAACTCCCCTCTGTTAAATCAAGAATAAGCCATCCTGGCATACTTACTTTAAATCTCCTATTGGAGAAGTAAGAGAAATATGAATACCTATAAGGAAATTTAAATATAGGTAAGCAAGTTTTTGAACAGGAATACACACAAGACTAATGAAACAATGAATACTTTTTGATCCACTTATTTGTAATTAGTTGAAAATAAGGGATAAAAGTAATTTGATAGAATATGAATATTTGTAATAAGAATGGTAATTAGTGCTAATGTCAGTGAAATCATAATATTATATACACATATACATATCTATGATAATTCAGTGAGTGTCTAGCTATGTTATACTGTAAAACACTATCACTATTCTCTTTTAGTGTTTTGCCAGGTAGTAGGACAAAGTAGGGAGGGAGATGAACCATGAGAGACTATGGACTCCAGGAAACAATCTGAGGGTTTCAGAGGGGAAGGGGGGTATAGGTATTAAGGAGTGATGGGTGTTAAGGAGGACTTAATTGTGATGAGCACTGGGTGTTATATGCAACTAACAAATCATTGAACACTACATCAAAAACTAATGATGTATTATACAGTGGCTAACTGAACATAATAAAAAAAAAATTAAATTAAAAAAAAAGTGGGACTCCACAATTAGATTGTCCTGGTTGAGCCTCCAGACTCTAGACTACCATTTAGGAGCTTGGGCATGTTACTCAACCTGTCTGTGCCATGTGTACATGTAAGATATAAAGATGGATATTACCTATTTCTTGTATTTTAGGAAGAATGGCTCAACACATCCTGCCCAACAAGGCAGACTCCTTTATTTCTAAGTTTAACAATTTCCTCTAGGAATGTTTTTCTGACCAGAAATTCCCACTTCCCACCCTATCTATGCTGATAACCATTGCATTTATTTTATAGGGCACTTAACAGATTGAATTGCAATTATGTGTTAACATGTTCATTTTTCCTATTCCCACAAACTGAAAGGTTGAGGATGGTGGTAGGCATTGACCTGTATGGATTGGCTTTGTATATCCAGTGATTTAACTCTGTTACTACATGGCAGGCATTCAATAAATATGTGTTGAATAAACTCTTGAGTGTTTAAGGTGCATTATTAAGTAATAACCTAGTAGCCTAAAGGAAGCAATTTATTTTCCAGAGTCTAATGGTGTATGTGCATAATGTATCTAAGGAGCAAGTTTCATTATTGTCTTTCCCTCAAGCTGGAGATATTCTTAATAAGCTATTTTATTACTCTACTGAATAGAAAACTTCATGATCAAGGAGAGGAAATATCATTACAGAATCCGGTTCACTGACTATGACTCAAAGATAATTAAATACTTGAAAGATCTTACTCTTTTTAATATACTGCAAAGAAATACAACTGTAATTATTTCTTAGAGTTGTAATTGTCATTTATGTTTCTACATCAATGGTCTGGTTTATTTTTCAAAGACCAGAAGAAACAAAAATCTGATAGATGAGGATTATTTAAAATAGAATTATTATGGGGCACCTGGGTGGCTGTCGGTTAAGCGGCTGCCTTTGGCTTAGGTCATAATGCCAGGGTCCTGGGATCGAGTCCCACATCGAGCTCCGTGCTCAGCGGGGAGCCTGCTTCTCTTTTTCACTCTGCCTGTTGCTCTGCCTACTTGTGTTCTCTCTCTGTCAAATAAATAAATAAAATCTTTAAAAAAAATAACTTTATTAAATGTTGCTAATCTTAGTAATTATTTCAAATATTAATAAAATGATATTTTGTCACTTAACTGAAGTTTAAAGAACCTAGAACCATGCTCACAGACATGTACTACTGAAACAAATAATACATTATATGTTAAGTAAAAAAAAAAAAAAGAGAGAGAGAGAGAACCTAGAACCATGAAGCAGGAACCTGGGGTCTGTTCCCTTGTCAGCTACCAAGTGGCTGGTAGGTGTTTACCATGATACAACCACTCCAGACAACTGTTCCAAGCTCCTCAGATTCTTAGCACTGCTATGAGTCATAGCATTAGATCAGTGGTTTTTCAGTATTTTATCAATGGAAACCATTTTTAAAAGACAATTTTAGAGAAATTTGATTTATAAAATAAATACAAGTGGGATTGCTTTTGTTAAATGGCTGTAGGGCCTTGTGTTTATCAAGTACCCATGTCTTCCAAAATGGCACATGTGGTACCACCAGTAAACTTCAAATGTCTTCAAGGTGTGCAGTTTGAAAACTAATGTGATAGTTGATATTTGATATGGTTTTTATCACAAAGTTCCATTATTTTATCTACTCTATATTTTAGATATATCTAATACCTTATACTAGTTTAGACCAGATTAGGCTAAAAATGCCCTAAAAGTTTATATTTTCTACAAAAGACACCTTGTTGTAATGCATGCATCATTATGAAAATATCTCATGGATATTTTTATGTTTAATATATCAAGCTTATACTTTTATATATTTTTTTGAGTAAATAATATGAGCCTAGATATAGTTTAAATAGAGCATTTTAGAATTTAATATGAAAAGTTGATAAGACATTTTTGAGCCTTATATGACAGGGTGTTATTTAGAGTTTTATATGTCAGAATTTTATCTAAAGTCTAAACCTGATAGCCATATACAATTATGCTCATATTTGGAAGAAAAGCTGTGAGGTCAAGCATTATATGTCTTCTAGGGTTCTCGGACCCAATGCCAGTGTGGGAGGTAGATTCCTCCCCCCACCAAACGCCAAGTAATTCTCAGGCACCAGCAAGGTGTTTGAGAGTTGAACCTAATTCTGACATTCTCCACAGCAGCAGATTCCACAGGTTAAGGGTTCAGTCCTACAAGACTGCCCCCAAACCCCCACTTCAGATGCCAGTCACAAGCCTTAGGCTGTTGCCTGTGCTGCTGCTTCTTCTTCTTCTTCTTCTTCTTCTTCTTCTTCTTCTTCTTCTTCTTCTTCTTTTTAGATTTGTGTATTTATTTTAGGGAGAGAGAGAGCACATGCGAGTGGGGTGAGGGCAGAGGGAGAGAATCTTCAAGCAGACTCCTCGCTGAGCACAGAGCCTGAGGTGAGCTCTATCTCAGGACCCATGAGATCATGACCTGAGCCAAAAATCAAGTCAGACAGTTAACTGACTGAGCCACCCAGGTGCCCCAGCTGTGCTTCTGACCAACTATAAATTGGAGGTTACAAGAGTATCCCCCTTAGGTTCTTTTAATTTGCTAGAGTGGCTCACAGAACTCAGGAAAATACTTAAGTTTACCAGTTTACTAAAGGATATGATGATATTAATCAATAGCCAGAAGAAGAGATACATAGGGTGAGATATGGGGAAAGGTAGAATAGCTGGTATGAGTTCTCCAGGCTTACCATTCTCTCCAGGCAGTCTCCATGTGTTCACCAATCTGGAAGGTCTCTGAAGGTCTCTGAATCCCATCTTTCTTTCTTTTTTAATAGAGTTTTCATTGCATAGTCATAATTGACTAAGTCATGGGCAATTGGTTGAGTTCAATTTCCAGCCCCCTCCCACCCCCCCAAGTCCAGGGTGGGACTGAAAGTCCCAACACTTTAATCACATGGTTGGTCCTCCTGGCAACCAGACCCCACCCTTGGGTTAGTTCCAAAAGTCACCTTGATTAATAATAAGACACCCATTTCACCTTTATGGCTCTGAAGCATTTTTTTTCTTTTTCTTGTTTTTTTTTTTAAAGATTTTATTTATTATTTGTAGAGAGAGAGAGCACAAGCAGGGGGAGTGTCAGGCAGAGCAGGCAGAGGGAGAAGCAGGCTCCCCACTGAGCAAGGAGCCCTATGTGGGACTTGACCCCAGAACTCTGAGATCATGACCTGAGCCTAAGGCAGACACTTAACCAACTGAGCCACCCAGGCGCCCCTGAAGCATTTTCAAGAACTGTGGATGAAGACCAAATATTTCTGATAAAATCATTATATCACAGAATGATTTACTAAAAATGGGAAAATGAAGCCAGGTGCCCATTATCTCAGTAGTCTCTGTAAGATAAGACCAGAAATTCCCAGGACGAAAAATTATCCTCAGGTATCTCATATGATATGCAAGTAATTATGTATGCTGATTTTGTCTTCTATGCAATTTTATTAAACTCACTTATTAGTTTAAGAGGTCTCTCTGTAGATTCTGTGGCATTCTTTGTAGAAGATCATGCCATCTTCAGGAAAAAGAGTTTGTAACTTCTTCATTTCTACTCCAAAGGCCAATTTATTTCTTTTTCTTGCAGTATTGAGTGGGCTAGAACTTTCAGTACAATATTAATTAGAAGTGAAGAGAGGGCATATCCTTGTTTTGTTCTTGGACTTTGAGGGAAAGCATTCCCTTTTTATGAACTAAGTTAAATATCAGCTGTAGGATTTCATAGATGCCCTTTACCAGGTAAATAAATACCCATTTTTTCAAACTTTGCTGAAAGTTTCTTTGGTGGATCTTGACTTTTAACAACTGTTACCTCTATATTTTGAAAGATACATTTTTTTCATGTATTTCTTTTTAGGTTGTTAATATGGTGAACTACATTGATTTTCCAATATTAAAGCAACCTTGCATTACTGGGATAAACTCTAATTGTCATGAAAAATCACTGTTTTATTTATTGTCAGATTCTATTTGCTTGTTGTTGCTGTTGTTGTTGTTGTAAATGTTCACATCTCCATCCATCCAAGAGATTCTCTGGTTTTCTATTCTTGCAAATAGTTTCTTTTCTTCTGTTATAAGTGTAATTCTGACTTCATAGGAAAAGCTGTAAAAGTCACTTTTCCCCAATATCCTGATGGAACTTGGACAGAATTGTTTGAAATAAAAATTTATTTTTTAAGAACTACAAAGCTGTTCCATTTATCTATTTAATTTTAGTTTAAGCTATGGTTCTGTAGTTTGTATCTTTTTCCTTTAAGTTATAAAATGTATTAACATAAATGTGATGTGTCCCTGATATTCCCTCATTATTTTTTCAACATCTGTGGAAACTGTAGTGATGTAATTTCCATTCCTGATCATTTTTGTTTTCTATTTATTCCTAATAAATCTGACAAGAAAATTCTCATTTTTTTTTTTTTTATCTTCTAAAGGAAACACTTTTTTGGTTGCATCAATTTTTCTCTGTTGTTTTCCATTTTTCTACTTCACTGATTTCTGTTAAGATCTGTAATTTCTTTCTACTGTTCACTTAAAGTGAAGATACTTTATTATTTCCCTTCTGTTCATTTGGATATCTCAATCTCTCTCTCTCTCTCTCTTTTTTTTTTTTAGTTTATTAACTTGGAAATTGATGTCATTGACTTGTGACCTTCAATTCTCATACAGGAATCTAGAGATATAAATTTTTCTCTAAATATTGCTTTAGCTTTATCCCACATAGTTTTTAATGTTGTTTCCATTTTTTATTCAGTTAAGATACTTTAAAATTTTTCTTTGATTATTATTATTATGGGTTATTTGTATGTGTTATTTATTTTCCATATATTTGGGAATTTTCCAGTTTCCCTTTTTGTTATTCTCATCTCTTTTAATTCTGTTATGAACTTGAGTATTTTGAAATTTATTAAGACATATTTTATGGCCCACATATGGCCTATGATAGTAAATATTACATGTGACCTTGAAAATGTTCTGCTATTATTGGGGCACTTGAGTGGCTCAGTCAGTTAAGCGTCTGCCTTCAGCTCAGGCATGATCCCGGGATCCTGGGATTGAGCCCCGCCTCAGTCTCCCTGTTCTGCAGGGAGTCTGCTTCTCCCTCTCCCTCTGATCCTCCCCCTGCATGTGCTTTCTCTCTCTCTCTCAAACAAATAAATAAGATCTTAAAAAAAAAAAAAATTCTGTTATTGCGTGGAATATAATGTTAAATATCAATGAAGTCAATTTGTTTCATAGTTATTTTCAAGTTATTTAAGTCTTTCATATCTTTACTAATTTTCTGCCCACTTGTTCTAACAATTAGAGTGAGAGAGTGGTGCTGAAACCTAGGAAATTATTCATGGATTTGTCTCACCTTCTTTCAATACTATCTGTTTTTGCTTAAGAGTAGTCCTTACTTTGCATATTTTCTAAAGGCACAAATTTAGGCTAAAATTTTACTACATACATATGGCCCCCACTAAATAGTTTTATTGTAAAATTCTGTCATCTGGAAATTACTGTCCCTCCTAGTGACCACAACTTAATTTTACAACAGCTTTCTCAGATTTCCTTTTTTCTTTTATCTTGTTTTTAAGAGGAATAGTTTGAAGGATTTCATTATATTTTATAAGGCAAGAAAAGCTTCAAGAATTGTGTTATATCCAAGAATTGCATTATATCCAAAGTCTAGCTTTATTCTTCCAGTCACAGTGACCCTTAGAGTATATTTACCTTTCATAATGATAGAAAAGAACACAGTCATTGATATAACCTTCATTCAGTCATTCTTTCTAATAGTTCAATTTTGATTAACTACCAGGAATAATAAGAAAATTATGTTTTCATATAAAAGCATTTTTCTATAATATAAAAGTAGTGTTATATTTGTTAATGTATATTATTTTATTCTATAATGGTAATTTTTAAAAATTGCTTCTAACATAAGTTCATTCAATTTTAGTTATGAAGTAGGTCACATTTAGAACCCCCAAGTAAGTTATGTGAGAAAACTCCACATAGTGCAAAGGATTTGATCACTTAAATCATTTTTAATTGGTACACTGTGGTAATAGAAACCATACAAAAGCACCTGTTCACTCAGTTTTAAATATCCACAAAGTGAAATTGATTCAAAAGTCAATTATAAATGCCCTTTCTTTTCAATATCATCTTTCTTTATTAAAATTAGAATAGCTTTTTTTTTCTTCAGATTTATCATTCTCTCTAACTATGCTGGACAAAGAACCTCTATGCTAGACTAAAATACAATTTAAGTTACATATTTGAAAAATACCTTCATTAGATAAAGACATATTGTGTCCATTTTCTGTGGAAATAAAATTATGTTTATTGACACTACATAACCTTGGGAATTTAATTACTTTAACTTAAAAGTAAGTTCATCATATCCAGAAGATGGGGGGAAGTTTTATTGCACAGTTCTTTTTTTTCTCCCCTGTGCTCTAAAGAACCAATAATAGAAAGATGTTCTAATTCATTACAGTTAGTACTTAATGAAGTACTGCTAGAGTACTTTATATTAACTCAGAGCACCAAGCTTAGTATCTTCTTGAGGTACATATGATGTTAAAGTTGAGTCAGGGATATGTATTATTGTCCTTGATAGTGAGGTGGTATGAACCTGATTGAATCCTTTATTTCAGTGATTCTAAGTCGGGTGTTCTTGAACTTTAGTGTACATGTGATTCAACAGTTGTGTTTGGCAAAGAGAGATTCCAAAATACCATCAAAAACTTACTCAGTAATATTGGGTGGATCCCAGAAGTGTTTTATAAAGGTGACCTTTAGATAATTTGTTACCATTTCTAGTTAGTCCGTATCCCCTTAGAATCATAGTGTGCCAGCTTCTGTGTTGCAAATATATATATATATATATATATATATATTCTGCATTAGATATTGTGTTAAATTTTCTTGATATGGTATAGAGCATGCAATGTAGATGTTTTTCCCTAGCGGAAAGTTGGAGAAATAGAAATTTCTGAACAGTAATACAGGTACTAACCAACATCATCACAAAGAAATGGCAGAATCTGAGGAGTTCCCTGTATAACCTGATCACAGTTATATATTTAATGTCATAATCTACAACTCAGCTTTTTTGTGCAAGTGGAAATACATCAGAGGTAATCTTACAGTCAATTTTGCTCAAAAAGTTAATCATAATATAATTTAAATCTAAATTCATCAAATAATCTTAAGTGTGAGGTCATTTTTTTCTCCAAAATTCAAACTTTTTCTAACAAATGAGTTTTAAAGTTACAAGATAAATTATCATGGCATGGCTACTCCATGCCCCATGCTTCAACCTTCAAACAGAAAATTTTTTGACATATATTTGCTTGTTTCAGAATCTCTCAGAATCAGGTATGTATGTTTGTCATGTGAAATTTAAAATCCTTTCTTCATTGGTTCTTGGATAATGCTGCTCAAATTGGACAGAACTACCTTGCCTGAAATGAAATACAGCTGAGCCTACCAAATCTTTGTGAAACGGATGTTAAACTTTTGAGAAGAACTATTAATAAATCTCTCTGGGTAAGAAAAGTCTTCATCAATTGTTAAATATAAAAGATGTCTGTCCTCTTTAGCAGGTGTAGGTATGTTTCAACCTTGTTCACAGGAGATCTTAGTAAAAAAAATATGATCCATTAGGAGCTCAATTAAATCAGCTCTGTTAACAAGGATCAAGGACATTGTTGAGAAATAAAGAAATGGGAAAGGAAGCACAGCCAGGAAAAACACTCTACAACTAGACAATTTATTTCTATTTCCAAGTTCCTATAAATTAATCAATTTCATACACAGATATAATTTGGTAATGTGTGTGCAATGGAGTAGCAATTACTGATCCCCCTCTCAATTTGCCAATAAACACCTATGTTCATTCAAGGCCTTGACCAGGAATTGACATTAGGACACCTTGAGACCAAAATAGATGATAGGCTTGGACCAAATGATTCCAAAAGTAGGAAGGTAGGGAAATGCACTTCAAGAAAACATGAACTATCATCATATATGCTAATTATTTGGAAATACCATTTACTTTAATGTAACCTGGAAACCATGTTAAATGCCAATTAAAGGAAGATTCTGACTCAGTAATTCTTTGGTTGGCATTTGAGAAGATCACATAGCACATAGCAAAAGTAACACAAGTAACACCCAAACAAGCCAAAACAAACAAAATAAAATACAGCAAAATAAATGTCTCCCATAATTTTGATGACCATAGTATCTGATTTTAGAGTTTCTTTTGACTACCTTCTACTTTTTTTTTCATTCACTGCCCAGACCCACTCTTCCTTGGATTCTCTCCAGTATTTCCACTCTGGTTGAGCATCCACTTTTTATCCTTCTTCCTGGGTAAAACAAATTCTTCTGTGTCTATTATGCTGAACAGTTTGGTTATTCTCAAGGCCTATGCAAAATTTGCCTATGTTAAACCTCTAATGCACTGGGAAAATAGGATTCTTCCCACTTAAAGTCAATTTTGTTACTGTTAGATTAAAAATAGTAGCAACAATTCTAGTGATGGATACAGGCATTTACTGACTCATGTCCTAGTGCTCATTCTATAATCAAATGAGGTCCTAATGTAAAAAGGAAGTCTTTTTCTACACATGATTCTCTAAGGTGTATATTGTATGAAACTGAACTCTAACTTATTAACTCATTCTTAGTCAAGAAGAGAATCTCATATATGATACCTAAGATGATTTACCCTCTTGTGTTTTACCAAATAATTCAGATACTCACTTGGTATGGTATGAAATTATAATTGTAATGACCAAAACCTAGGCTCACAAATTCTGACTTAAGTTAGAAAATTCTAAATTTTGTAGGAAATTAGTTTAATAGTCAAATCAAATTACCCATAGTATCCAGCATGTTTAAGAATTTGAATATTCTAGTTAGTCAGATATTATGATTAATTTGGTGTTAACATAAAATCTCTTGTCATTTTCAATAAATGTGTAAAAGAAAGCACTAAAAAATAACATTTACTGGTTATAATGTAAAATTCTTTTAATGATTCAGAGAGTATCTAAAATCTTCAAGGTAAGTAAGATGAGGTTTAACTATCGGTTATGGCACTGATGAAAGATGCATATTTATAAAGGTTTTCATGTGAATAAAGTCTAGCAATAAGCTATATTTAAATTTATTTGAATTGTTATTGTTTAAAGAAAGATGGCTATAATGAGTGAAATATTAGAGTATGGACAATTTTTGTAGTTACTGGAAATATTTTTCAAATTATTCAAAAATGAATAATACCATTTTTTATTGTCTATTTTAATTTTGAATCTTTCTTGTGCTAAATTTACCAAGAATGTTACCCTAATACATATGATCATGACTGGAATTATTTCCCTTTAATAGTTATAAAATATCTACTATATACCCACGCTGATGTTAGTACGCCGGTGTCACACTCAAGGAAATTAAAATCTGGTAATAATTCAGCTGAATTTGCAACCAAGAGCAGTGAGATACATGCATGATATGGTGAAAATAAGAACAGAGGGTTGCTCCAATTGTCCCAGCTCTGCCAGCTTAGTAGTTCTTGCAGATATGGGCAAGCAGTTGAGATGAGCAGCTCTGCCACCAGTAAGGAGTTGCCTGATTTGGAGCAGGGAGTTGGGGGGGGGGGGGGGAAACAACAGATGCCTCTGGGCTTTGTCAGAAACAGTTGAAATCTCTGTGTGGAATGAAATATGGAGACTGATACCTCAGCAAACCTGAGGCTGCGATCCTGGTCGGGACAAGCAATAGACCGGCAGACTAACCAGCAAGTTAGGAGGGAAATGAAGACCATGAAAAAGCTGCAGTAATTTTGAGAGACTCATAAACATCCTGGCCGTCTACATGCACACTTTGAAGGGAACAGAAAGTGCCCTGGGAATCCACACATGCTTTCAGAGTGTGAGGTCATATGCACGTGCAAAGGAGGCAAAAGAGAAACTGGGGAAAAGCAAAAAGCTGACATAGAAATTACCCTTAGGAAGGAAGGGGCTTAAAACACACACATACACACACGCACACACACACACAAGAATAGAAAATTAAAACTGAAAAGAAATGGACAGCTATCTATCACAGGGTAAACAGGCATCATGGAATTAGTCCATACGAACTGCTAAACAATTAAACAAAATAACAACAGCAACCACAGCCACCCCTGCTGGGGATCAGAATTCAGAGTTTTAATACATATTACCTAAAATGTCTACTTTTCAACAAAAATTATTGGACATGGAAAGAAACAAGAGATTTGTAACATACTCAAGGTAAAAGCCGCTAGCAGCTAACAGAACTTGTCTTGGAGCAGATTAGGCATTATATTCCATTTAGAAAAGACTTTAAAACAACTATTATAAACATGTACAAGGAAATAAAGTATATACTGGTTAAAATTAAAGAAAACAATGACAATGAGAAATCAAATGAGAATCTCAAAGAAAAAAATTACTGAGCCAATGAAAATTATTTACTTCAAAAGGACCATAAATGAAAAATTTTAAAAAACATATTTAAAGGGCGCCTGGGTGGCTCAGTTGGTTAAGCGACTGCCTTCGGCTCAGGTCATGATCCTGGAGTCCCGGGATCGAGTCCCGCATCGGGCTCCCTGCTCAGCAGGGAGCCTGCTTCTCCCTCTGACCCTCCCCCCTCTCATGTGCTCTCTCTCTCTCATTCTCTCTATCTCAAATAAATAAATAAAATCTTTAAAAAAAAAAAAATTTAAAGATGGCAGAAGAAATAATCAATGAACTTAATGATGGATCAGGATAAGTTGTCTTATCTGAAAAACAGAAGGATAAAACAAGGAATGAAAAGAGATTAGAGAATTGAGAGAAAGTATCAAGTATGTCAACATATGAATAACAGGATACTCTAGATGAGAAAATAAAAAAAAATAGGAAAAATAAAAAATATTTGAATAAATAATGACCAAAAGCTACCCAAATTTGATGAAAAACATTAATCTGCAGACCTAATAAGCTTAAGAAAATGGGTGTAATAAATAGAAAGTAATTCACATCTAGATAGTGCATAACCAAACTGTTGAAAACTGAAACCAAAAATAAAATCTTGAAGAAGAGAAAACTGACACAGCCATTATAGGGATACAGCACATGATTAATAGCTATTTTTTTAACTTAAAAAAAAAAAAAAGGAAGACCAGAGGCACAGCATGTCATATTCAAACCTTGAGTGGAATAAATACCTTACCCACAAGGAAGAGGGAACCCTACTAAATAAAATAAAATAAAATAAAATAAAATAAAATAAAATAAAATAAAACAGACACAAGATCCAACTCTTTGAGCTTTGCAAGAGACACAATGTAGACTCAAAGACATAAATAGATTGAAGGTTTTAGGATGGAAAAAGATACAGTATTCAACAAACAATAGGAGAACGGCAGTGGTTATAATATTATAAGACAAAATAGATTTCAAGAGAAAAGCTATCAGAGTCAAAGAATGACATTTTATAATGATAAAATGACAAATTTATCAGAAAGTTATAGCAATTCCAAACACGTTGTCAACTAACAACAGAACTACAGAATACATGAAGCAAATATTGGCCAAATTGAAGGGAGAAATAGGCCATCTAGCAGTGATAGTTGGAGAGTTCAATATTACAGTCTCAATAATGGATGGAACAACAGGACAGAAAGTCAGCAAGAGTATAGGAGACTTGAACAGCACAATTAGCCAACCTGATCTGATATGAAGAGAACACTGCACACATCAACAACTTAGTGAACATTTTTCTGAAGGGCACAGGGAATATTCTCCATGATAAATCATAATACTGGGTCATAAAACAAGTCTCAATAAATTTTAAAAGATTGAAATAACTCAGTATGTTGTCTGACCTTTATGGCATTAGAAATCAGCAACTGAAGGGCTATATTTGTAAGTGTATCTACAAATACTTGTAAATTAAGAAAAAACATAAATAACCAAGGTATCAAAGAAGAAATCACAAAGAGAATTAGAAAGCATTTTGAGATGAATGAAATAAAAAGCACAACACATCAAAATTTATGGGATGTAGTTAAAGCAATATTTAGAGGGACATTTATAACTGTAAAGGTCTGTGCTAGAGAAGAAATAAAATCATTAGCCCAAGTATCCAATTTTAGAAACTACAAAAAAAGAGTAATCTAACCACAAAATAAGCACAGCCAAGAAAATAATAAAAATTAGAGCAGAAATCAATGAAACAGCAGAAAATAAAAAGAGAAAACAGTGAATACAAATCTGATCTTCGGAAAGAGTAAAAAAAAACTGGCAAATTAGGTAGTCTGATGATGTATAAAAAGAGAGAAGATAAAAATGACCAATATGAGAAATATAGGTAGAGATGTAACTAATAATCTTAAAAAAATAAAAAGGATTATAAAGGAACAGAGTTTATTAACTTGGTGTCAACAAATTATACAACCTACATGAAATCACCAAATTTCCACAAAAGAAAAAAATTACCAAAACTGGCAAAAAATAGAAAATCTGAATAGACCTATAACAGAGTTTGTATCATTAAAACAAAAACAAAACCTTTGTACAAAGAAAAAAGCCAGGTTTAATTAGAGAATTCTATCAAATTTTAAAAAAGGAATGATACAAATCCTTCATATACTATTTCAGTAAATAGACGAGGAGAGAATGCATCTCAACTTGTTCTAAGAAGCCAGTATTACCCTGATACCAGATAAAGAAATATAAAAGATAAAGCTAAAGATCAATTTCCATCATTAATATAAATGAAAAATATAAGAGAAAATATTATCAAACTTTATCTAGCAATATATAAAAAAGGTTATACACATTCTTTAGATATATGACCATGTATATAAATGATCAAATGATGTTATCTCAGGAATGAGGATACCTTTAATGTTCAAAAAAAATTAATTAATGTAATACATTGTATTAATAATACAAATGACAAAGTGCATGACCATCTCAACAGTGCACAAAAATCATTTCACAAAATCTAAAATCTATTCATAATAAAAATTTGCAACAAAGAATAGAAGGGAACTGTCTTTTTTTGATAAAGTGGAATGGAAAAACTTATAATTAGGATTACTATAGATGGTGAAAGAATGATTTTCTCCTCTGAAATTGGGAATGAGGCAAGGATTTCACTCCTGTCACTTCTGATCAACTTTGCATTGGAGGTTCTACCCAATGCAATAGAGGAAAAAAAAAAAGTCAAGAAACCAATTAAAAATCATTCAGAAAGAAAGAAATAAAGCTGTTTTTATTCACAAACAACATGACCCTGGATATCTAAAATTGTAAAGTTGCCTCATTACTAGAACTAATAAGTCCCTTGTACCAGCAAGGTCTCAGGATACAAGATTAACATACAAAAATTAATCATATTTCTGTATACCAGTAACAAATGAAATGCAAAATTTAAAAGTAATGCCATTACAACAATATCAGTATAATAAAATACTTAGCGGTAAATTCAATCAAAGTAGTACAAGACTTGCACACTGAAAACTGTAAATTTATTAGAAGAGATTTTAATAAATAGCCACTCCATGTCAACGGCTTGCAGAACCTGATGCTGCACATGCGTATATAATAATGAATTTGGTATATGTTATCAATATTTACCATGGTGTTCTAGAGCTTGATTCTTCTATTAACATGATGTACTCATTTAAATAAAATATAATAAATAATGCATATATGAAAATCTGTCATCTTTATTTGTTTATTGGGCTTTTCTATTTATTTTATTAATTGTGTGCACTTCTGATTTTGTTTTTTCTATGTGGACAGATGTATGTGCATATATGTAGATATATAATATATGTAGATACATATTTTTATTGAAGTAAATTATATATGAACAAATATACAAATGTTTTTATATGACTTAACTATATGTTAATGATGTAAATTCTTGTGAGCAATTCATTGCAACATTTTCCCCCAGAATGATTATTGCCTTTTTAAATACATTTTTTTACCCACATACATTTTCAGTATTCGTTTGCATTCCGTTTTATTAGTATTTGTCTTCAAAAATTCTGTTTTGTATGTCAGGTACCAAAAGGCCTTCCTAACCCAAGATTGAAAGCGTATACAACATATTTCTTTTTCTCTGGCATTAATACGCTTGTATTTAGCACATTTAATGTTTACTGTTTTTAGAAACTACAGATATATTAAGATGTTCAAGATTTATTCCTTTGCTGTTGGTTTTCTTGCCTTGTTTGTTTTTTCCCCATTTTTCATTCCTAGTATAATTTACTGATTGGCTTTTAGCCAATTCACCTCTCTGTGTCTGTTAATAAAATACTTTAGAATAGTTAAATTATTACATTTATTCAGGTGAGCAAATGTAATACATCCTATAGTGTACATTTATAATGTTTAGGCACATTGAATTCAAATACATAGACTTAGTCCCTCCTTAAATGCTTCTTCCATTTATTTCTTTTTCAAAATGGTGTTCTGTATGCAAAAGGTTACTTAATCTCCAAGGTTTTTATTAGAAAATTAACATGGATATGTAGATACTCAGATTGATCTATTTTCATATAACAAATCATCTTTCTTATTTTTATCACCAACTCATACATAATTATAATCCACCATTAGAAAAATTATCATAAATTTACTAATCCAAACATAATTAAAGTCATTATGAATGTTAGCAGTACCCTATACCATGTAATAAGGAACAATTCTGGTTTTCTTTTGGTGACTAATGCTAATAATTCATTTATTTTTAATTTGTACTGCATTTGCCACTTGGTTTTGACATTTTTAGTCACTAATTAAGAATTAATGCAAGGTGTGTGGGGAATTAATAAGTGCTTTCATGATGCTGATGAATACGTATTTTTGAGGGAATTAGTTAATATTATCCTAACCACAGCGTGGATACATCCAATCTGCACAATCCACAGATTGCGCTCATGTAGGCACGATTCTGATATTTGTTTCCATTGTTTCTTTAAAACACAGTGAATTTGTTATCAAATTTACTTTGATTTCAAATTAAATGCAATAGGTAGCATACTTCAGATATTACATAAATATGTGATTGATCATTAGAGTTCAAGTATTTCTTCTGATGACAATATTTTTATTATTTGATTTAAGATTTATTAGACTCCAGTATATTTTTCCAAATAGCATTTTACGACTAATGTAGTAAGCATAGACATTAACCTACCATGTAATTAAATGTGTGACTTATAATTAACTATACTTCTTCAACATTAATGTGATTTTCTTCTATTTTTATATCAATTGGTTCTTCTTAAAACAGAACATCATACTACTTTGTTTTACAATTGAGATATAAAAATTGTTCATACTTAATAAAATATCTTAACACTTATAAGTAGTTTTATTGGATAAACAAATATTAATCTAATAAACATTTGAAAAAAGTCATTTAGTATTTGCACTGTATACATTTTCAAATTCCCACAGATTAAAATATAATATTGTTACATTAATCTTATAAAGTTTTAAATCATGAAAGACCATCTATATAGATTAAAGGATAAATTTACTACATTTTATATCATTGCCCCTATTTCTTCTCCAATTAAAAAATAAAACATGACAGCTTGTCTCTATATAAGATTTGGATTTGTCATGATAGCATTAGTATGTTTGACAAAGAAAAACTAACTCTTATTTGTTAGGAAACTGGACAAGCATATTTAATTATTTTGTTTGTAATATTATTTTAATATTTAATATTTATAATATTATTTTAGCAACATTTGCTCACATAAAAAATGAATCATTGTCATATAAATTCAGAGATGTTAATATATGGATCTGTTTTATATCAGTTTACACATATATAAGTAGATACATAAGAATATCTCTATATGCTTATATATGAGTGTGTGTGTTGTTTGCAAATGTGTAGCTAACTAGTTATATCTATGAAGCAAATCAGAAGACTCATAAAAACAATACATAAATATTGGAAAACTTTTTTTTTTTTTTTTGGATCTAAAAGCTTGAAAACCGTTGAATAAAGGAAAAAAAAATTGGCAATTGTGCCCAAAAGAGAACAATAAATTAAAGCAAAATCACTGGAATGTACTCTTTCTCATTTCCATTTAGAGTATTGCAGACTATTATAAGTAGCCATCACATCCCATTTTATATGACCTTATATATGAGGCATGTTGTGTTAAAAGGTGAACTGAGACACATTCTCAAGACTTTATTTGAGCAAACGTGGATTTCAAACAGGGTGGCACCAAACCAAAAGTAGTTAGGACCACTCCACTGAAGGAACTAGGGGAAACTTCTTTATAAAGAAGCAGAAGCAAATCAAGGCCATCATTTGATTGTAGCTTAAGAGACTGCCCTATTTGGGAAAGCCTAATTGGCTGTTTGTGATTGGTTATTCTTAGGTTTGGATTTCATAACCTCAAGGTATTTTTTGTTATTTATTCTGGTTAAGGTTTCAGTTTGCTTACTTAGGCTTTGAAGGCATCAGAGACACTTCACTTTAATGGTCTCCTTATTTAGTTATTTTAATAACTGTTATACACAGTGACTCCCATCTGCTTCTGCACAACAAAACCTAATTGCTGAGACATCAGCTATGCAGCTAGGAAAGGGTTTATTCGAGAGGCAGCCAAAGCAGGAGGAGAGGAAAGAAAAAGCCTCAAATCCACCTCCCCAAAGGGGGAGAGAACAAGTTTTTATAATCATCGGGATTGAGATTATATACATATTGATGAAAAGGGTGGGGGAATTTATGACTAGTCATAAGGAAAGATGGAGCATGCTCATTGAACAAACATATATGTAACAAATATCCCATGTTTACTTTGGGGTAGAGACTTAACATCAGAGCAAGGCAAAATTCAGCCCCTGACCTCAGGAAGTTCTTTTAGGACAAGGATCAGGGGCTATGAGCATGCCCCCAGGGCTGGTATAAACTAAAAAGGGTCTTGGGCTTGTTATCTTGGGTAAGGAATGAAGGGCCTTGTTAGTTTATAGGCTGGAACTGTATCAGTTGACCTTGAGTCCAGGCTTCTGCAGAGACAGCTAATGCATTTGTTAGTGGGGTCTGAAAAGACACAATAGCTGATTAGAGGGAAATAGTTCTCTGAAAAACAAGCTTTAAATTTTGCTAGTCTCAACCTCATTAACCCTATGGGGCACGGTTTCTCCATGATATACTCCAAACAAGCTTATTGAGGTTGTGTAGTAAACACCACAATATATGTGTCTTCGCTTTTTGGAATTTGTTTTTACATCTGACTTAAAAAATATTTTAAAAGTTAAATTTTTAAAAACACGCAAGAAAAAAATAATTGTAATAAGTACAGTGAGTTCGCACTGGGAATCCCAGCACAAATCTCATTGACCAAGAAAAATGTATGTGAGAACATCTAGACCTAGAAAGAAATTAAAATAGGCTCAGAATTAGAGGATGATCTTACTTCCTGATGTTAATCTGTTGCTTTCACATTATTATTAAGAGTATTTGTCACTCTCAAAAGTGTGCTGGTTTGAAAGATAAGTTCTAATTGTTATCATCAGTTTCTTAATAAGAAAAAAATAGAAGTTAGCCTCAGAAGCCAATCTATGTATTATTGTAGTTTTTTTCAGATATCTCAGAGATCGGATTCCATTTTGTATATTAGTGGAGAAGGGCTTTCTCAATACAAGATTTTAAAAACTTACTCCTTATTTGAAGGGTTTATATTGAAGGAGCATAGAATGGAGATTATAGAAGGAGAGGCAAGAGTTAAATAAAAATAATAAATAAAAATTACCTCTAGTTAAGGATGAGTTCAGGAGAAAGAAAGAAAAAAGCAATCATTTTATGTAAACTTTAAATTAACCTGGATAACTAGCCAAACTGAGGAGAGGTACATAAATGGTTGCAGAGATTTTCAAATAATGCTTAAGGCATGACCAGAAATTACTCTGTATTAACGGGGAGTATACTTAGTATTGTTAAGGAAAACACAAAAATCTGGGGCATGCAGTTTTTTTCAGGGACTTAGAAGCAAACATTATCTTAATAGAAATATGCTTGACAAAGCAAAGGATATAGGTTGTAGTTAGGATTAAAATTGAGAGGGGGTAATAGAAGAGATTTGCGTTTATCTATAGCCTTCTGGAAAAAAAAAAAAAAGAGAGAGAGAGTTATAATAGGTGCGAAGATTGCCCTGAAGCAGAAGGAACTTCCAGGGACTAGAGGAAAGGACACATAAAATGGGCATGGCTATATAAATTGTGTAATTGCAATATAGCAAATAATAGGAAATTACATAAGTAATATTCTCCATTTTGTTTATAAAATGAGAAGCTAGGCTCTCTTTATGAAAGGGATATAAATTTAACAGGATAGTGGCAAGAAATAGGAATAATTGTTCAAGGGTATAAAAGGAAATTGGCAATTAAGAATGAGTAAAACAATTAATGGGAGGATTGAAAGAACATCTTATGTTGGTTTTAGGTAATTATAGTAAATGTTAGCATGCATTGAGGCTAGCTACTGAAAGTTGATTATTTTCTTAAAAACAGACTTTTTTCTCTGATTAATCAGTAGAAACTCATGTCTATGACGTGATATGTGAAAATGTTCATCTCCATGTTTAAACTGACAATAGCAACAAAGTCATAAAAAGACTTATAATACATTTTTAAGTTATTTTTCTTTTTGTTGTTCTGGAATAGTCCTGCATAATACTTTATAGATCATTAATATATGTATTAACTCTTGCATAAATTTAAAAAATTAAAAAAATTTAAAACAATTTTTAGAATTATTTCCTCTTAGAATTTAATATATCCGGTCTACCTTAAACTATATCTTCCTTTAAATACAGCTTCTTGAGATGAAAAGAATTTTCTTTTCCTGCTGTCATTTGGTATCAGGAGGGAAATTGTGTTAATTTAAGAGCAAATCCTTTGTTCTGTCCATTTCAAGCTTCACATCCAAAATCTCAACCTCTGGATTACAACAATTTTTCCATCCCTGAGAATGTGTTTCATATAATACAGAAAAGGAAATGAAAAGGAAATTCAAAATCTCCAGCTGTTTAAAACTGAACTGAAAAACACACACACATGCACACACAATTTGTTTCAGCGCAAAATGTGTTGTCCTTGAGTGAAGATTAGGGCAATTAATTTTCATTGTTTCCCTTACCTAAAAAATCAATCAGGTGGTGATGATATCATCAGGTACATCAAAGGTTTTGAAGAAACAGTAAACAAGATTTAATTATTGCACTTACCACATAGTGGGTGCACTCTAGGAACCTAAACTGTAAGGCAGATTAATTTTCTTTTATTTTTCTTTCCCTGTAGCGATTGCTATAGCAACAAAACAGAATTGCTTGTGAGGCCAACATCTACAAACTTTTAAGGCAAACAGCTGCTACACCATGCTCCCAGTCTTTAGCATGAAAGAAAGAAGAGCCATCCAAACAAAGTGTTGAATGATTAATTCTACAAAAGGTCCTATTTAATGTGTATTGAACAGATCTCTCATTGTTTTGGAGAGAATCTTAGAACCGTCATCTTTGTTTATATGCATCCTGCAAATCATTGCTAGGGATAGTCTTTCTTCTACATAAAAGAGTACAATAAAACCTTATAGAGTTAATTAGATTTAGTAGATAGGATTATTTGTGTAAGCAATGATCCTTTTATAAAAAGCCTACTCTAGCAAGATTAGAGCAAGTGAAATTACACTTTTTATTATATGGTGTCTTTTGCTTTTTATCATTTTCTAAGGATTCATTGAGGCAAGAATGTCTGTGATGTAATTCATATTATGTGAAATAGAACTGTACATGATAGACCATAATAATGGTACAATGGAAATATGTTTGTGGAGATGAATATATTAATATTATTGCCATTTTTACCTAATATAATATGTTTATTTTCTTGTACTCTTATCCATAATAGTTTTGAACATATAGCAAATACATGATTTTTATATTGATGCAATTTTTAAGAGAAAATCCAACTTTTATAAGTAATAAGCAATCATCTTGAGGGTCAAAACTCAGGCTTTTGAAACTAAATGTACTTGAATGAATAGTTGCTATCCTAATGAAGGCTTTATTTAAAAAAAAAATAGATGACTGCATGTTGAAAAATTATATTTTTATTAAATATAATTAAGGGTTTTTCATGTAGTATTTCATTAGCTAATTTATCAAATATTTAAGTGATTATTTGTGATTTGTTATAAACAGCTTCATCTACCCAGGCTGGCTTTTTAGCATTTATATAATTGACTTCTTCCCTCCTACAGCCCTCAGATTTTCTTTCTTTGAGGTAACCCACATTGTATAGCAGTCACACAGTTTAAATGAAATTCACCCCCCCTCTGGTGTAAGAGAGGCTCCCATTAGCCTGTGGTATTAAATATTAATCCATAACACTTGTCACCCAGTTAACCCAAGGTTCTCCCTTAAACATGTGATTGGATTAGGTAAGGATACCTGTCTTAATTTGGACCCATCACAGTGAATCCCAAGTATATTATTATTATTATTATTAATATTACTGTTATTGATTGGAGAGAATCATTTTCTCTCCCCATACCTCTCCCCCTCCCTCTTCTTCTCTTTCCCTCTATCTTCCCCTCTCTCTTGGATGAGCAAGGAGGTAATGCCACTGCATTGGTTAGTACCTTGAGAAAAATAAAGGCCAGTTATTTGCTAAAGTTAACAATGGCAAAGTGCAGAAAGAAACAGGTGAAAGCATTGAACCACTCAGCACAATTCCAGAAGCCTGGGAAGTTGTTACCTTTCCAGGTGAAGGTCCTAATTCTAAATGTTCTAGTAACATGTGCCATTAAATGCTCTACTTGTTTAATGTACTTTGAGTTAGGTTTTATGTTACTTAAAACATAAAATCCTCACTAATATACTGCCCTTCTTGACTGAGGCATGATAACTTAATTCTCCAGTTTGAACTTAAAAAACATTTTGACCATTTTTATACCATATGTCATTATGACATGCTATATACAAAATAAAAAGAACATGGATATATAGAACTAAACGCAAGAGGTATTTTACCCTAATTGTTCACTTTTATGAGTGTTTTTATATCATAAAAATTAGATTATTTTATTTAAAGAAAACTGCAGCGCAGAAGCATTTATTCATTGAAAATGCATGGACACTCAGGAGTTCCATTATTGGCAAGGGTCTTAGCAGATTTAAACATATGTATTAATCTATTTATAATATCAACTCATATTTAACAAAATTACATTAGATAAATGACAAAATATACTATACTATTGTCTTTCCCAAAGAAACACAATATTAATAATTTGTTATAAAAGTAATCAAATGTTTAAAATGCATCTATTAATTAACTTTAATATTAAAGACCTATTAAATGCAGATGATTTCAGATACTTTGTCTAGAGCTATGGTAAAACAAGAATTTGTGATTCTTGTCTTTTTGGAACTTACTGGCCACTAATATTTCAGATATTTTAAAAATCCACAAGATTGTATATAACTCTATAATGACATAATGCTCTGAAGGAAGTAACTGGTAAGCATGAAAGAGCATAATTAATTCTCTGGGAGGTAGGAGTCAAGGCTCTTTCCAGAAGATACTATTTTGGTAGACAAAATTGTGATGAATAACAGTTACATAGTAGAGGTATAGAATGTGATACAGGCGAAGGGACCAACATAATGAGGGCTTTGACATTAACAAAGAGAGAGAAAGAGCTCCTCTTAATCAGGAAAACAAAAGAAGGAAATTCAAGAGCCTAGTTAGTAGTAACCAAGAGAGTTGTACCAAACTAGACCTGAGAAGCTGGCACGAACAAGATCATATAAGAGTTCATAGCTCCTGGGGTGCCTAGGTGGCTCAGTCAGTTAAGCATCTGCCTTCAGCTCAAGGCATGATCCTGGAGTCCTGGGATTGAGCCCCATATCAGGTTCCCTGCTCAGCGGGGAGTCTGCTTCTCCCTCTGCCCTTCACCCTGCTCTGGCCCTGGCTCTCACTCTCTCAAATAAATAAATAAAATCTTAAAAAAAGAAAGAGTTCCTGTGGTATAGATATACAATGGAATATTATGTAGCCATCAAAAGGAATGAAGTATTGCCATTTGCAATGACGTGGCTGGAACTGGAGGGTATTATAATGAGCAAAATAAGTCAATCAGAGAAAGACATGTATCATATGATCTCACTGATATGAGGAATTCTTAATCTCAGGAAACAAACTGAGGGTTGCTGGAGTCGTGGGGGGTGGGAGGGATGGGGTGGCTGGGTGATAGACATTGGGGAGGATATGTGCTATGGTGAATTGTGTAAGACTGTTGAATCACAGACCTGTATCTCTGAAACAAAACTACATTATATGTTAAAAAAAGAAGATAGTAGGAAGGGAAAAATGAAGGGGGGGAAATCGGAGGGGGAGACGAACCATGAGAGACTATGGACTCTGAGAAACAAACTGAGGGTTCTAGAGGGGAGGGGGGTGGGGGGATGGTTAGCCTGGTGATGGGTATTAAAGAGGGTATGTACTGAATGGAGCACTGGGTGTTATATGCAAACAATGAATCATGGAACACTACATCAAAAACTAATGATGTAATGTTGGTGATTAACATAACATAATAAAAAAATAATAAAAAAAGAAAAAGAGTTCATAGCTCCCTTACTTTGTGTGTGTGTGTGTGTATTATATTATAAATCCAAGTACAAATTTATTGAAAGACTTTAAACTATAGCAAGCTAATGTCCAAGTAAACTATTAAAATATTCATTAGCCCATTGGTTAAAAAATAGATTTAAAGAGAATGAGAGATGAAGCAAAAAGATACAAAAACCTGTTAGAAGGCTCTAGGCAAGAGCTACAGGTCATTAAGACTAAAATAAATACTGGGGATGGAAAAGAAGTGTGTGTGTGTGTGTGTGTGTGTGTATGGTGGTGCGTGCACGTGTGTGCGTAAAATGAAGGTGGAACCAGAGAGATCTGGTGTTTGATGTGAGATGAGACCTAGAAACCAAGATGGATTTACTGTTTCTATAATGTAACTTTGGGTAGTGATATTGTTCTTTTCAGAATTGAAGAAGAATGGAGGAAATTTATAAATGGGGAGTGTAGTTTGAAAATTCAGAGTTCATATATTTTATTTGAATAAATGTTGGAGAACCCCAGTCCCATTACCCTTAGAGAGGTCAGATAATTGGCTACTCAAGAGTGAAATTCAGAAAAGAGATCCTAGCTGAAATATTAATTTGGAAATTGAGTCTTTAGATTACTCATAATAAAATGTTAACATCACATATAATTAATATCACATTACTTTATAACATGCAGTAAAATTTACTTCATTATTGGGTACCGTTTTATGAAATTTAGACATGTGTATATATTCATATAAACACCACCATAATCAAGATACAAAACAGTCCTATCACCTCCAAAGGATCCCTCTTGTTATCCCTCTGTAATCAATCACTTGCCCCACTGTTAATCTCTTGCAGGCATTGATTCGTTATCTGCCATTTGGTTTTGTCTTTGTGAGAAAGTCATGAGCTGGAATCACACAGTAAGTGACTTTTGAGACTGGCTTCTTTCACTTAGTCTTTAAAATTCATACAAGTTGTGCATATCAGTAAAACCTGCTGTTGGGAGCCAAGCGACTTTGTGTACCTAAACATAAATATTCCCTTTGATTACTCAGTATTATTCCATTGTATGGATGTACTGCATTTTGTTTATCCATTCCATTCACAATTTGAAGTACATTTGGGTTGTTTCCAGGTTATTATTTTATAAATAGAATTTCTATCAACATTTGCTTACTTGTTTTTACGTGAGTATAACTTTTCACTACTCTGGTTAAATCTTGATAAGTAAGTTTGCTGATTCCTATGGTATGTGTAATTTTATAAAAGAAATTGCCAAGCTATTTCCAGATTGACTGTATAATTTTTCATTTCAGTAGACTAAGTGTAGTGTTCTGTATGCTCTGCATCCTCCCTAGGATGTGATATTGACATAATTCTTATTTTTTTAAGATCTTTTAATTAATTAATTTATTTATTTATTTTAAGAGGGAGGGGGAGAGAGAGAGCTCACACATATGTGGGTGTGAGCAGGGAGGGTGTGAAGGGCAAAGGGAGGGGGAGAGTGAGACTCTCAAGCAGACTCCATGCTGAGTGCAAACCTGATACAGGACTAGATCCCATGACCCTGAGATCATGACCTGAGCCAAAATCAAGAGTCTGGCACTTAACCAACTGAACTACCTAGGCACCCCATCTACTTAAATTATTTTTAATATCTTCAATGTCATTGACTCTTGCCTTGTTATCTCAATACATATATTTCTTTGCTGGCATTTTTTAACCTTGTTTATTTCAATAGTCTTCCTCAATGACTGTTGGAACACTTTATAAATAGCTATATTTAATTTAATTTATTTTAATTTAATATTTTTATTTTTCAAAGTATTACACCATTAATATTATCTTGTCATTGGCATCTTTTGATAGTCTCTTTTCTGATATTTGTAGAGATTTTCTTGGTTTTTCTTTTGGTGATAAGTTTTGGTTATACCACAGACATTTTTTAATTTTGTGATATGACACATTAAATCTTGTTTAATTTCTGCAGAAAATGTTTTGTTTGTTCGTTTTTTCTTAAGAGGGCAATCAACATGGCTGCATTTGGCTGACACATTCTTTTTAGGCTCCTGTGGGTTTTGGTTTTAATGTTAGGTCAATTTTCAAAGAGTTTGCAGTGCTATTCTGACTTGCTCCATGTGTGCACCAGCCAGTACCCATTTTTAGGAACTGAACAGTAATTTAACTCTTCGCTTAGTATTTAAAATATTTTCATGCTATTTTAGGATTAGATTCATACTTGCTTCATTAGGGATGAACCAAGAGTTTAATTTCCCTGTGTCCTCCCTCTCTGTCACCTTCCTGTCATCTAGCTAGATCCCCTTTTAGGTCTTTCGGCTAGAAAACCGGGACTCCGTTTACCTCCTTTCCCCACCAGTGTGCAATTTTTTGACTGCACGTCCATTCTGAAACACGTGCAGAAAGACAGAGGTAGAGAAACATTGGTGGGGCTTATCCTAATATCTGGTAATATAGTTTTTTGAATTGAAGATTTTCCCCTTGTACGGAGTTTTAGGCCCTATGAGTCCTGGCTGCCACTACCGTCCTTGCCAGAAGAATCCTTTCCTGCACATTAAGCCTGAACCAGAAGCTTCTTCTGGTATTCTCTGTGACTGTGCTGATGTCCAAGGCTAGTGTTTGGATTGCCTTGAGACCAGAGTGAGAAAAAGAGGAAAATAATTATTCAATGACATTTGAAACTCTGAGCTCACACATATGTGGGTGAATACGTTTTCTGAATACGTTTGCTACTGTTTACTTTTTGGACTCCTCACCTACTTCCCCCATGTGCTCTGTTTAGGTTTTATAGCTGAATTCACTGGGAGAGAAAGAGTGTACTGCGCTTGCTTGACTTTCAAGGTTCCGGAACCTGGAAACTGCCCAATTATTTTATTTTTACATCACTAAGCATACTCATCTGATATGGGACTTTCTGTGGCGGGGATTAAAACAAATCAGCCTTAATTATAAATATGCAAACCCATAGACTTATCCTACCTAATACAAAGCCCTGAAGACAACTGAGTACTTGCTTTGACGGAATATGGACTTAATGGAGGTCTGAACAATGCAGCATCGTCATTCACTCAGGTATGTCCTAGCATCATCAATTTGGAATTATTTGGAAAATGAGTTTTTAATAGCAGCTATTTCTAATCCTGAATATATGTACCATTTAGGGATTCAGCTTGAACATAACTCCCCAAACAAATTTTAACCTTATCAGCATGCAGTTCATGGAAAACATAGCAGCCAGGACTGAGAATTTAGGCTAACAGAATGCCCCTGTACTGCTCAGGCTATGAAAGGCATAGCAGTTATATCAAGACTAAAGGGTTTAGGAACCATTCTAAACTGTTTTAACAGCTAGAATCCTCCAATGTGGGAATTAAAACTTAAAATTTAATAGTATTAAAATACTATACTAATAATATATTTTAAAAAAAGAAATGATGAGGGCTGTTTGTCATAATATAACCACATCCCTAAGGCAGTAAAAGATACTAAACTTAACCAAGTATCTGTAATTCCCAAGAGTAGTTATTATCTTATGACAACTATGCACTAGATTCACTTTGCTTTTATAATAAATGTGTGTATTGTGATAGAAAATGTAGCATAATTTTCTAGAAGATAAAATCAGTTTGACAGCAGTTTCAGTTTGTTTCACATGAAATAATCTAACATGTAAAATGTTTTCTAACCAACTAAGGTACCTCTTTTAACTTTTCTCATTTATAAGTCAGCATCATTTTGAAGACATAGAGACCTGCCAGTGAGCTTAATCCATGAGGTTCTCTGAACTATCAACCTGTAGTTGACAAGACACTCACATTAATGCTTTATGATATGTATCATTTCACAAAATTTTATAGTACAATGTGAAGCTAAAATAAGCAGAACATCAATTAGCATTTGTCTTTGGAAAATAAAATAGGTCTTTCATTCTAAAGGTCATACAATTTTGCTTTTATAGTAATATTCTATAAAGTTTTTCATTATTTTTGGATTATGTGAGGATTTCTATTTCTAAATTTTTTTTTTTTATTAAGTTTGAGGGAATGTGCATTTGGTTTAGGAAAACAGACAGCTTCAGGTATTTCAAACTGCCAGGGATGTAATATAGGGAATTAGAGTCCTAAAATAGTATCAGAAATGTTGAAGTGAGAAGGTCAAAGAATCCATAAATCCTGTGTAAGAAATCAGGAAATGCAGATATCACTAGGAGCCTCTGCAGATAAGATGAGCTGCCTGCAGCAATCAGCTGGGGGACTTGACGGGGATGCCCACAGCCTACCAGCAAAACCTTACATCTATCATCTGCCAAAGCCAATGTGCTTAGTTAGCACTGCTGCAGGGGTAAGCCTGGCTTCTCCTTCACTTTCCAAATCTTTGCACAAGTGTCTTTTAATGGCAAAATTTAAAGTGGAAACTTTCAGGCCAGAGAGGTTTCCATCAACTGTAGTATGGACAGAAGCTTATAAAGGCAGGAATTGTGATTAATATCAATGGGCAATAACCCACTACTCAACATTCCTAAATACCTTTCTACTCGTAATTAAACTTAAAAGAAAAATGATACAGCATCATGCTTTTGTTTATTGTACTAGTTTCCTAGAATTCCTATAAAAAACACCACAAACTGTGTGGCTTGTACAACAGAAATTTATTGTCTCACTGTCCTGGAGGCCGGAAGTCCAAGATGAAGGTTCACCAGGGTTGGTTCATTCCTTCTGAGAGTAGTGAGGGAGAATCTGTTCCATGCCTCCTTCCTGTGGTCACTATACAAACAAAGCTTTCACTAAATCAACAGATGGCATAGCTATCAGAGCATTTTGGCAAAGAATACACGTTTATGTCCAATTGAAGTATCTTTTCAGGGGGAATGAAAGCCATCTACTGCTTGCCTGGGAAATGGTATCATTTTGGACTTTCAGTTGATCTCGGCTTTTGGATATTGGCATCAGGTCAGCCTTGGAGAGAAAAAAATTCATCTAGTTGAACCTAGGCAAATATCTCCATACTTGTCATCATACTTTGTTCATGAGCTTATTGAGCATAAGCTAGGATACCTAAGACAGAGGCTGAGTGACTTTCTTTTTTTTTTTTAAGATTTTATTTATTTATATGAAAGAGAGAGAGACAGAGAGAGTGCACGCACAAGCAAGGGGAGGGGCAGGGGGAGATGGAGAAGCAGACTCCCCGCTGAGCAGGGAGCCCAACGTGGGGTTTGATCCCAGGACTCTGGGATCATGACCCAAGCCAAAGGCAGATGCTTAACGACTGAGCCACCCAGGCATCCTGAGGCTGAGTGACTCTCATAAAATAAGTCATCTTTCCCACCCAAGTATTAAGGACATCATCAGTATTGAGTGAACATTCAAATGGAACACAAATCTCTTTTATATGCTGTGCCTTTTCTGACAGATCCAGTCACATATATTTTCTAAGTCCTATACTTGTACAATCCTCTGATCTTGTTCCCTGATCATTTAGCCAAATTATTAGCCACTTCATATCAAGTGGTATAGATTCACATATTTGACCATTTCCTCTTTAGGCAAAATGCACACCAGGTATATATATCTCAGGTCTTGTACTTTGGGAGGACTTTCTTCTTCACTGTCTTTTACATACACTCTACATTGAGGGCATTCTCAACTAGTGTAGCAGTTCACTTGTAGATGATGCTAACATTTCAACTGGATTCCAAATATTGTCTTCAACACCTGAAAATAGGCGTGTTTCTCTAGATTTCAGATAAATGTGATAGAATTCTTCTGTCACAGGTGTATGTTTATATATTTCTCTTTTCTTTTCCTGAGTTAGCTGATTTATAGAAATTGTTGTTATGTTATAGATGCAGAGATATGTTAACAATGGTTGTAACTTTGGTAATCAGTCTCTTGCATCATGAAGTATTCTTTTTGTCTCATGTAATGATTTTTAGTCTAAAATCTACCTTATGTGATATTAAAACCATGATTCAAACTTTAATTTCTATTTGCCTTTACATTTTTTCATATGTATACTTTAATCTTTATGAATAACTCCATTTTATGTCGTTCTCTTCTAGCCATCATCAAAATACATTTTTGCTTTATTATTAATATATTTCTTAAATAGATTTATTTATTGATTGATTGATTGATTGATTTTAAGATTTTATTTATTTGAGAGAGAGAGACAGTGAGAGAGGGAACACAGCAGGGGGAGTGGGAGAGGGAGAAGCAGGCTTCCCGCCAAGCAGGGAGCCCGATGCGGGGCTCGATCCCAGGACCCTGAGATCATGACCTGAGCTGAAGGCAGACGCCCAACAACTGAGCCACCCAGGCTTTATTTTCATTTATTTTTATCTCTATGTTTGAGCTTAGTTGTAAATAGTTTTGTTATCTTTTGCTTTTAGATTTATAGTTTTATTCTATTTTTGTTTTAACAATATAACATGTTCTATTGGGGTTTATCATGGGACTGTAAAGTTTATTTAACATTTGAAAATAAGTATGTGTAATTTTCCATGTTATCAGACTAAAAAAGAAACACAAAGAAAAACATATGATATTTTTAAATATATGCCATAACTGTTTCTGGTACAATTTAACATCCATTCATGATAATAATTGATACCAAACCCGGCACATAAAGAGCATCTCTGAAAAAATCTAAAGATAACATCATATTTAATGGTGAAGACTAAATGCTTCTACCCTAAACTGGGAACTAGTCTAAGATGTCCACTCTAATAATTTCAATATTATAGTAAAGGGTCTAAAAGGAATAGAGCAAAATGCAGGGAAAAACTTCTGGTTTCCAGTTCAGCATATAAAGAGCTTGGATGTTGTCAGTTTAGCCTAACAAGTAAAAAGCTGAACAAACTAAAAAATCAACAACTCTTCTAAGATCCATAAGAAAGGTGAGGTCACAGGATAAACCAAGGATTGGAGTCATGGCTTAGTTGAGCAAAGACTCATGAGTGATCCATCCTAGAATAACCTGCAGAGGTGGAAAACCTGAGCTGTAATTGAGGAATTGTTGGAAGCTCAGTGTGGACAGCTCTGAGAGTTAAAAACTCCACAAGGACTCAATCATAGCAGTTCATCAACAATTTTGTGAAGTTTACCTCAAGGAGTTCCAATAGATTCTCACAGTAAATATCAGGGAAAAATTCCCTCTTGCTTTCAACAGGGAGAGGGTTAAAGGAACCATTTTTAAATATTCTGGGGTACTCTATTCTTAACAAGGCTTGCCCTTGGGAGAAACTAGGTAACTAGATCCTAACCTGCTACTGTATTATCAGAGGGAAATACCCAACTCTGACTTACTCTAGCCATTCTCTCCCATCTGAAGGGGGAGAAAAAGAAATACTGAGAAACACTTGTAAAGTTAATAGACCAGAAGCATAAGCTTACCTAAAGACTTAGAGCTAATTACAAGACTACAGATTGCTTCTCCTCCCCACCACACCTTAGCACCACATTACTGAAACTCTGTTTACAGTGATTCTTTTTACCTAGCACATCATATCTGGCAATCAAGAAAAAAATTATAAAGCATACATATAAAAAGCAATAAATAAATAAATAAATAAATTAATTAATTCAACGAGACAGAGCATGTATCAGAACCAGATATGTCAGGGATGTTGGAATTATCAGGAATTTAAAACAGCTATAATCCATATGATCTCATGTATAAAATATACAGCATGCAAGAACAGATGAGCAATGTAAGCAGAAAGATGAAATTCCTACAAAAGAACCAAAAAACAGATGTTAGAGATCAAAAACACAGAAATAGATATGGAGAATGCCTTTGATAAAATTATTAGTAGACTGAGCAGTCTCTGAACTAGAGAATATCTCAGTAGAAATTTCTAAAAGTGAAAAGCAAAGAGAATAAAGATTGAAAAAAGAACAGAATAGAATATCCATGAGTAGTGGGACAACTACAAGAGGTATAACATTTGTGTAATGGGGATATCAGAAGGAGAAGAAAGAGAGAAATAGAAGAAGTATTTGGAATAATAATGACTGAGAATTCCCCAAATTAATGTCCAATACCAAACTACAGATCCAGGAAGCTCAGAGAACACCAAGCAGAATAACTGCAAAAAACTACAGATAAGCACATCATTTTCAAACTACAGACTATTGAAGATAAAGAAAAAAAATCTAGAAAGAAGTCAGAGAAAACAAAAACCAAGTCAAATCACTTCACTTATAATGGAAAAAAGACAAGATTTACCTCTGACTTCTCAGAAACCATGCAGACAAGAAGAGAGTGAAATAAAATATTTAAAGTGTTGAGACAAAACAAAACAAGAAAAACAAACACACACACAAAAAAACCCACCAACCTAGAATTCTGTATCCTGTGAAATCATCCTTCAAAAATGAAGGGGAAATGAAAACTTTCTCAGACAAATCAAAATTGAGGGAATTTGTTTCCAATAGGCCTGCCTTATAGAAGTGTTAAAAGATCTTTAGAGAGAAAAAATTTAGGTCAGAAACTCAGATCTACAAAAAAGAAAGAGAATAGAAGGAATAAATTAAGGTAAAATAAAAACTTTAATTTTTCTTATTCTTTATGGATCTACAGATAACAGTTCAAAATAATAGCAACAATATATTTAATTATATATGTTTAAGTATTATATTCATTTATGCATGTATATATTATATATGGTATATTTATATATAATAATTACATGTTATATTATATATATACATATATAAGCAAATATACAATGGACATCAGTGATACAAAGGACAAGAGGGAGGAATTAGGATTATTTTGTTATTATAAAGTACTCATACTACCCATGAAGTGGTAGAGTGTCATTTGAAAGTGGGTTTGAATTAGCTCTAAATGTGTAATTGCAAACTCTAGGGCAACCACTAAAGAAATTTGGGGGGATAAAAAGGTACAACTGATATGCTAAGAAAGAAGAGAAAAAGGAGGCATATAAATATGCTTCATTCAATCACAAAAAGCATAAAAAGAGTGGAAGACAAATATGAACAAAAAACAAGGGCAATAGAAAAGAGTAACAAATATGGTAGATATAATCTAACTACATCTGATAATCACTGAATATCAATGGCCTAAATGTACCAATTGAAAGAGATTGTCGGAGTGGATCAAAAAACAAGACCTAGCTATATTTTGTTTACAAGAAACCCACTTTAGATATGAGGACATTAAAAGTAAATGGATGGAGAAAAGTATACCATGCTAACACTAATCAAAGAAAACAAGAGTAGCTGTATTATTTTCAGAAAGAACAAACTTCTAAGCAAGGAACATTACCAGGGATAAAGACCAGCATTATATAATGATATAGGGGTAAATTCTCCAAGAAAGTATAACAATCCTTAATGTGCATGCTCCTAACAACACGGTGTCAGACTATGTGAGGCAAAACCAATAAAACTACAAACAGGAATAGATGAATCTATTATCATAGCTGGAGACTTCAACTCAGAAATGGACAGATCCAGCAATCAAAAAATCAGTAAGAATATAGTTGAATTCCTCAACATCAGCAATCAAGGAAATATAAAAGATAACTGTAGATTACTACATTCACCGACATTAGAATACACATTTTTCTCACATTCACCAAGAAAGACCACATTCTGGGCCATAAAACACATCCTAAACAATTAGAAGAATATAAATCATAAAATTTCTGCCCTCAGACCAAAATGGAATTAAATTAGTAAAAACATAAAGATAGCTGGCAAAAGACCCAGAATAGCCAACGTGATATTGATGGAGAAGAGCAAAGTTGGAGAACTGACATTACCCGACCAACTTCAAGACTTACTATATAGACACAATAATCAAGACAGGGTGATACTGATGAAAGAATAGACAAATATATCCATGAAACAGACTAGAGATACTAGAAATAGGCCCATAGAACTATAATTAACCTTCAGCTAAGAAGCAAAGGCAATGTGATGGAACAAAAATTGTCTTTTCAACAAATGGTGCTGGAGCAATTGTACACCCACTTGCAAGAAAGAAAAATAATCTAGACACAAATCTTACACCTTTACAAAAGTTAACCCCACATAGATCACAGACCTAAATGTAAAAAGTGAAATTATAAAATCTTAGAAGATTATATAGGAGAAAACCTAGATGACCTTAAGCAGGGCAATGACTTTTTGGATGCAACACCAAAGGCATGATACATGAAAGAAATAATTTATTAGCTGTTTGTTTTTTATTCTGTTGATTTTTCCTTTGCTGCACAGAAGTTTTTTTAATTTTATGTAGTGTCTGTAGCAGTGTATATATATATATACACACACACACATACATACAGTTTAATCTTACCCTTAAACAGGAAGGGAATCCCACCAGTTGTAACAACATGGATGACCATAAAGGATATTATGCTAAGTGAAATAAGCCAGACACAAAAGGACAACTATTACATGATACCAGTTACATGTGAAATCAGAGGTAGTCAAACTCATAGTAACAGAGAGTAGAGTTATAGTTGTAAGGGGTCCAGGGGAGGGGAGAGTGACAAATCTAAGCTATGACCATAATGAGAAAATGCAACACACAATTTTAGAAATTCAGATATCAAAAGGATAAAAAGGATAGCCTTTAGATGATTTGGACAATATAATTAAAAAGTTCATTCTAATGAATTTTTAGACCACTCCTACTGGGTAATAAAAATCAGAGAAAACAAATTTCTCTTGTAATTTCTCTTGAATTATACACAGTATTTGGAAAATAATAATATCACATTTTTTAGTACATACAGAAATAAAATTTATTAAGGCATAATAAAGTAATTGCTCATGACAGGCAGTGAGCAATTTGTTTACTGTTGTTCTTGAACCCAGGAAGTAAACCTACAGTGAAAGAAACTGCACAAAAGAGGGATTATTATTTTGTTGTTATTTTTTGTCTCATGTACAAAAATTTCATGACTTTTCAGAATGAAGATGGCTATGTCAGTAAGCTTTTCTGCTTCACATGTGCGCATCATTCTGATCTTAAACTGACCCAGAATTGATAAATTACATGAAATAAGACACAAAGTAAAATTTGTTCACATATATCCCTTTTATTAGAATATAATCCTTTATTTGCTGCAATGTATAAAAAAATATAAATATAATTAAGCTTATCCAACCAGGCTAGCTTACCATTGACAGCCTCATCCCACTTGGCACTTCCATTTTTTACTGTAAAATCTTAGGGAAATGTGGACTAATGATTTATATTACATATCATATCTTAATTTCCTTTTTTTTTTTTTTTTTGGCTGCACTTTTTTCCTAAGGAGGAAAAAAGTGTCTTCTTAGAAGACAAATGTGTTTGCTAAAATCAAATATATTATGAAAGTAAGTTTTTAAAAATCTCAAAGTCAGCTACTGAATAAAGTATTAACTAATTCTTGGTTCCCTAAAGTCACGAAAGGGTTCATTTGATTTGCCTAAGTGCTTGATATTTTAGGGAGTATTTATTGACTGAAAAGACTTTCCTAAATGTATCACAACTGTTTTATTTGGACATTTTCTCTAAAATTCAATTCTAAATCAATTTCTTTTCAGCAGCTTGAAAAAAGGTGATCTCAAGTGAATGCAAGCAGATGTTCCCATTTAAAAAACAACTGTCAAAAATTTGACATCTATTTAATTCTAAAACTTATTTGCACTACTTTATAAAACATATTTTAATTAATATTAAGTGAAAATGTAAAGTCACATAAGTTCTATCAATTCCTAGTGATGGCTTTATCACTTTTTTTATTTTTCATTTTTTTGAGAAGTTTTGTGGGCTGTTGTGTATGGCTTAACTCAGACATTTATATTTAATTATTCATTTATTAATAGTTCATCACTCCTTTATATTTTGGTACTGTGCCTTTATCATGGATAAATTTTTCTTATGACTATTTGGTCTAGAATTAAACATTCTCTTTGTAAAATTATTTTCCTTTTGTTGCATTGCAGTATAAAGCCTGCACTCAGCTGTGAGCTTAGTTATACTTTGTCTATCTGTAATTTAATACTGCCAGCAAAAGTTATTGAAATCATAGTTTATTTTAATGTAAAACAAAATAGATTAAAATGTCCTAATAGTAAAAGTCAAGACATTTGAAGCATGGCTCAGAACACCAGCAATTATCTATTATTAGTTAAGTATCTGAACCTAGATAAATCGTTTAATATATTGGGACCAAATTATATCGTCTTCAAAATGAGGGAATTGAACCTTATTTCCCATACAACAGCAAATAAATATTATTCTATGACAAGTGTGAAATTATGAAAATTTCTTTTCACTGTACTCCTTTCTTTTTAAAAATAAACATTAAAATTTTATTGATTGTTAATAATGTCTTCCTTTGTACCATTACGCAAGTTGATTATCTTGTGAGCTAAGTAAAGCTGTCTCTTTCAAACTTCGCCATTGATCTCTTAAAATAGAAACAACTTAACTCATTTTATGTTATAAAATACTGTTATGAGACTTCTGATAGATTTCTCATTTATATTCTTTAATTATCTTCATTCTTCAGTTTCTATATGAAGAATGAATACTTGTACAACTGAATTAATGTACATCATATTTTAGTCTAACTCTTCTTTCAAATACACTGACTCATTAAAAAGTAATGTGAAGGGATGTTTTCTTGAATAAAAGCAAATTATTTATTATAATATATACATATTTTTTCTGTCCCTTTTGGGATTTTACTCTTTTCTTTTATATACATATATATATTTTCATATATATATGAAAAATTAAATATTCCTAGGTAATTAAAGATATATGATTTTTAATCATGTTGATTCTATAAAATAATGATCAAAAATGAGTCTAGCAGCAAGTTGGGTTACATTTTATATATATATATATATATATTTAAATAATGATATAGATTAACTTAAGGTAGAGATATACAGTCACATACACATTGTAGATACAGGGATGTATGGTGTGTACTTGTAAGGAGTAGGTATGAAATAATGGAGAATTCCACTGGTAGGGAAAAAAAGGCACTTCCTTTTTCTTATTACGATAGAACATTTTAAATTAAGAAAAAAGAGCAATGGGAAGTACAGCTTACTAGGGAGAAAACATCTCATCTTGAGGGAAGTATTTGTCTCAATGGTCCAGGCAGACACCTTGAAACTAAATCATCATCCACATACCTGGTTGTTTGTTGTTGATATCTATAGTTATTGTCACCCGAGTATGCTAGATGAGGAAATTGACATTTACCACCGACCATCAAAAAGGAACAGTATGTGAATCCATGAATAATAACTCTCTAGAGGTTCTCAAACATTATTCAGAAGTAATTTAAGAGGCTGAAGTGCAAGCATTGCTCCTAGAGGTGAGTTTAATAAATATTTTAGTGCTATTTTGACATCATTGTCACGTAAAGATGGGTATGGTCTAGGGAAACAATGTAATATAATACAAGTTAATGGATTTTTTTCAAATGGCTAATAGCTACATAATAATGTGATTTCTAATTATGCTTCTAATTATGATCTAAATAATTTCACTAGTAAATTATGGTGATTTATAAATATTTGTATTTTCGTAAGTATTAATTATGAGTAATAGATTAAGGTGGCAGAAACAGATTTTATTTTACAACAGCTGCTGATAATACCAAAGGAAGAGAGAACTATGGGAACAAATCAGATTTCCCCAAAGTATACAAATAATGAATCTTTTTGTTAAGAATGTCAAGTTTAATTTAACATTGCTGTTTCAGTGTACTACTCTTCAATGTGTATTTATTCGGGACCTTGTGCCAGCTACCTGGATCAACTCCAGTGCCTACTGAGCTAAAATCTGGTTTGCCTAAGGAATGATTCCAATGTATTCAAATCTGACACACAACATAAACATCCTTCTGAATAGTTAAACTGTTGAGAGCTAGTTGAATGATGAACTTTGGTTCAATTTCTAAGAAGTAATCATGTGCTTTATTTGGGGCCTATTATACTATTTCAAGTTTCTCCTTCCTCTTCACTGAACCTCCTTCTTTATTAAATATATTTTCATTCACTCCTTAGAAATGACAAACAATGTTTGAAACATCTGGAGCTGTACTACGTGATAAAGTACCTAGAATCTTCACAAATTGATTTATTTCCTTTATATATATTTGGTACTGCTTTTTCCCATACAATTAAAAGGGAGAAGTTTTTTGCATTTAAAAGAAGAAGATATCATGAACATTAGCCAATTAATAAACTGAAGCAACTCCTCAGGATAGCTGGGGGGAAATTATAGATCTTATATGCTATCGCAATGTAAATACAAATAAATAATAAGTGATCAATAATCCAAAGTTACAGACACTGAAATTCTTTTAACACTAAAATATTCGTAGCATTCAGCACAATTCTAAAACTTTTCCATCTTAAAATTCCTAGCGACTGTTTTGGAAAAAGGAAATGGGACTTGCTACAGGATATAGTATTTAAAATTATGCATTCATCTCTAGATGATGTGATAATAACCCTCTCACAAAACAAACAAGCCTTCTCTCAAACCTTGAAATCTAGATTCATTCTGTTCCAGTCCAACTGGAGAATGTGAATTGGGAGAAATATTTAGCATTTTTAAAATGTATTTTCCCCTCTTGTTTTGACTATGTCTCATTCTTTTAATGACTCTCATTTCTGGCTCAATGTAGTCATAGAGATCTTGAGATTCACAAGCAGGGTTGATTCCAGATTACTCCAAAGCCTTCACACAGTATGAGAAATGCCAGTACAATGTGTCTGGGAAAGACATTGAAATCCAGTGTAATATCTGAGCAGCAAGATGTTATTCACCCTGCTTCTTTTCAGAATGTCAAAGAAGCAGAGATTTAGAGAGATGATTATTTGGCTTAAAATATTGCCATAACCATTATACCTAGTTCTTAAACTTTAACAATCATCCATTGAGCTTTACAAATTAGAACATACATTATAAATAATGATCTCTGTAGTGTGATATTATGGATAAGAGAAAACCACTCAATGTCAAATATCTCCTTAATTTAATGAAATTGTACCAAAAACGAGGTCATTTTATTAAAATTCATACAAATGATTTCTTAGTTCAGTTTTAATAATACCAAATAGGCTAGAGTCTACAATAGCGCTGGATGCTAAGGGTCAGAAAAGATGTGAATAAAAATAGAATAAACAATAATACCATTAAAGGTAAATTATTGAAAACATATTTTTACTTCTTTTACAGTTTGCACTAGACTGACCTACGTTCAAATAATAGATATTGTCGACAAGTGCGTATACAAAAAAGTATATATTCATGCTGATATATACTTTACAGCATATTCTTACAAAAATATCAAATCAACTATTTTAAGCCACAGTATTATGAGAAAATAATAGTTCAGTATTTTGCCTGGCAAAATTATGTTACTATAAACACTTATGCATTTGATGCCCTGGATTCTGAAATAACTTTATTTCCTGCTGTGAAACTGAGAAAATGTGGTTGATAATATCAGGTTTAAGGCTCACATTTTATATTGATTTGTCAGAATGAGAAGAAGTAACTATAGGCCTGAGAAACCATGCTGCTCTGCCCTTCTGGCTTCAAATAAGCTCCAAGATGAGGAGTAAATAGTAATATGAAAAAGCAAAAGACTCAAGGATTATTATATGAGACTTTTACTAGATCTTCTTTAGTCTAGACACATGACTGTCTTTGGAATATTTAAGAATAAAGAGTATGTAAATGAATTTGAATTTACTGAATATATTTTTCAGCATTAGATATTCTGATACTAGTAATGAAAGTCTACAACAAATAAAACCTTTCTCCCTGCTATGCCTCATGCCTTGAGAAATGTAATTTCCTGAATAAGTAATCTTAATCCAATGAAGATTTAATTTGGTCTTTTTACTTTACAAATGTAATTCACTTACTCAAAATTTTGCTTGGTTTAAACAGCAAGGGATATATCAAAGACGTATTAAAATGTCTTAAATAAGTCTATTTTCTTGATGCTGCATTATGAAACATTTTCCAAGTCTTAAAGCTAATCTGTGTAGCCCCATAACTGCATAAAATATAAAGATAATGGATTCTTCAATGGTTATTTCATTACTCTAATGACCTCAATAAATCAATAGCATGCCTCCAAATATTCCCCTCCCTCCAAGAAATACTACACTTCACATCATAAAAATCATTTCTCTTAATTTGTATAAAACTATTATGTTTCACATATTCTTACAAATAAAGTTTATCTGTAGAGTTCATAAAAGTGATTATCAGGGAAGACATTTAAATAACAACAACAAATCATGGCTGGGAAAGACAAATTATTGAATAAAGGTGTTTGATGTGATTGATTGGTACTTCCAAACCAATGTTCCCTGATCTGTGGTGAAAGAACAGGAAAAGGGAACTAAAAAATGGAAATTTCGTAATTCCCTACACTTGGACAGCACCAGCTGCTGAGCACAACCACGTGGTCAGGCAGAGAGACTATACCTGATACATCTTTGAAGTGAAACATTTTCAGAGGTTAGGACAGAATCGTACCTTTTGTTGAAAATCTGTATTGAAAAAGATATATTCCAAGGTTCCATAAGTGAACATGGGGAATGTTGTAAATTGTTATCATTTTTACAATATCTTTGAACAGATAATAAGGCTTTTAATTTGGACTTTTTGAAGAATTTTCTATTTTTAAAACAAAACAGTACTAATTATTTTTTTCTGATATATAGGAAATAAACTGTTAATCTTTAACTTTAGTTAATGAATATATTACCACAAGTACAGAATGAAAGCAATTAGCCAATGAACTCTAAATAGCTTCAATAGCACCATACATAAATTGCTGTAAGTTTGCTTTTGAACGAGTAAGGTACTTGAACATCTGCATTTAACTCTGTTCTACTTCAGGATGTTGAGTACTGCTTATCTGAGGGGGAAAAAAGCAAAACAAGCAAACAAAATAACAAAAACAAAAACTCTTCTCCCTAGTGATGAGGGTATATGTGCTATAAAAGTAGACTAGAAAAAAGAACAGTACATTTTAGCTAAGTCTGCAGACCAAATTTAATGTGGTAAAGAGGTCTCATTCTGAGTAAAAGATCTACATACTCCATTCCCATCTTCTTCATTCACACACAAAGGCCAAATTGCAGTTCAAAATTTAGATATCATCTCCTCAACAAACTATTATTAATCAGAGTCACTTAGCGAGTCTAAGTTGGTGCCTGCCTCTATGAGCTCAGAAAAATGTTTGTGCCACAAACACCGTGTATAAACTAGGATGATCACTGGGGCTTTGTCTGATAGCATACTATGAACTCCTTCAGGTGGGGGACTATCTTTGCTCTCTAGAGTCTGATAACTTAGCCCATTGGTTTTCCACTAAATGTTTATTAAACAAATGAGTTGTTAGTCTCTCCATGTGCTATTTCAGTCAAGTTTGTTTTCCTTTTCTTTTTGTTTTCCTTTTTCTTTTTTCTGAAGCAGAATATATTATTCCTTTGAGTTGAATAATTAAGTTATTAATTCTATTTTAAAGTATATCCTTTTTTGTATATTTAAAGCTAATTTTAAATTGATGGTGTTTTATATTGAAAGCTTTCTGAAGGCATGTAGAAAAGTAAAGGTGATCTCATTAGATCCATGCTTTACTTTTAAGAACTAGTTTTGTGAGATATCCTCTCAAGGAAACATTTTTCATAGGTATATGTTTTTGTTTGTTTGTTTAGGTATATGTTTTATAGCATACAAAAAAATACACGGTATCCTAAATATTCTGATAGTATCTATAGTTAGAGATTTGATTATTTCGTTCAACCATGCATTTCCCAAGCTAATATGGACTCTGAATCTTTTGTTTTGTATAATTCCCATTAAAAACTCACATTTGAGTTTGAGTCCTCACATTTCGTAAAACATACTCTGTAAAATGTTATATTACTTTATTATGATCAAATCAAAATTTTAATACCTGTTAAGATTAGCTATAAAGTTATAGAAACAGTTCAGAAGTAACAATATTTTAAAAAGAGTTATCCCATAGTGAGAGAATAGAGAAAACAAAAGGAAAATAAGTCATCCAATAGACAATTAAGTTCAACAGAATATGTACTACATTTTCCAAATTCAAAGAAATCATCACTGAGTAATAGCACAATTTTTAAAATAGATTTACAAGAAGGAACATCCACTGGGCATAGAAGAATGAAATAAAAGAAATTTCTGCAGGCTTCTGGTAAGAAAAATATAATCATAACAAATATTTATTCACATAAAGAATAAAAAATCAGAAAGTCATGGATCTTCATGCCAGTGACAGCAGAAGCTATGAGACATTGGAACATTCCCACAAGAAAATGTTTTTCCCACATAAGATTTTACACCCTGCCTTACTAACTGTTCAATGTGAGAGCCAAATTAATGCATTTTTATAAAATCTTGAACTTTACTGTACCACCCTGTCTTAGTTTGCTCAATTTGCCATAACAAAATAATGTAAAACTGGTTGGCTTAAACAATGGAAATTTTTTTCTTGCAGTTCTGGAAGGTCTCACAGGTCTTAGAAGTTCAAGATCAATGTGTGAGCAGGGTCAGTGTCTGGTGAGAGTTCTCTGGATTGTAGGTGGCCACCTCCCTGCTGCATTCTCACATGGCCTTTCATCTGGTCTCTTTTTATAAGACCACTAATTTCATCATGAGGTCCTCACCTTCATGAACTAATCCAACCTTAATTATCTTCTAAAGGTCCCATCTCTGAATATCTTCATATTGGGGGTTTGGGCATCAACATATGAATTGGAGGGGGACACAAGCATTGAGTCCGTAACACACCCCTCCTTTATTTTCATTGGGTTATTAGAAAATGCACTGAAACAAAATGATGACCATCAAGCACGAACCCTATCTGTTCCACATATCCGTTAAGTTCAATTGCTACTAGATAATTGATTCTGTTTGGTATCCTACTATGTTCTAGACTTAATTTATTCCTGAAAGGCACTTCAAAATGCCTGCTATTGTAGAATAATTGGCTTTATGTTGTTTTGGAAGTGTCAGTTTCTAGGTTATAACATTTGTTCATTAATTAATTTTTTACCATGTAAACATTCAATTTTCTTGACTGCTATATGCTGTGAGTGGCAGATACTTACATGTCTTCACAGTTTAAAAATTCATCAGGAAAAATAAAGAAGATATAATTTTTATTTCCTTTGCTATTTTCCAGTATGTTCCCATTAAGGAGAAAGCATAATTGTTTTAATAAAAGGAACAATATACCTTACTTTTTTGTATTAAATAAATGTCAGACTATGGCAGAAGATAATTCTCTTAATGTGGGTATGAGAAAAGAGAATTGTGAATCCTTCCAACTCTCTTATTTAAATATTTTCATTTTCTTTTGTATTTATACTGTGCTTCCAACCATGTTTTTGTTGATAACGTGTTATGTGGATATGTGTATGTACATGTGATAGGCAAAGGGGAGTAATCTGTGTAAGGAAACAATAAGAAAGTAGAGGGGCGCCTGGTGGCTCAGTTGGTTAAGCATCTGCCTTCATTTCAGGTCATGATCCCAGGGTCCTGGGATTGAGTCCCACATCGGTCTCCCTGCTCAGTGGGGAGTCTGCTTCTCCCTCTCCCTCTGCCTGCCACTTCCCCTGTGTGTGCTCTTTTTCTCTCTCTGTCAAATAAATAAATAAAATCTTAAAAAAAAAAAAAAACAGTAAGAAAGTGGAGTAGAAAGGGTGTTAGAAGCAGACCAAGAAATACCTTTTGCTATAAAGGTGGTTCTGATCATAGAATCCCAGGTAGACAATTCATTATAATTAATTTATTCTCTCCTTAGACAAGTCCTAAATACTGAGTGAAGTTTGGGCATGTCTATGGAACATACAGTGTAGCCCTTTCTATTCACTCTCTGCTTAAAGAATATTGTAACAGCAAGTTAAATAGATGTTTACATTTAAATCAATATGGTTGCTTACTCTGAATAAGGCAATTTGTTAAGCAAGCAAGACCATTACATGTGTTTAAAACCCAGCTAGGGCGCCTGGGTGGCTCAATTGGTTAAGCGACTGCCTTCGGCTCAGGTCATGATCCTGGAGTCCCGGGATCGAGTCCCGCATCGGGCTCCCTGCTCGGCAGGGAGTCTGCTTCTCCCTCTGACCCTCCCCCCTCTCATGCTCTCTCTATCTCATTCTCTCTCAAATGAATAAATAAAATCTTTAAAAAAAAAAAAAAAAACCCAGCTATACCACTCACTAGCTGTGTTGTATTGGTCAAGTTATTTAAACTCCATATGCCATGGTTTCCTCACCTGTGAAAAATGATAATAGTAGCAGTTACTTAATAGGGAGATATGCAGAGCAATTTAGCACAGTGCCTAAAACATAGTAAGTATACAAAAGTTAATTTATTAAAATATAATGTCTATAATGATCATAATAGTGTTTATATAAATAAGGTGTAGTACAATAGATAGCCAATACTTACAAAATAATTTAGATCAGTATGTGTAAATCATTGTATAATTTTGATATTTCCAGCAATGGATTTACATGAAAATAGCAATCATATTTAGGTTTCCTGTTGTTTTTTGAAGCAAATAAGGAAATAACTTTATTTTCCTTTCTCCTTAATGGAATGATGTACCATACATTTTCTTATGTTGTTTTGTGTCATCATGTTATTTTTATTACCAATATAAAATACAAAGACTTTCATTGGTGTTCTGAAAGGATAATATTAGGTTTAAGCTGAAAATATTCTTAAGCCTTTTGGGCAACATTGCAACTGACATGCTTTTGCAGGTAAACCAGATGGACAACTGATTCTTTTGCATGTTTGCAAGTGGTAAATGTAGTTTGGGGATATAAAAACTTTCCGGGCTCTGAAATTCTGCTATAACTAACTGTGCAAACACTAATACAAGTGGAGATATGCTCTTGAACCAGCCATGCTGCTAGAATACAGGAATACATGCAGAACTCTCTAATCAAACTTATTTTATCTTTAACCATAATAGAGATTAGTATCTTGAGTTACCTTGATCTTCTTTCATGTCACTAGAAACTTGAAAAGATTTGTGGTTAGGGATATTATTGAAATTGAGCCTTAATTGAAACTTAATCTCCATAATTATGCATAATTGCCAGTGTTTATTACTCCTACGATGAGGACACATTTTTCTTTAGCTCCCAGGAAGCATGTGTTAAAGCATCACAAACAGCATTAGATAATATAATTGTATACATTTCACTGACTTTATTTGGTTATACAATATTATTATTCAAAGAGAGACACAAAGAACTTACATCATGATGGCCTCTGACTTTGCTAAGTAACTTCACTGAAATCAAAGATATAATTTCAAAAACATTATCCTTTAAATATATTTGTAGAATGGACAAAATTAATTTAGATTGAAACTATGTAATCTATTGACTACTTCTATTAAGTCTCAGTTCTGAAATGTTCAGTAATATAGGTGTTTCAGGAATAAGGGATCAAGTATTCATTACATTTTTACTAAATCAACTTACTTAAGATATTAATTTCTGGGAAATATCTGGAGTACAAGCAGAATGAATGATTAATTTAAAAAATGGTCACAATTTATGATTGACATTGATGTCTCATCATTGAAATGCCAATTTAAAATGATCAATAGGTGCTTATATACTTTTTTCTGTTTATGATAGAACAGTCATTCTTTCAGTTATGATTCCAGATCTTATTATCAGTAGCTATGATGTACTACTACATCCTAGGAGTACACATCCTAGCAATTGTTAGAACTAAGGAAAAATCTATCAAAATAAGCAGTTTGGGTAAAAATTTAAATGAAAGAATATGAAGAACAATTCTCAAATGGTCCATGGATAGGCAACTCATTAGATCATTAAAGCTTCAATTAGTAAAGACATCATTGTATGTCTTTTTTGGCATTTTATCAAATAGCAGGACAAGGCAGATTTACTTCCTCTCCCAATTCTCAAAATATATAGCATGTCTAAATCTGAAATAGAATTTTCTAAAGCATCATTCCTTATAAATCTCAAATGAATCTGGCAACTCTTTTTGAATGCTAAATATTACTTACTTTGTTTCTTTCTTTTACTAGGTACATTTTAAGAGAAATCCCAGTTTTGTAAATATTTACTTTAGCTAGTCCTGATATTTTGAATAATAATTTTTTTTCTGGTGTAAATGCAGCAGACCCCCCGTTTTTTTTTAAAACTGTAGTCTCTGAAATCATCCATCTAGTCCCAGCCTCAATAAATAAAATTTCCTCGGGATCTTTTTAAACAATACCAAAATACTGATGCCATACACTTTCTTATAAGATTCTTTTTTTTTTTTTTAAAGATTTTATTATTTATTTGTCAGAGAGAGAGAGAGAGAGCACAAGCAAGGGGAGTGGCAGGCAGAGGGAGAAGCAGGCTCCCCTCTGAGCAAAGAGCCCAATGAGGGACTCTATCCCAGGACCCTGGGATCATGACCTGAACCGAAGGCAGACACTTAACCAACTGAGCCACCCAAGCGTCCCTTCTTATAAGATTCTGATTTGATAATTTCTGATGTGGGAGTTACTTTTCAAGTCATTGTAATAGGTGCCTATGGTTATGAATTAAACCAGTAGACTGAGAGCTTATTGTGAGCGGGGATTTTTTATTTATCCAGGTGGGCACCAAAACATAGACCAGAGGCTATAACAACAAATTTATTTTATTGTATATATGGACTTTTTAAGTTCTGAGAAAAAAATCTGTTGGCAACGAGCTTTTTGAAGAAGCTAACCAGTCTGTGGTGAGTTTCATCCATGGCACTATTTGGACTTTCAGTTGTGAAAAACTGAATGTGCAGTTATTTTCACCAGATACATATAGAGAAGTCACTTTTGTTTCTGATGTTAGAAATAGTTAGAACTTGAAGTATGTGATTTTTTTTTCATAGATATTATAGATTATTCACTCTTATCAGCCCCCAAATTTCGGAAAGAATCATAAGTGGTCTTTGAAATAAAAATATCAATAGTTAAAATGTACTGTATGCTACATAATAAACTAATCACTGCTCAAATTGTCTATTTAAATTCTTTCCTGAACCCTAAAAATTAGGCAATTTTACTAAAAAGGAAACTAAGGTCTAGATACGTGCTATAAATTTCCCTAAGCTTGCATAATGAGAAGTGATAGAATTAAAATTCAAAACAGGATTAGTGAGAACTCTTAACTGTAATAATTGCCTAGTGTACTTGCTCATAAATTTATAAAACCTCCTCTAATAAAAAAAGTTAGTCCTGTTCTCCTGCAAGTCTCCCTAAACTGGTATATTTAGAAACAGAAGAAATTTTGTCCAGAGTAACAGGTGTTGCCTGTTTACAACCCCTGAACACCTGTCTTTTACGGGTCCTGGGAACCACCCTTTTGAAAAGTAATCATTAAGGAAGATGATGTCTTTCTCCCCTAGTTTTTGTAGGAAGGCCTAAGCCTAGCTTCTGGCTTGCTCCAGTTTTAAAAGTAACTCCTGTCATAGAGATATGACAAAGCTTACTTTTTCTTTGTGCAAAGCCAATTGGCAAACAGAAATGTCCTACAACCTCCCTACATCAGCTTTTCAACCCTTTGTTCCAAAGCAAAAACCTTGAATAAAGTTTTTTTTTTTTGTCTATTTAAATTTGTCCACAGCGATTTTCCTTTAACATTGTTTTCATATTTTCATTTCAGTTAACTTAAATATATATATATATATATATATATATATATATATACACACACACACACATATTGTTTGCCTTGAATACGAAAAGTAGAAACAACAAAAATTTTTCAGTAGTGCATGTATTACCTCTGGTGGTGTTTCATTACTTTTCCTTGTATTCCAGCAAAATCACTTAAGACATTGCCTGAATTATGACTAATAATAACAAAAACCATAATGCAAATAATGTTTTAACAATTGAGCTTTAATTTATGAAATCAAATTGTATTTTCATCATACTAGAGTAGGAATTAGGAACCTAGGATTATGTTTTAGCCTTGACAATACATTTTTTTTTGTTTGTTTTGAGAGAGAGAGGGAAGGCGGGAGAGTGAGAGGGAGAAGCAGGCTCCCTACTGAACAGAGAGCCCAACTCGGGACTTGATCCGAGGACCCTGAGATCATAACCTGAGCTGAAGGCAGATGCCTAACTGACTGAGCCACCCAGGTGCCCCTTGATAATACTTTTTAAATGTCAATACATCTCATTACCTTAATAAATCTGCGTATTTAGGGAAATTTTATATTTACTTTAGAGACAGAGTCTAGAAGTGATTTCATTTATCAAATGTGTGTGATTATATGGCTTAAAGAAAAGAATTAGGTGCAAAAAAATACAGATTAAAAAACCATCTACTAAAACATATGGATCCCAAATTCAGTCGTTTCTGCTTTTTCCCATTAGATCTTCCTCCCTAATAAGATTAAGGCCAGAAATTTGCTTTTATTAACAATAGCATCATGTTGATTTTCTCCTTTAAGATTCCTGAAATATTAGATACCTCAAAATGCACATGAAAAACCAAAAAACATTGTCCTTTATGTTGGTCATGCTTGCATCAGTGTCCTCATATTTTTATAAAGGTTGGTTAAAGTGTTGTAAACAAATAGGATGTTCTTTTCTTCTCATAAGCATAAAATTTTAAAAGTACTATAGCTTTTGTCTTTATCCATGTCTCAGGTCTTTCCTTTCTACGGTATGTGTTGTCAAATATCAAGTGATTGGTAGGAAAAGGACTGCTAATAACTCCTACCTACTTCCTCTCGGATTGAATTACAGAAGGGAAAGGACAAATGCTTCTCCCTGTGCCCTGAGAGGCACAAGCAGACTTTGTTGCACATCATTGGTTCTGAACATTTGTGATCAACACTGTACGACACTCTGAATGGCTAGACTGAAGTAATATGCCTACTTCTAGATCTAGCCGAGATAACTAGATGTAAAGCACGCCAACTTTGATTTGAAGGATAGTTGCCAAGAGAAAATGTAGGCATATTTACTCAGAACAGGATCAATTTTCTTAATAATTAGTTAAATAAAGAGCAGCTCATCCACATTATACAAAGACTGATAAATGAGTCTGATAGTTGAGTAAAAAAGTAAGCTGTAGATGATAGTGGCATTATAATATCACACACACTTGAAAAATACCAAGTGTAGAGCATGTGTATACTGCAATGAGGATAGTGTTTATATCTATGAAGGTGGCATGAATTTTGGGTGATGGTCAATGGAGACATCAAGTTTACTTTTATTTTAAGGATCAGTTTATTGAAATTCATTTAACAGCTTAATATATCCCATTAAAATAGCAACTAAAAGTATAAATTTATTTTTAAATGAACCAGACTATATATTAAAAAAGCAATGACATTTTTACTAGAATATGCAAAAGAAAACATGAATCAATAAATACGTGACTTAGGGTCATACTTTGGGTTTTGAATGAATCAATATAGTAGAGTTGACATTTCTTTCTAAATTAGCCTATAAACTCCATCATATTTTGTTGAAGTTCCAATATTTTTTGTAAGTTATTTTTAAATTTTATCTAGAAGATAACTGTTAATAAACTAATCTAATTTTAGTAATGGAAGGAGAGAGGGAGAGAGAAAGCAGAAGAAGGAGATATTTGGGAATGCTGAATGACTTGAACATCTAGGCATCAAGATTCCTAGCTTAAAGTAATTAAAACTATACATAAATGACATCTATAAACAGATCAATGGAATAAAATATATAATGCAGAAATAAACCCCAATTTATAGATGGAATTTCAGTTTTGATAAAAGAGAACTTTTAAATCTTTGGTAGAATGATGAATAATTCAAACAAATATGTTAAGGGAATTGAAAGTCTTTTAAAATATAAACATAACTTTAGAGCTCTTAAATAGTACACAAGTATCCAAATAATAAAAATATAAGTATGAGAAGATAAGGACACAGAGGAATAGATTGTGTGACTAGTAAGTAGTAATTGGGGGAAATCTGACACCAAAGTCTGACTTCAGACTGTATATAAAACAATAATACTTGAAAATGCATTAAAAATTTTTAATTTTTATAAGTTGACTATGGGGAAATGTAAATCCATAAGACTAAAATGTTTAATGTGTTAAAATTTAGCAAATTTATATGGCAAAATAAATACCACAAAAAATAATAAGATAATTTTAGGAAGGAAGAAAGTATTTTCAATACGAATGAGGGAAAATGGTTAATATCCACTATATGTTTTAAAAAATATTTCAAAATAGAATAAAACACACACAAAAAAATTGAAATATTTCCCCCAAAGGATTCTATATTGGAGTTTTAATTAAATTATTTGTTCAGAAAATACCTTTTGGGGAGCCTGGGTGGCTCAGATGGTTAAGTGTCTGCCTTTGGCTCAGGTCATGATCCCAGGGTCCTGGGATTGAACCCCACATCGGGCTCCTGGCTCTGCGGGGAGCCTGCTTCTCTCTCTCCCTCTGCCTCTCCCCCTTCTCATGGTCTCTCTCTCTCTCTCTGTATCTCTGTGTCTCAAATGAATAAATAAAATCTTAAAAAAAAAAAACAAACAACCTTTTGAAGGACTGCTATGTGGATGCAAGTAAAAGCACAGGTTTTATCATGAGAGATACAAGGTCTATTGATCTGTTACAAAAAAACACAGTAGTGAATGCATTTGGCTTAAGTACAAATGAGCAGCTCTTAGGGATTTATTGTACATTTTCTTTTTTTTAAGGCTTTTTTTTTTTTTTGAGAGAGAGAGTGCACAAGTTGGGGGAGGAGTAGTGGGAGAGGCACAAGCAGACTTTGTGCTGAGTGCATATCCAGATGTGGGGCTCAATCTCATGACCCTGAGATCATGACCTGAGCCGAAGCCAAGAGTTGGAAGCTTAACTGACTAAGCCACTCAGGAGCCCTTTATTGTACATTTTCTAAGTGACCTCTAAAAAATTGTGTACACCATAAGGAAATGTTTTTAACAAGAATATAGCATATAGTTTTGTATAAAAAAACAAAATCAACCAGGTAAATCTTAAAGATCTTATTGGCTTTATTCAACAATTCATGAACCAATCTAGCAGATAGAAGGGAGCTCTGAGGAGCTATACAAAATGAAACACTTTTGTAGCAGAAGGAAGTTTTAGTAGGCAAAAAAAGTGGGTTGGTTATTACAAGGTTATTTTCCTTTAGGGGATGGCAGGGTCCTTCAGGCAGATTACCTAACTGATGATGATGATCAGGCAATTCCTGATTGACTAGTGTAAGATTCCATTTTGAGGAGAACCAAAACTGTAATTAAGTCTCAATTTGGTGTCATGGGGTTTAGCATAAATGACTCCATTTTGTGTCTGTTGTCTTGTTTTTAACAGGTTACCTATTCTAAATTATTACAATTTTTCTCATTTAATTCATGCATCATTTACATTCAGAATCATTATGCTTCCTTATTGCTTCAGTAGGATTAAGAATAATGATAGCATAGAAAATATAGTAGAATTTTTTTCTTTCACCAGACTCTTCCCTTATACTTCATGTTATTCTAGGCACAGATATTCTCCAAACTAAGAATGAGGACAATTAGAAAACAAAAACAAAATCTTTTGAAGAAAATCTAATACCCCCTACCAAGCTAAAGAATTGTTCAGTTGTCTTTAAATTTAATGGGGTGCTGAATTGTAGTGGAAAGAAAATGGATCTCAATGTTATTAGACATGCTTCAGAATGTTTGTCCTTGACACTATTACATAGAATAACAATGCAGAAATCTAAAGTACATTTATGATCAGCAAATAAAAATTGTTGCCAGAGATTGAAATGCCCTGAGGAGGACTGTTTGACCTTCTCTTATAACTGAAGCATATCAGTAAACAGCAATGATAAATTAAGATAAACAGTATCATGAATGAAAGTAAGGTATGTGAATTTAGATGTACCTCTTTCCAATGAAGTTCGTGCAATTAAATATTAAAATATAATATAATTAAATACTATTATTACTAAGAAATAGCTATCATTTCAGTAGGCTTGCAAAAATTACTTGGCCATTTATGTCTTAGTGACATAGTTTGACAGCAGGCTTTTTTCTATTTTATAACATGTCTCTTGACATTTTGCATTAATCCAGCATAGACACCATAATTTGGATATTATTCCCACTGAGGAGCATTATTTTCATATGTTTTTGGAATCGGTATTATAAAATGTTCATAGTCATTGCAACTATCTAGGCAATATAAAAAGGGGATTCTATGAAACTGAATCACTAAACATTTTGTTTTAACAGTGCAGGATTGTCCTCCATGTTCTTTATTTTGCTGACAGGGGCGCATTTCCCTGAGTTAAAAGAATGCTCTTTATACCTGCTGTACATTTGCATTAAGTTAGTTAATATAATCAGATTACTACATTTTTATAAAGTTTATAAGACGCTAAGGAAGGTAAATGAAGAAAAATGGGTTCTTTGAAAAAGTTGGCTAAGTACAATGTTACTTGGATTGGATCCTGGAAGAGAAAACAAGGGTAGGGGAGAACATTAGCAGAAAAATTGGTGAAATCTGAATTAAGTCTGAAACTTAGTTAATAGTAATATACTGGTATTGATTTCTTAATGTTTTAAATGTACCATGGTATGCAAGATGTTAAGGATTAGGAGCAACTGGGTGTTAAGTGTACAGGAACTCTCTGTAACATCTTTGCAACCTCTCTAAATCTGAAGTTATTCCAAAATTTTAAAAAATTATATTGGAAAGGAATTTTATTTTAAAATTAAGCGTTAAATACCACTCAATATATGGATAATATATTTAATATGTTTTCTTTTTTCTTTTCTTTTCTTTTCTTTTTTTTTTAGTATTGCCAGTTGTGGTCATTGTTGTTTTTTACCATGGTAAGTGTACTCTTTAATCCCCATTCCCTATTTCCCCCAGCCCCCATCCACTTCCCCTCTGGTAACCATCAGTTTGTTCTCTATAGTTAAGAGTCTGTTTCTTGGTTTGTCTCTCTCTCCCTCTCTCTCTTTTTTTTCCTTTGCTCATTTGTTTGTTTCTTAAATTCCACATGTGAGTGAAATCATATGGTATTTGTCTTTCTCTGACTGACTTATCTAGTTCTATCCATGTTATTGCAAATGGCAAAATTTCATTCATATATATATATATATATTTATATTTCATTCTTTATATATATACATACATACATACATGCCACATCTTTATCCATTTATCTGTCAATGGGCACTTGGGCTACTTGCATAGTTTGGCTATTGTAAATAATGCTGCAATTAACATAAGGGAGCATGTATTCCTTTGAATTTGTGTTTTTGTATTTTTGAAGCAAATACCCAGTCATGTGATTACCAGATCTTAGGGTAGTTCTATTTTTAACTTCTTGAGGAAACTCCATACTGTTTTCACACTGGCTGCACCACTTTGGATACCCACCAACAGTGTACGAGCGTTCTTTTTCTCCACATCCTCATCAAAACGTGCTGTTTCTTGTTCTTGATTTTAGCCGTATTTAATGTATTTTCAACAATAAATTATTGGAAAGTGCACTCTAGATATTTAGTCAAATGAGATCATGAATAAAGGGATGTCAACCCAATTTGCTTCTCTTTGGTATACAGATGAGAGAGATTCTGGGTAATAGGGATAGGGCATAAGCCTCAAAAAAGTAAATATATTCTTTGACAAAGATATTTATTGTGAGTTGGAAACTCCCTAGTTTTTGTCTAAAGTCTCTAAGGGTGAAAACTTAATTGTGATAATACACAAATTTGTCATATATTAGTATTGACATAAATAAGCCATCTAGATAGAGTAAGGGAAATTGAGTCATAGAGAAAAGAAAATGTAAACATATGGTATACATACCAAGAACCAGAAATTAGAAGTTTTATGGCTTATATTCTCATCATTTTACTATACAAAAAATTTTCATATACAAGTTGAGAAACTATTTTGCCCTGGCATTGTTGCATATATTTTTCTTTCTACTGAAAAAAAATATTTTTTAAACCTTTTCCCCTCTTATGTGACTTGAACATTAATTTTAAGAACAATGCACTGACAAAGAACGTTCAGCTAATAATTTAGAGCTTCATTGGGAAGCAAAAACCATATAAGAATGGTAAAAATGAAGCATAAAAGCAGAGACTCAGGAAAGACTGCCAAGCTATGATATTCCCATGATGCAAAGACATGCAAAGAAGGTGGATGAAGGATCTGGAAAGGGAGACTTCTTATCACTTTCCTCAACTGATTTAATATATATCCAAAAAATTGTATCAAATACCACTCTGGTGGCAGTGGAGACTTAAACTCAACTCCTGTGGATGGCTTGATTTTCAGTACTTTCCACATACATGTCTAAGCTTCTGTTTTGAAAAGCACAATAAAGCCAAGGGTAATGGTAATAGTTATTGCTGAGTTAAGGGAGGAGGTAAATTATCCATAGAAGGGAATCCAAATTGGCTAATCAAATAAGAAACTAATACTATGGGGCACCTGGGTGTCTCAGTTGGTTAAGCAACTGCCTTCGGCTCAGGTCATGATCCTGGAGTCCCAGGATCGAGTCCCGCATTGGACTCCCTGCTCAGCAGGGAGTCTGCTTCTCCCTCTGACCCTCCTCCCTCTCATGCTCTCTGTCTCTCATTCTCTCTCTCAGATAAATAAATAAAATCTTTTAAAAAAAAAGGAAACTAATACTATGTAATATTTATTGAGTATTTATTATACTAATCATTGCCTTAAGAAATTTGCTAGTACTATCAAAATTATAATCACACTTACTATAATGAATCCAGCACTACTTTATCTTCCATTTCTTTTTTAAGACTTTATTTATTGAGACTGAGAGATAGAGAGCACAAGTAGGCAGAGCAGCAGGTAGAGAAAGAGGGAGAATCAAGCTCTCTACTGAGCAGGGAGCCTGAGGTGAGGCTGGATCCCAGGACCCTGGGATCATGACCTGAGCCAAAGGGAGATGCTTAAGAGACTCAGCCACCCAGGCACCCCTTATCTTCCGTTTCTGAGAGATAGACACTTTAAATAAGTTGCTGATATATAGATTATGTAATGATGTGATTAAGATTTTGATCCAGAAGACTATATAAAAGGATAAATTTCTAACCTACCACATATGAAAATAGATAATAAAGGTGCCCCCAAAATTAAAGATAGAAGGAGATAATAAAGCAAACAAATGAGTAGCCTGAGAAGATAATCGAGATAATAATTAATTCAGTTTATCAACATTGAAAAAAATATTGATTCTGTAAATGGTATGACCCAAGGTACCAGAGAGAGAACTCACTAAAAAGGAGAAAAGAGGGTGCCTGGGTGGCTCAGTCGGTTGGGCTTCCAACTCCTGATTTTGGCTCTGATCATGATGTCAGAGTCATGAGATCAAGCTCCGCAACAGGCTCCTCGCTGGGCGTGGAGCCTGCTTAAGATTCTCTCTCTCCCTCTGCCCCTCCCCTCGCTTATGTGCTCCCTCTCTCTCTCAAATAAATGAATAAATCTTTTTTAAAAAAGGAAGAAAGTGTTAATACACACAGTTTATCCAATAGTAATATGACCAGTGCTTCTAGCCTAGCGTAACTAATAGGGTATGGGGACTCCCTGTTAGAAGAACCCGCCCAGCTAATGATTTCATGTGACTTCAGAGAATAGGAATTACAATGAAAAGCAAGTGATACCAAAGGGTTGCTTATTTAATCTCGATAGAACATTGTGGACATAATATACACTTATTTTTAAACTGTGCAGTAGAAGCAAGTAAGGAAGAAAGGTATATTTCCTTTTAGAACTGCTCTGGGAGTGAGGACACTGCATTAGGAACATTATGCATTTTATGAGCATAGAGTAAATCAGCCTACAACTGAAGCAGAAAAAAGCATCGAAGGGCATCATGCTTTGGTGGTTTTATAGCAACATCCCAGTAGCTAATGAGTGACTAGCATATTTTGGCAAGATTAGATATTTCAGCACAGAATTGTTGGTTAAGATGAGTCATCTCAACAGACTGCATTACGCAAAGAATAAAATTGAGGATCTCCTTAAATGAGCTAAGAAGATAAGTTCACAAGCACACAAGAGCAATTCCTGAGAACACTAAAAATTGTTTAGGAAATTTCAAGAAAGGTGGAGCCCGTGCAGTATGAGAAGCAGTAAAGTTATCAAGATACTTATTTTTCTACCAGTATTGTGATTCTACCTATATTCGTGGGCTCCTATACTCTGGAAAAATCTGGGTATATTTGTAATGGTGCTAGAAATGTTTTATAAAAGATCATACTGTACTTTATAAAGGATAATTCCTGGAGTCTTGGCAAGTATAATAAGCTAAGAAAAAAAATACACCACTATTCTCAAGGAAGTAACCTGAAGATTTTTTTAAGTGGGAGTCCAAGGCACAATAATTACAATTTTTTTCATGAAAGGTATTATTGAATCATTAGAATTCCTATCTGTTTCTTTTTCATTTTAGAAATGATGGGCCTACAGTTCATTTTATAAATGACATATGTTTCCAAAGAAATCATAAAAAATAAACAAAATAATTCAAAATAAACCAAAACCATCATTAAAGAGTGAGAAGTTTGACCACGGGATTTAAATTTTCAATGAACAATTGAATACATGTAGCTAGGAATAGTAAACAAGGTTATATTATGCATACTATTTGAAAATATATTTAATTCACTTTTATTTTAATTAAATTCAGGGAAGAGAACAAGAAAAATTAGAATACTGAATCAAAAATAAATTATTTTTTAACACAAAATATATTCACTAATAAATAATCCCTCTGAAATTATCAACAAAGATCATGCAGATATGGAGATCATGGGGTTTTGATATTTTGAAACTAATAACCAAATATAACAACTGATTGCTTTGCCTAAAGTGAGTTTATTAATGCAGATACTGTTCTTTTTTTTTTTTAAGATTTTATTTATTCATTTGAGACACAGAGATACAGAAAGGGAGAGAGAGCATGAGCAGGGAGAGAGGCAGATAGAGAGAAAGAAGCAGGCTCCCCGCAGAGCGGGGAGCCCGATGTGGGGCTCGATCCCAGGACCCTGGGATCATGACCTGAGCCGAAGGCAGATGCTTAACCATCTGAGTCACCCAGGTGCCCCGCAGATGCTATTCTTTATGGTAAAATTCCCCAAATTAATGAATGACAATATCACCATACATCAGCATTTTCACATTAAAGATAAATCATAAAAAAATAAAGGTGAAAGAAAGATATAGCGGCAAGAAAATAGTGATTGTCATGAGCTACATTGTGTCCCTTTACAATGCCTATTTTGAAGTCCTCTCAGTGCCTCAAAATGTAAACTGTATTTGGAGATAGGGCCTTTAAATGATGGTTAAAGTTAAATGAGGTAATTCAGGTGGCCCCAGTTCTGTAAAATGGATGTCCTTATAAGCGCGATTAGGACTGTGGGAGAGGGGAAGGGAGAAGACAGCCCTTTACAAGCCATGGAGAAAGGTCTCACAAGAAATGAACCTCGATGGCATTATCATCTTGGACTTCTAGCCTCCAGAACTGCAAAGAAATAAATGTCTGCTGTTTAATCCAGCAAGTCTGTGGTACTTTGTTGTAGTAGCCCAAACAAACTAATATAGTGAAATTACATCTTTTTAGTGGTGGTATGCAAAAACTCAAACTATCACAGTGATGATAGAATTTCACATCCTTTGTGTTTTATTCTTAACAGAAATAGTGGGTCATGTGCCTCACACTGATTACAAATATATTTTGTGAAAGTTCCCCAACAATTTAGACTTAAATTCATTTTAAACAGTAAATGGATCAATCATTTTCATCCTCAGAATATCAAATTCCCTTCCTCTTGTCTCTTTGAAATTTCTAGAAGAAATTGTTATATTAAACCTGGACCCAATGTACATTCTTTCCATCTTTCAGCCTATTATCACTTTCTTCTATATTTTTCAAAAATACTTCAGATTGGGGTGCCTGGGTGGCTCAGTCGGTTAAGCACTTACCTTCAGCTCGGGTCATGATCCTGGGGTCCTGGGATTGAGCCCCACTTCTCCCTCTCCCTCTGCCTGCAGCAACCCCTGCTTGTCTTGTGCTCTGTGTGTGTGTGTGTCAAATAAATAAATAAAATCTTAAAAAAAATACTTCAGATAAACCAAAATTATAATTTTCTGTTTGGGAGACTTAGAACAACAGTCTTTCTTGCACATTGGCTTAAAATGCCACCAGAGTACCTAAAAGTAATTTATCTGATGAATAAAATTAAATCTTAGAGCAACTGTCTCCACTTGGAAAAATACCAAACATAAATATAATTCTGGTAAATATTTGTATTATGTTTGTGTTATAGTTTCCATGAAGTAAGTGTGGTAAGAATTACTTAATTTCTTTTGTTCTGTTCTTTTTTTTTTTTTAAGATTTTATTTATCCATTTGAGACACAGAGATACAGAAAGGGAGAGAGAGCATGAGCAGGGAGAGAGGCAGACGGAGAGGAAGAAGCAGGCTTCCCGCAGAGCAGGGAGCCCGATGTGGGGCTCGATCCCAGGACCCTGGGATCATGACCTCAGCCGAAGGCAGAATTCCTGAATCATTCACACAAGAAATGTCTTAGCAAGCCATAGTGTGAATTATAACTAAATTGAAAATAATATTCATACATTGGTTATTAATTGTCACACACACAAATAGTTTACTCCTTATGATAACACTGTAAAATTTGGAAGATGATGTTGTTAGTGATAATGAATATGAAAGGAGGACTGAACAAACCTATATACCAAGTACATTGCTAAGCATTATTTCATTTAAATTCCCTAGCAACCCTTAAAGTTAAGCATTGCTATTGCTTTTGATACTTAAAGAAAACTAGTCTCCTAAATGAGGAACTACTTTTTCAAGATTAGATAGTACCTGGTGATGCTGAATATCAAACTCGGTGTTGTCTAACTGCAAGCCTGTACTTTATTACATGAATACCCATTCATAGATATTTACCGAGTGACTGTTATGTGCCAGTCACTTTTCCAGGTGTTGGGTTATTCAAGATTGAACAAAGGTAAATGCAGTTATTTGTTGAATTTACCAAATAACACAAAAGTACAAAAGTAGAAAGCGCATAATATACCTGTAATCCAATCTTATTTCACCATTCAGTTAAGTATTTAGTATGCATGTTGGTAGGTGGGTAGGTATGCTTCTATGGGTTTATTTAGTTCTTCATTGCTTTGCTCAAGTAATTTAAAGCAAATCCAACTTATCATTTCATTCACCCATAAATACTTCAGTATGTAATGTTACAAAATTTTAAAAACTACTTTTTTACATGACTGCAATGTCATGAAAACTGCTAATAAATGTAACAGCAATTCCCTAACATCATCTATGTTCATAATAAAATTTCCCTAAATGTCTTGAAACTGTCAAGCATTTGTCATGCATTTTTAGTCTAATTTATACTCATCCGCACCACCATACACACACAAAACTTTTTTTTTTTTTTTTTTTAAGGCAATGTTTGTTGTTGAACAAAGATGTTTCCTATAGAAAATTCCACATTCTGGTTGTAGCTAGTTGTTCCCACCTTTTTCATTATATCTTAAAAAATGAGAAATATAGAAGTTCTAAAAGATTTAGGATCACTCTGGCAAGCCTGTTTTTGGGAACCACAACAAAAGGCACAGATATATGGTAAACCCACTATTAAGGATGTTAAAATTCGTCATTGTGTTCAGTTATTAACAGCCTGATCTCTTTATTACAAATGGCCTAATAAATGTTTCAAGTAGTGATTTTATTATCAATTACTGATTATTGCTTAAATTACTTTATTCAGAGTTTTTAAATGGTTATTTTCTAAGGCTGTCATTCCATTTGAATGTATTATCAAGAACTTTCCCTCAAACTATTCAGTTAACCACAAATACAGTTTATGCAATAATGGCAGACTTAATGATGTTCAGTAGATATATTTAAATATCATATGAATTAATATATATCTATATATTTGAATGTGTTTCAATCAGCTGGATTCATTCTTATTTTGACACTCACATTGTCTCATCATTCAATAGTGGGAATCTCTGACTTTCAGTAATCTTTTGACAAAAAATCAGAAGGACAAATGGACAAATATGCCATTATGTAAGTTAATATGCTGATAAAGACATGGTCATTCTAAAATGTGTGGGCTCATTTATACTTAAGCATATTGAATACAATTCAATTAACTTGTTTTTGAATGCACTTAACTCATCCTCTTATAGAATCCCTATTTCTTTACGCAGGTTTTTTTTTTTTTTTAACAATACTATGATTTTATAAAGTTCATGTTTCATGTCAACTTTTTATTAACGCATTACATACCTATAGCCATATGTACAAATCTTAAGTATGCAGTTCAGTTAGTTTTCACAAAGTGATCAGACCTGTCTGAATAGCATCCAGATCTAGAAACAAAAAAATAGCAGAACCCTGAAAGCCCTTTACTGCTCACAATAGCAACTTTTATCCTAACTTCTATAGAATAGATTAATTTTGCTTTTGTTTTGACCTTTATATTATATTAAAATAGTTTATATTAATGGGATTATTCACTATATACTCATTTATGTCTTTTTTTTAAGATTTTATTTATTTATTTGATAGAGAGAGCACGCACAAGCAGGGGGAGCAGAGGCAGAGGGAGATGCAGGCTCCCTGCTAAGCAGGGAGCCCGATGCAGAGCTCAACCCCAGGACCCTGGGATCATGACCTGAGCCAAAGGCAGACACTAAACCACCTGAGCCACCCAGGTGCCCCTATGTCTAGTTTTTTTCACTGAACATAATGTGCTCATTTGCTTGTAGTTTTAGTCCCTTATCTAATTGTCATATGGTATGACATTGAGTGAATATGCCATAGTTTCTTATTCCTTGTAGTGTTGATGGATTACAATTTTGAAACAGATATAATAAGATAAATAAAAATCATTTATTATATCATATAAAATAAGTTATAAAATGTAGGTTAATTGTTTAAAATCTCATAAAGTTCAGGTGTAAAGGAAAACCAGCATAAAACCTTAGTATCCATTTGCTGAACATTGATGTTTTGCCACTGAGCATCTTTATACATTGTCTTATATATTTCAGTCCTTGAGATAATGGTGAAAGCAGCTTTTATCATAATATCCATTTTTTGGGTGATAAACTATGCCTTGGGAATTTTAATAAATTCTCATGGAAAGTAAATGGTAGAGAAAGTAGTCGAGCCAGATCCTTTGTATTGCAGACTGTACCCTTATCAACCAAAGTACAGTACTTGAAGGCATAGACACCGCTTTGTTTTTTGCATCACTTTTGAGTTACCCTACGATGTTATACAATCCAATTTCCTTATTAATTCTTTCCTCATTGAAAATTAGACCCTGTGTTTATTCCCTCAGGTAATTATGATGCAAAAATCATAGTCCCTAAATTATAGGAGCTCCTAATTAATTAAAGAGGACACATTAACATCCATTTAATTGTATGTATCTGGTATTTCAGCATAGGCACAAGTACATCCAAATCAGTTTTTATCAAATCCTATACTGATGGACTAATTCTGTCCTGATCTTTCCATCAACCAGCATTCACTTCTGTAACATCACCTTTGAGCCTTTCCTCTATCTTCCTCTACATCTCTTGAGAAACCTTAGCTAAATCTATATTTTAAGTAACTCGTCTTTGAGAGTTTAGCAAAGCTAGTCCATAATATTCCTGCCTCGGCATCCATTTTAGGTGGCTAAGCAGCCTGCAGGGGACTTGAAGTGACACTAGCACCTTCTGCCAGTAACACGTGCCCTAGGTAAGGGTCACAAGTAAACGTAACAGGACTCCAACAGCCCTCCTGATAAGCACTCTCCTCGGCCACCCAGGGCCTTCCGTTTGTGTGCCTCTTAGGTAAGACCCCTGCAGAGCTTAGCAAAACTCTACTATTTTTGGTTTGAATTGATCAATCCAGCCTTAGCCCAGGAACCCCAAAGCACTCTGCCAGCATCCCGCTTTGATCTCTCTACAGGGCTCCTGGAGGCTTGTCTTATACCACCTCCAGGACCTGTGAGTAATAAACTTCTCTATTTCACTCTGCCTTGAAGTCTTTTGTTGAACAATGGCTCCCCATTGAACATCTCAGGGCTCTACTTAACAAATGTTAATATAACAAAGTCACAACACTTGTGAATATTGTTTATTCTTCCATCCCCACTTATACTGCCAAATTTAGCATCTTATATTCTCCTATCTAATATTTTTACATTTTCATTGACAGTAGAAATCTATGACCAACCCAGAGACAGAATTAAAACCAGGGGGTGAACAAAGAATAGATATTATGCTAAACCACAAGTTTAGACATTGTATTTGTTAACTTTTCCTAACTAATAGGAGGTCTTATCTCTTGGCTCCTTTCCTCTCCCCTCTCCCATCAGAACAAAGGACAATATAAATTCCATCACACTGAACTCCTTGGTACTCCTTACACATGCATCTCAGTATGCTGCTTTATATTGTTAAACTTTTATTCATAATCTCTTATTGCATAAAGGCAATGACTTCCTAGGGAAAAAAGACAAATCAATTTTAATAAGGATTATCATGTGGAATTTGAAAAATACTGGTCCTTTGTTCCCAACTTCCATTTTATAAGGAACAGGAGCAGATATATATTCTATTGCCTATGGGTTTTATTTCTCTGGAGAACTCCGGCTCATACAGTATGAATAGAAAATGGGATAACAGGGAGAACAATCAAGAGGTTACTAGATTGTCCTTAAAAGTAGACCAGTGTAAAAATGAAAAAAAAAAAAAAAAAGAGTATCTGTTATTCTTAATTTGTAATAAAGACTAGGAATGGAATTTAACTATATTGCTAATAATATGATTACAAGTTATTAAGTTCAAATACTTCGTTTTACACCTGAATACAATACCTTTTGCACTTTCTGAATGTTAAAAAAAAAAAACAAAACTTAGCTTTACTTTGCTATCATTAACAGCATCAAAAATAGATTGAAATATTTGGGAAAGAAAACCACAGCTGATAATTTTATTATTATTTAAGTGGTAATTTATATGTTGTTTTTATTTATAATTTTTCATAATATTTAATATCTTTGCTAAAATTGTGATTTTTAATAATACTGGAAGTTAAAAATATTTGGGATTAATAAATTTTGGAATTATTTTTATACTAAAGTATCAGTCCTTGTCCTAAGTGCTTTACATACATAACTAATTTACTGTTCATATCAATCCCATAACATCGGTCTATCATTTTCACATTTTAAGATGGAAAAACTTCGGGACAGAGTGCTTATGAACCTTGGCATAATGTTTGCAAATGATCAAGCCAGGGTTTGAGCCAGCCATTATATACTCAGGCTCTTATACATGGTTACTTAGTTTATGTTTCACCAAAAGTCTGCAAATTTCTGTATATGTTGGAGTATAAACTGAAACATATTTGTGGGGTTTCCCTTCAGTAGATCCTATTCATGACATGTTATTATTTTAGGATTAGAACAACTTCATTTTTTTTCACATTTAACTATTTTTTAACCCATATTGCTTGCTAGGTGATAGTGAATGCACTTTGTTTTAAAAATCAAGATGTGACTGCAAAATCACTGTATTAAATGAAAAAGTTACATTTGAAAAGAGGAGAAAGATACTGTTGCTCATTTTTAGGAATGTGTTTGGGTTGAAAAATCCTATGGATCCTAACCTTCTGCAGAAGTTTTACACAAAAGAAATTAAATCTAAAAGTCTAACAATATATCTTTTTCATTGATTGCTATGTTATACATGTAAATATAAAATATTTTGTCAATTTCTGTAGGAGAATTAGTCAATTTCTATAAAATAAAAGGGAGCAGTCCTCCACAAATGGATCACATCCATCACTTAGCCATCTGGCTAAAAAAAAAAAAAAGTAGACAGACAAGCTGAAAGTAAATGCAAAGTGTTTAGTTTTGTCCTCCTTACATTATACCAGTCAGTGTGTGCTAGTTATCTGGAGTCTAACGTATAAGAACTTAAAGCTCTGTTGGGGGATTCTCCCTTTCGGGGGCTAATTGTGATTTTATGTTTATCGTTAATTGAGCTCTTGATGGGCAATCACCCCATGAGTTTATATTCACTAACAACAGGTTCTGTGCATTTGTGTTAATTTCCTAAAACTGCCTTAAAAAGTACCACAGACTGGGTGGCTTAAAACAGCAGAAATATATTGTCTCACTATTCTGGAGTCCAGAAGTGTGAAATCAAGATGTTGGCAGGGTTGGTGCCTTCTTAGAGTCTCAGAGGGAGAATCTGTTCTATTACCTCTTTCTTAGCCTCTGTTAATTGCTGACAATCCTTGGTGTTCTTTGGCTAGTGGCCAGTAACTCCAATCCTTCCTTTGTTGTCACAGGGTATAATCCCTCTTTACAGAGGTCTCTTCTTTTTTTTTTTTTTTTTTTTTTTATTTTATTTATTTATTTGAGACAGAGAGAAAGAGAGAGAGCACATGAGAGGGGGGAGGGTCAGAGGGAGAAGCAGGCTCCCTGCTGAGCAGGGAGCCCGATGCGGGACTCGATCCAGGGACTCCAGGATCATGACCTGAGCCGAAGGCAGTCGCTTAACCAACTGAGCCACCCAGGCGCCCTACAGAGGTCTCTTCTTTTCTCATAAGGACACCAGTATATTGGATTAGGTTCTACCCTAACCCAGGATGACCTCATCATAACATGATTGCATCTTCAGAAGACCCTATTTTCAAATAAGATCACATTCTTATGTACTGGAGTGTATAACTTCAAGGTGTTTGGGGGGGAAACAATTCAATCCATATTCATCTACCCTGTGGCTCTCCAAAATCCATGACTTTACCACATGCAAAATACATTTACCCCATCCCAGTTTCCCCAAAAGTCTTAACCCATTACAGTATCCACTCTAAGTCCAAAGTCTCATATAATCAACTCAAAAAGTCCCAAATCTCATCTTCCAAATCATCTAAATCAAGTATGGGTGAGACCTCACCAAAAGCATACGTTAGGCATTCCCAATTTAAAATGGAGGAATTCAAAGGCAAAAGGGGGATACAGGTCCAAAGCAACTTGAAATCCACCAGGGTAAATTCCACTAGATCTGAAGCTGAGATTCTTCCTCTGAAAATAAGCTCTGTGGCTCAGTGTTCTGTCCTCTGGGCTGAGTGAGCAGCAGTCCCACCTTCTCAGCCCGCAGTGGTGAGCTTGCCTTCTGGACCTATGGCAATAGTAGCAACCCTGATGGTCTCTGAACCACCCTCCAAGTCATTCTCTCCTTTTCTTGAAGGACAGCACATGTTCACAAGCTGTATCCTTCTATTGGACCATTTTGAACTTGCAGAATCCCAGAAGTCTGACAGCTTTCCTTTGTTTTGTCCTATTTCTTCCCCCTTTAGTCCAATCTAGCAATATTTCTGCCAAGACAGTTGATTGGGTCCTTGAATCACATACTTAATCTCTCCATCCACACACTGATGCTCTCTCTAGAGCAAGCTTTACTTCTTTTGTCCTTCCCCACCCCCCCCACCCCCAATTTGGATAGGCTGAGAATTTTCCAAATCATCATGTCCTGGTTCCTTTTGTTTAATAGTTCCTTCCTCAACTTTTCTATTTTCTCTCACATATTACTATAAGCAGTAAGGGAAAACCAGGCAGCATCTTCAAATCTCTGCTTAGAAATATCCTTAGCTAACAATCCATATACATTGCATGCAAGGTTTGCTTTTCACCCAACAGTAGAACACAATTCGGCAAAGTTTTGTGCCACTTTTTAACAGGGATCAGGGGCTCCTGGGTGGCTCAGTCAGTTAAGCCTCTGCGTTTGGCTCAGGTCATGATCCCAGGGTCCTGGGACCGAGCCCTGCATTGGGCTCCCTGCTCAGTGGTGAGTCTATTTCTCTCTCTCCTTCTCCCTCTACCCCTGTGCCTGGTTGTGCTCACTTTCTTACTCTTTCTCTCAAATAAATAAATTAAAACTTTATAACAAGGATCATCCTCTTCCAGTTTCCAGTAACATGTTCTTATTTTCATTTGAGACCTCACCAAAAGCATCTTTGACATTCCTATTTCTATTAAGATTCTATTCATGATAATATATGTACTTTCTAAGAAGATGGAAACTTTGCCATTTTCTTCACTTAGTTCTGATCTCTCACCAGAATTGCATTTAACATCATCTATCTACCAACCATCGCTTCAGAGCAATCTAGTTATTCTATCATGTTCCTCAAGATTTTTCCAGCCTTTACCCATTACCCAATTCCAAAGCCACCTTCACAGTTTCTGGTGTTTGTTACAGCAGCACCCCATTTCTATTGATACCAAAATCTGTATTTGTTTCCTAAGGCTGCTGTAACAAACTACCACAAACTGGATGGCTTAAAACTATAGATATTTATTTATTCATAATTCTGGAGCCAGAAATCTGAAATTGAGGTATCAAGTAGAGTTGATTTTTTTCCTGGAGGCTCAGAGGGAGAATCAGTCTAATGACTTTCTGATGGTTGATGAAAGTCCTTGGCATGATTTGACTCATGGCAGCATGACTCCAATCTCTGTCTCTGCCATCACATGACATTCTCTTTTTGTCTGTGTCTCTTCTCCTCTTCTTATAAGGACACCAGTCATACTGGATCAGGGACCATACTAACCCAGTATGATCTTGTTATAACTTAACTATACCTGCAAAGAACCTATTTCCAAATAAGATCATATTTACAGGTACTAGGGGTTAGGACTCAACATATGTTTTTGGGGACACAATTCAACCTATACAGGATCTTATATTTTAGGGAAAATCCACATGTTATTGTTGTTTGCTTTTAAGAGAAAAGCATTTGGAGCAACTATCAAAATGTAGGTATTTCTATGGCTTAATCATCCACTATCAAGGTCTCACCTAAGCTTCCTTCAATCCACTCTCCTAACACAATTCAGAGCTTTATGTCCCCTTTCTATTTCTTGTTCCAGATTAATCCCTATCAGGCCCAAATTCTACATAAAGAAATAGTGGGATAGTGGAAAATCAAACTCTTACTGTTCAGCTATATATTGCAGACTTTAAGTTTAAAGCATGTTCAATACCAAATAATTAAAATTTGTGACTCATGCAATTTGCATTTTACCAGGAGATGCAAAAAATTCTGCCAATTGATCCAGACCTCTACCTGGTTGATTCACTTACTTAAATTAAAAAATTTTTTGAGTTTTAAAACTTCGTGTAAATGCAACCTAGGATATCATGAAAAAATATAAAAAGAAAATATGGCACAACTATTCAGGTCACAAAACACTCAGTGTTTTAAGATTCACATTAGGAAATAAAGTATTTTACAGAGTGCAAAATGGCTTGCTCAAATAATCTGTTTCTTAAAACAGCATCACTGTTTTCTATTTTTGAAGTAAAAGAAAGTTTATATTGCCCATCTGCAGGTACTTTTCTTTTGTTTGTGCACATGTATGCATAATATGTGTGGGATTCTGACACCTATTTTATAGGTAGCTCATCAATCACTCTTTGTTTTTAATCTAAGTAGAATCTCATACATTTTAATCTAATTAAAAATTCTGTGCAATATTATTATATGAGGATATCTTTAGACATTTAATATGTAAAATAACATAATCTGTACTTGAAGTTTGGTGAGAGTTAGTAAAAGATACCCAAATTGTGTATATAGGTTTATTTCTGTTGTATTTTTTAAACTATAAATGAACTATATCTTATTGTGAATTCTTTTGATGTTTGATTCAAAATAAGTGTACCTATTTCTATTCAGACTTCAATAACAATATTTCAAGGTATATTAATTAAAACCAAAAGTTAAATTAATTTACATAGTAAAATATTTTATAACTATATATATTCCATTCTTGGAAAAAAATAACGCATTGAATGGTCATAGATTTCTAAGAGTATCATAGCTATGTTATTTAGTGCTTACAAAGTTTCTGAAACTGAGATAAATAATTTATATATATTAACATATTTAATCCATTGAGCAATACTGTGTGGTCGGTACTATTAATCTCTGACTTTAGAAATTAAAAAAAAAAAAAAATGAAAGCACAGGACATTATGTAACTTACCCAAGGTTGCAAGCTAGCAAATGTCAGAACTGAGATTTTAATATAGGAGGTCAGGCTTGAGAGTATATATTTTCAGCAACCAAACTATACTGCTTTCTGCTAAATTACAATATAATTAAAGTTAACATTTATTTTTACCTCAAACTTTTGACTAGTTGTCTATGATAATGCCCCTCTTCATTTTTCACCAATTTGGAATGAGCAAGTTAGAATGTATGCTACTTGAGAACAGATAATGTTTTAATTGTTGAATCCCTACTACTGAAAGCAATGCCTAGTTCACTTTAGGTTCTCTATAAATATTTGAAGAAATAAATAAACGGATGCGTGATTTTGTTCTCCCCAGTATTACTTTGCTATATTCATGGAAGCAAAACAAAATGAAATGGAAAAACTTAAAACATATTTTGCAGCAGGATTTTGGCCAATTACCTAATAAGTTGTCAGTGGAAGTGTTAGCATCTAAAGCAGGAGCCAGCAACTGGACCACCGCACCACATCCTGCTCACTACTTTTTTTTTTTTTTTTTTAATTAAGTTGCATTGGAACAGAGCCACACTCATGTTTTTTTTTTTATATTATCTGTGGCTGTTTTTCGTTTCAAGGCACGGCTGAGTGGTTATGACAGATGACATATCCTGCAAAGTCCTAAATATTTACTACCCGGCCTTTTACAGAGGAAGTTTGCCGACCCCAGATTTAAAACATAGATGAAACTCTGAGGCACAATTTCAGAATTCAGTTGAAACACTTTTATTCTTTTCTTGGTATCCTACATCTTGTCAAATAAACGGAGAAAAGTTACCACCTTGATGCAGAAAAGCTGATAAGTCAGCCAGAACCATATCTTTGTAATGTCACTTAATGTAACTTCCTTGACTGCTTCCAAGAAAGAAAAGAGAAAGATTGAGAGAAATCCAAAATACAATGAAAGTGGGTATCAAAGTGGACTGAATTATGATTTCAGCAGTATAATAGGACTTAAAATGGGAAACAGCAAACAAACATGGAAATGTCACATCATGGAAGTTGAAGTTAGCATTTTACTTTTTGTAGCAAGGAATGCTAAATATAAAACACTTCACGTTATTGAGGGGCGCCTGGGTGGCTCAGTCGGTTAAGTGTCTGACTTCTACTCGGGTCATGATCTCAGGGTCCTGGGGTCAGGCTCTGCACTCAGCGAGGAGTCTGCTTCTCCCTCTGCCCCTCCCCCCACTCGTTCTCTCTCTGTCTCTCTCTCTCAAATAAATAAATAATTAAAAAAAATATCTCATGTTATTGAAAGCTGACACTATCATATGTTTAATGAGGTAGCAAAATGAGAAGGTCTTCCTATTGCCAGGTGATTATACTAGAGAATACACTACAAAATAGTAATAACAATTTAAGATAAATTGCATAACAATCATCAGGAAGGTAAGGAGAAATTCTGAGACTATACCCCTTGATAACAAAAACCCAACAGGAGCTCTTTTCAGAAGGAGACTGTTGTAGCCATCCTCTCCGATATCCCACAGTGAGAACTGCTTCCTGATTTTCACCTGCTCCTGTTCTCTGTTCCCCTTTACATTGTGCCAGAATACAACAGAAATGATGGTATGTCCCACAGAAAGAAACTGAGGTACCTCCTTCGGTTTGAATTCCTAGAAGCCTGTGCAGTAAAGGGAGGGTCTGTCCGAGAATCTTTCCTCCACCAGAAACTGAGCTCTAAACCACTATGATATCAACTTAAAAACAAAGCCATTAATAGTTTTTACAATGCTGAATATAATAGAAAGAGTGACTTCAATAATTTATTTAACTGAAACTTAACATCACAATTGTTAAAATCTTTTGCCTTGGTCACTGCAACTCCACAGACATTTAATTTCACAACACACATATCTGTGAAACTACAGCAAAATGAATTCTAAAAATGAATAAATCAATTTTCGTGTTGTTTTCTTTTAATATGGTCCATTAACTATAAATTGCTAAATTACCTTTTTGCTAAACTTGAGGGCATAATTCTAAAAATTAGTGTTAGTGTGCATATGTTTATGGGCAATTCAGAATAAATGTAGGGAAATGAAGTCCTAACAGATTGGTAATATTCAGAGACTAGTTCACACAATTTACCATTTCACTCATAATCATGTTGCCCATCATAGTTGGGCTTCAAGTTTGACTTGCTACAGTAATGGTTATATTAAAGAGGTTGCCTATTCTTTTGGAAAAGTGGAGACAAGTTTATTAACTGGAAAATGTCAACAACAAAAAAGGTTGATATATGAACATTGGAAGAATGGGAATGTAAAATCATTCTCAAGAATCCCATCCAAGGAATGAAAGTCATAACACAAATATGGGAAGAGAGTGCTAATCTTCAGCAAATAATTTACATAAGCTCTGATAATATTTGTAAGTTGCTGCAGTATTTAAAGTGTGTAGCAAATCAGTTTTCAAAAAAATAATAGGAATCTAATTTTGCATGAAGCAGGATCACAGAATAAGTGAATGGAAATGTGTGTCTTGATGGCTTGGGCTTATAAGAATGCATGCATTAAAGTAAAATATTCATACAGATTTATGATGAAACAAATTACTGTTACTACAGAACTAGATCTAGCTTAGAGTGAAGACATATCTTTATTATAATGTCATACTTTGGCCCAAAGGTCATGTCATAAATTAAAGCTGAAATTAGTCCAGCAGGGTCCCATTATTTTTTCTCAGCATGAAACTTTAATAATATGACTTCAACTGACCTTATTTTACTATTGTTTCAAGATATCTTGTTAATATTCCTCTTTTGCATTATCACCTCTATTCAACATATACTTTTTCCTCTAAAATATATATTTTAGCTCCAGCTGCACCTTATTCAGCTTGCCATCTGTTGAACATTTGGATTCAGCTATAAATGCTGGCATATCTGCTCTGCAGGGATATTTTGCCAAACGACCATTCTTTCTCTCTACAGTCATTCCTAATACCACTGTCCCGTGCATAGGCTCTAACTTTTGAGAAAACGAATTTACCATATTCAGAAAACAATGATTTCTACAAATAACTTGTAACAGTTAAGAATATTAAATCTTTCCATGCACCAAGTATGTGTTGATGCTAATATAATTGTGGTTTTTTGTCTATTGTAACTGAAATCAGAAATACAAGATTAATAAAAATTCCCTAAAGCATCAGTTTATCCGCAAGACATTCATTTTAGTAATTTTTAAAATAATTAATCCAGGGCAGTTGTATGATTATTCTTCTCTAATATAATATAATATCTATCCAATATACTTGTTTAATCATGTGGATCTAAGATTGCTAATAATAAAATGTTTTCTGTGACTTGGAAAGGTTTCAGTGTATATGCCATGCTTCCTTAAACATCTGTCTGCATATCATCAACTTATTAAATTCTATTTAACAACCTCTAATTGTACAGTAGAATATACAAGGTTTTTGTTTGTTTGTTTAAGATTTTATTTATTTATTTGACAGAGAAAGAGAGATAGGGAGAGCAGGAACACAAACAGGGGGAGTGGGAGAGGAAGAAGCTTCCTGCTGAGCAGGGAGCCCCATGCGGGGCTCGATCCCAGGACCCTGGGATCATGACCTGAGCCGAAGGCAGATGCCTAACGACTGAGCCACCCAGGCGCCTGGAGGTTTGTTTTTTATATTTGAATAGCCCCCAAACACAGCAGCTGCTTCTGGATTTTGTCCTTTGCCCCTCCTGGGCTGCACTAGTAACTAGCACTGTGATGATCAGGGAGGCAAAGCACTAGATCAGAGGTGAGTTTCATCAACTTTAGAAGCCAAATGAATTCATATGAAAATGGGTCTTTATATAAAATTTGTAGTAGTAGTTTGTTTTATTTTTAAGTAAAAACAGATTCCTTATAGGACAGTAGCCTATTTGTTACATAGAGATCATAAATATTGAGCATTCTTTTTTTTAAATTTTCATTTTCCTAATTATACTCCATCCTCTAAGAGAAAACTTGACTACAGCGCAATGGGTACTGAGACATTCTGAATGGAAAATCTACCCTGTAAAGTCCATTTTCACTCTTTTTCCAGAAAAATAAAATTCCTTATGATACTTGTGAGTAACATTTATTGCTCTTTTGGAATCCGGTGGCAATTAATAGTTGTGTTAAACAGGAAATCATCTGGGCAAAATGAGTCCTTACCTGCTAAAAGCATCAATTAAGAAGTCAGGGAAGTGATGGACTTGGCTATTAAATGCTGGCAAGCACATCATTTAAAAGCTGGAAGTTTAAAGTGGATTTCTGAAATCTGTGAAACTGAGACCATTAGGGCCAAAGAAAATTGGAATGAATTGCAAGGGAGAAATATTTTAAAGATGGAACTGAACACCTGTGAATCTCGGACCAGTTGGTAAACATATTAGAGGACATTGAACTCACATCTATAAAATTGGTAAGAGTTTGAGAAATGAAATGTGCTTTTCCCAGGGTCAGAAATTCTGCCAACTATATTTGGTTCCATACATTTTTACATATCAAAAATTGACTTATGGACAAGAAAGTAGACATATTTATTCCACTTTTCTTTCCATGGGAAATTAAAATATAAACACAACACACAGAAATAAAATTTATGAGCAGATGGTCTACCAGGCAGGATTTTTTTCCTTCTCTTTTCATCATGCTGTGTTATAGCCCATGTACATGGACTTTTATTTAAACATTGGAAAAAATGTAAATATTTTATTTTCTAGCTAAAAGAATTTGTTGATGCAAAAACACAATACTTAAAAAATCATAACATATATTCATTTGGGGTTTATTTTATTAAGTGCAATGGATCAAGAATAATCAAAATATCTTTGAGTTTATCTTTGGATGCAACTTCTAACTCGGAAGAACAAAATGAAAACACGGTACATACTTGCTGAGGAAAAAAAGACACTTAAGTTTCATTTATGATTTAAATAGCAGAAAAAGAAGTATTCATTTTTGATAAATTAGTTTCTGATTATTGATAAAGAGATTTTGTGATTACAGTGTTTCAAATATTAACCACATGACTATTATCGAATGAAACTTCTATATATTCAACCACTTGGTCATAGAAGATCACACTATTTTATGTATACACTTTTCAAAAACTATATGGTGTTAGCTACTATTTCTAGGAACCAAGAACACTAAATATATTTTAGAAAAATATTTAAAGTTTTTTAATAATTAAGATAAATTCTTAAGTAACTAATTGGGAGTTTACTCTTTTACAGGACTTTATCTTTGCATAAATCTCAGTGACTATTTGTACAAAGATAGAAAAGAGTGTAACTCCTCATTATTTAAAAGACTTTAGTCTTTAGATTTACCTTTAGTAAAAAGCAACCCATGAATTTTTATGGTATCTATGTATTTTACAGAGTAAAATATGTATGCAGATTTGAAAGCAAATAATTGTACAGTATGTTAGAAATTGACCCATACCTGAGCATTTTTTTCAACTTATTTACATATATACATTCATATATATATGAAAATTGATATTAACATCCCTATTTTTATGGAAATTTGCTTTGAAATATATATATCATTTATATATGTGTATATACATATATATAGTAGATGTGTGTATATACACATATGTACATGCGTACCTACATGCATATACGCAAATGTAGACTGGGGGTGTGTGTGTGAGGGAAAATTATTTTAAATTACATATAATCAGCTGTGAGCTAGTAAATAATAGTAAATAACAAACGGCTCTTAGGGAAGGAACCAAAACAATTTGCAACATTTGCCAGTTATCAAGCCAATCACCATTGCTGATGCTAAGCTACCAGTGTGATGTCAACTGACCTAAAAGATTAGTGAACTTTCAACAGTCAGTTTTTGCAAGGCAATAATGTAGTAATGTACCCTATGTAGTGTACAGTAAGAATGAATAGAGAATTCAGCTATTGCTGGTCAACTTTATTTAAAACATAATTAATATTGGCACATACAAATAATAGTACCAAGCAAAACACACTTTTATTCAGCACAAAAATGTGAATAGTTCTCACAACAATATAGAAGTCTTGTTTTGACTCCATGATGCTTTGTTACTTTTAATCTATGTGTCCTTCTAAAACTGCAATTTTCCATATTTTTTCAAGTATTTTGTTTTCATTTCCACTTTCTCCTATATTGTATTCTGTTTCCCCACTTTATTTATTTTTATTTTTTTAAAGATTTATTTATTTTAGAGAGACAGAGCATGAGCAGGGGGAGGGGCAGTGGGTGAGGATGACAAGCAGACTCCTCACTGAGCGTGGAACCCAAAGTGGGCCTCAATCTCAGGACCATGAGATCATGACCTGAGCCAAAATCAAGAGTCAGACACTCAACTGACTGAGTCACCCAGGCTCCCCCTGTTTTCCCATTTTAAAAATACAACAACTTTGAAGAAAAATGATCTGATGATTCAATTCTGCTGAAATACAAAAAAAAAAAAGAAAGAAAAACACAACAAAATTTCATTTTAGCAATGTTTCTCTTAGTGGCCTCATGAAAACCATTTCCTAAAACACTGAAATTAGTTTTACATGATATAAAATCAGTATTTTCCTATTTTTCAAAATTTCCATATTGTTAGAACTTTAATCAAATCAGATTTTTATCATATAATTTTTTCTTACACCTGACCCATTCTACAGTTTGTCCATCATAAAATTTAACATAAATATCCTATATCTTTTATTTTGAAATTTCCCATTCATTTTCTAATTACTATGCTCCAAAATGACCATGATTCCCGGTCCCTATGTTAATAATTAAAAGTGAAAATTATGTCCTTAAACAATCATACGATACTTCATGTTCATTAATCTTTACCACCTTACATATAGATAGCAAAAGACAGAAGATAAATAAAATATTCTTTAAATCATTTACTGCATTTTTTTTTTTTTTTCATTCCTACAGTCCTTCAATGTATTTGATTCCTGTAATGGAGCGAAATTCTTCCTTCCATATCTTTCTGGTAATCACTGTGGCTCTTGATTATTCACAAAATTGTTTTGTCACAGAATTCTGCTTATACAGACAGTCCCTGACTTACCATGGTTCGACTTAAGATTTTTTGACTTTATGACGGCACAAAGGCAATGCACATTCAGTAGAAACAGAACTCCGCATTTGGAATGGGGATCTTTTCCCAGGCGAGCTATACGTCATGGGAAGCTCCCGGGTGTTGCTGCGCAGCCGCAATTAGCCAGTGGCCGCTCCCAGTCAGCCACGCCGTCACAAGGGTAAACAACCCATACACTCACAACTGTTCTGCACTCATACAACTATTCTATTTTTCACTTTCAGTAGAGTATTCAATAAATTACAAGAGATATTCAACATTTTATTATAAAATAGGGTTTGTGTTAGATGATTTTGCCCAACTAACTGTGTATTCTCAGCACATTTAGGCTAAACTATGATGTTCAGTAAGTCAGGTGTATTAAATGCATTTGACTTACGTTATTTTCAGTTTGCAAAGGGGTTTATTGGGATGTGACCTCATCGTAAGGGGAGGCAGATCTGTATAATTTAATGGAAATAACCTAAAAAATAGTTACACACAATACAACACCATGCAGGACATACAAAAATGAGTATTCGTATGGTGTCAAGTTTATTTTTAACTATTCTCAGGTAAGCTTCTTAAATAAGCTCTGCTGTTGTGTTTTTCACGATATAACCATGTTTCTTTCATTAGCTTGGCAAAGGCAGAGCATTCAAGAGTTAAAAAAGAAACAGACTCTTAATTGTAGGGAACAAGCTGATGGTTACCAGAGGGGAGGTGGGTGGGTGGGGTGTTAGATAGGTGATGGGGGTTAAGGAGGGCACTTGTGAAGAGCACAAGGTGATGTATGGAAGTGTTGAATCACTATGTTGTACACCTGAAGCTAATATTACAATGTATGTTACTAACTAGAATTTAAATTAAAACTTGAAAATTTTAAAAACATTTATAATTTTAACATAATTGATATATAAATGAGGAAACTCAATTCAGAAAAATTAAGTAACTTTTCCAAAGTCATACAAACAGAAGTGACTCCTATTCTAATAACCTGGTTGAATTAGACTGGTCAATATCCTACCATACAGGAGGAATTTTGCATAGTTATGGTAGTTCAAAGATTAAAGACATGCTGTTTGCTTTCTGGATCTAAGATTTAGGAGACTTGTAATTTTAATACATTTAAATGGGATAAGTACTGTCACTGAGAGTTGTACAAGGTATTTTTTGAGCACATGAGAGAAATTAAATCTTCATAAAAGTAAGGTTTAGAATGGAAAAAAACTTAGCCAAGGATATGCTATTTTATCCTTGTATTTAATATTTTAATAATGTGTACAAAAGTTATGTTTTAAAGGCAAAAATATATAGAATTAAATGAAATGAAAGTACAACATATTAAAATTTGTAGCGCCATGCTGAAGCAGTGCTGAGATAAAAATATATACCAACACTGTTTACCTTAGAAAAGAGGAAAATTTTTCAATCAATAATTTAAGCTCTCGTGTCAAGAAATTAGAAAAAACAACAGCAAAATAAATCCAAAGCCAGTAGAAAGAAGCAAATAATGAGGACAAGAGAAAGAAACACACACACACACACACACACACACACACACACACACACACACATACATTTAAATTGAAAATAATAAAAGAGGGGCGCCTGGGTGGCTCAGTCAGTTAAGCATCTGCCTTCGGCTCAGGTCATGATCCCAGGGTCCTGGGATGGAGCCCCGCATTGGGCTCCCTGCTCAGCTGGGAGCCTGCTTCTCCCTCTCTTGCCTGCTGTGCCCTCTGCTTGTGCTCTCTCCCTCTCTCTCTCCCGCTCTGTCAAATAAATAAATAAAAATTAAAAAAAAAGAAAATAAGAAAAGATGGACAAAACTTAATGAAACATAGCTGTTTCCTCAAAAACAAAATCAAGAAAAAATTGAAGATCATCTAGCAAGACCGACAATAAGTAAGTGGGTGTGTATGGATATCTGTATACACATGTATACATATATGTGTGTGTGTACATATGAAATGTCCATGTTGAATGCCACTGACATCTTTTTGATTGCCACTGTTCTTAGGAAAACATTCAGCAGGGATGGGGCACCTGGGTGGCTCAGTCAGTTAAGCATCTGCCTTCGGCTCAGGTCATGATGCCAGGGTCCTGGGATTAAGCCCCACGTCGGGCTCCCTGCTCGGCGGGAAGCCTGCTTCTCCCTCTCCCACTCCCCCTGCTTGTGTTCCCTCTTTCGCTGTCTCTCTCTCTGTCAAATAAATAAATAAAATCTTTTTTTAAAAAAAAGAAAACATTCAGCAGGGACATTTCATAATAAACACAATTATTATTTAACATTTCACAAAATCTTCTTGAACTCCTTAAGAAATCCAACATTTTATGATTGTAGATATCAAACCAGGAATAAGGTATTCATATAATACAAATGTGTGATACACATTTACTGATGTTGATTATAAACTATTGCCATCCAATTAATCAAAATTCCCACTTTATGATAATTTACTTACAACATTTCTGAAATGCAATACTCTAAATCTTACCCTAAAATGAAATTACAACAAATAATATTTCACTTTTCTCTGATATTGTATATCTGGTAATAATTGGACCTATTATTTTAAACCCACTGTTCACCAGACTGCTCTATAGATGTAAACAATCATATGAAATTGCCAGAAACTCTAATGGATCCAGAATATACTCTGGGGATCTGTGTTATTTATGTTTTTTAAATTTATAATTGGGAATTTATTTTATTATGGTATCTCTTATAAAACATTGAAAGCAGAAAAAAATATTGTTAGCGTAAGAAAGCCAAAAAAGTAGTTCAACTGGTACTTGCTGACAAACCTATATGTCTATAGAAAAATGGTCAATGGCAAAATATCTTCACTATTTAATCTTAGCGAGAACTAAATATAATTCTCTATGAATATCCAAAATACCCCATTTAAAATTAAAACCGAGGTAAGGTGTCTCTGTTAGGGCTCATTATTTCTTTTTTTTTTTTTTTTTAAAGATTTTATTTATTTATTTGAGAGAGAGAGAGAGAGAGAGAGCACATGAGAGGGGGGAGGGTCAGAGGGAGAAGCAGACTCCCTGATGAGCAGGGAGGGCTGATTATTTCTTATCAGAAAGATTCCTCCAACTCTGGGAAACTTTTTGTTGCATTAGTCTGACATTGTTTTCTGGAAGACTTAATGCCTGAGCTATAAATTTTAGTAAACTAATGTTAATTTATAAAATTTATCATTGTGCATTATAAGATGCATGTACTTGTAAGATAGCACAATTCAGAACCTTTGGCTAGGCACAGAACTTGCAAAAACCTTGTATAACAACATTCTTGAAAGATATCCATGATTATATCTGCAAAAATTTTGCAAATATTCAAAATCATGAATGGTTCCTAAGACATTAATGTATAACCATCTTACATATAAGAGGAAATATCATATATACATATTATTATATATATATTCATATAGATCATAAATATATATGCCATATATATATATACCCTATATCATAAATACTGTATATATGTATGGTATTTATATATCATAAATATTATATATAACATATATCATAAACATCATATACATGTTTTATTGCTATATTTTCAGTTACTAATCCCTACTTTTATAATATCTAATCTTTTATTAATTTCTAATAGTGCTTTTTTCTCGCTGGCCTTGTATTTTACTTTTGTAGAATATATATCCGGATGTTCTTTATGTTTTTCATGACTCTGCTTAACTTGTTCAAGCTTTACTCAAGCTTCTTGCCTATAAAGAACATTGACATGGGACGCCTGGGTGGCTCAGTCAGTTAAGCATCTGCCTTCGGCTCAGGTCCTGATCTCAGGGTCCTGGGATCGAGCCCCACGTAGGGCTCCCTGCTCAGCAAGGAGTCTGCTTCTTCCTATGTCCTCCCCCACTGCTTGTGCACACACACTCTTTCTTTTTCTCTCAAATAAATAAAATCTTTAAAAAAAAGAACATTGACATAATAACTCTTTTAATGTTCTTGTTCACTTATTCTATTCACTTACTCTATTATCTGTTTCATTTCTGGTTCAATTTCTATTCATTGACTTTTTTTTCCTGATTCATTTCATTTTATTTTTTCGTTCTTTATTGCAAGCCTGGTAATTTTGTGTAGTATGCCATACATTGTCAATTTTACCTTGCCGAGTACTAGATATTTTAATGTCCCTGTAAATATACATGTGCTTCTGGAATAGGTAAAGGAAATTAAAATTACACATATTATTGTTATGAAAATGAAATGCTTGTCTATAGATATTCTTAGTTCTTGCAATAATATAACCAACTCTGAGAACGTAAAGGCAAAAATAAAATGACAAATATGAGAAGCTGAAAAATACTATAAATATACTGAATTAAGCAGAAATTCATATTTATAGGAAGACTAGAGTTATATTTCTTAAAACACGATTCTCACATGACATTTTATATCTTGACACTTTAAGTAAGAGTGTCACTTCTAAAATTTATGGAATAATTTTCATGTTTCAATGTAGTCACAAATTTATTATTGTTATCATTATTATTACTATTACAACTACTACTATTACTATTATTGTTATTATTATTGCTGATGTTGCTGTTGTTGTTATTGAGTTCTTCCTCACTGGTGTGTGTACATATTTTACATTGTAAGCAATCTGTAAAGTCTTTGGGCACAGGATACATAGCTACCATTTTTTGGAAATTCATAGAATAAAATGAACAGCCAAATAATGTTATTCTAAAGTTTATAAATCTAAAAGAGCTGTGTGGCAGATACATCCTAAAAATGTATATTGTTTTATATTTTAAATAAACATTTTATTTGACCTCTAAGAAACATAATTTGGAGTTCTGGTTCTGGTTATAGCAGAATAATTGTATTGGCTATAACTTGAGCTAATGATTATAAACTGTAGATAAAATATAAAAAAACAATTATTTAAGAATAACTCAACATAAGTAGAAACTACAGTAACACTATCCTTGAAAGAAGATAAATAAACTAGATATGTGTTACATTTAGCTATTTTTCCTTAAGAATACTTCCCAGGTCATAGGGCCAAATAATGGAGTAAAAAGGAAAATAAATACTATCTTACTGAGATGCAAGAATAATGGTCAAAGTTTGAAGCTATCAGAGGTACTAGGAATTAAAGGGAAAATTTGTCAATAAGGGAATTTAGGATTGCCAAAATCTACATAAAGTTTTCTTCAAATCTATGTTGTACTCTTTAACTGTCCATGAAAATTACAAAACAAAAATTACAAAAAGCCAAGGCATCCAGAAAAAATTAGTAGCTTAGAAGTAATATTTTTAGCTACAACCGCTGCTGGGGAAAAGAAAAAACAAAACAAACAAACAAAAACCTTGAAGCTAAAACTTCATAGAGAGAGTGGTTTGTTTAAAAAAAAAAAATCTGGCATTTCAGTTAAATGCAAAATGGCATATCTTAAAGTAAGCTCTGGAGTAAAGGTTTTCTGTGGGACAGATACCTACAAACCTCCTTTACAAAACCAAAAGCCAGGCCTCCGCAAGATCAAGATAATTCTCTGGTAATTTATCTGTCAAACAAAACTCAGCATTTCTTTGTGTAAGGAGAGGCAAAACTGATACATGGTGATTAATGTAAGAACGGCAATTGCCATTGGTTGAAGAAAGGATAATCTTTGACTCAAAAAACGAAGAAGGGGACTTTCTGTGGTAATAGAACTTTCTATATTTTGCTCTAAATTTGTATACATTTGTCAAAACTTTTCAAACTGTGCATTTAAAATCTCATCATTTTATATACGTAAATCAAACTTCACTCGGGTTTGTTATTAAATATGAAACAAATCCAAAGGCAAATTGACGATTTCATATCCATTAAAACTAAATGGATATGGAATTTGCAATATGTATTTGTGTGTGTGTGTTGAGCTAAAACTAGGTAAAAGACTGGTTTGCAAAATCATACCTACAGGAATCAGCAATCCTACCCAAATTAAATTTTAGTAATAATTTCAGTTTCAAACAGTAAGTAGACACAGGCAAAGCAGAGATGTCTGGCACATTATAGATGGCCCCTTCCTTTCTACACTGGACACACGTTCCCTGGTAAAGAACAATAAGTGAATGAGGCCCTGAATGAGGTCCTACATCACCACCTTACACAGCAGGGAGCATTCATGTTATGAAACATCTCCATCTCTTTAACACAGAGAGTTGACTACTTACCTGACATTTGCTGTGGAGTTAGGCATCAGAAATCCATAGATTGCAGGTATATTTACACAAAACAATCATACACTAGTAATATACTACTAAGAGCATTTCAAAGATAAAGACTCTCCCCTACCAAATACTGTTTACCTTAAGGTTTGGTTATCTTGCTTACAATGATATTAGATTGGACTATTTGTATTTCCTTCCCTCTGTGAGTGCCTGATCATGTACCTGCAGATAATTGGATCACAGACCAGCTACTTTATTTCCTTCCTTCTCAGTTTTTATACTAAAAGAAGCCACTTAATAATGCACACCCCATTGTATTCCATTTTAATTTAGGTTGGAATCAACTTACAAAGCAATGTTTATTTATCTTTACTCTGTTTTAATGCTGGACAAATCCTCCACAATAGCTAGAAAGAGATTCCGGAATAAACGTTGACAAGCAGCAGGTACAGTCTTCAGATAAGTTTATGATGAAGTTCTAAAATTGTTGAAATTGCATATATAGCATTTCCTTGGGCCTTTGAATGATACTCAATAATATCCACTCTTATTTCTAAATAGGTACTAAAAAGAATATATTTTAATATTATAAATTTTAATACACTGAGAAGTTAGAAAATATGTATATATAATACTATGAGTATCATCTGAAAAATGACTAAATTTAATCACAGGTGTTATTTTCTTATCATGTTTTATTTAAATATTAGCATCACATTTCTATTATGCTTTATATATAGCACTTTATGTTTGGAAACCTTTGCTTCCAATTATTTTGATAAAATTTTCAATTGCATGTCCAGCTAAAATCATAGACATGGAGATGCAATGCTGTAAAATCCCTTTGACTGCAGCAATGATACTGATAAAATATCTTATTTCACAAAGTAAAGAATGCTGGAAGTTATACTTCCTTATTATATTTTATGCTGTTTATTCAACCATGGATTTATTGACCCATATCTACCACACTTAACTCCAGCTATTCTTTATTCAGTTCTCCAAACATTCTATTTAAGAAACTTTGGAAATGGCATTTCTTTGTATTTATCCTTCAGATCACAACTTCTCCAAGTATAATTGCCCTGGGACCTCAACTAGGTGAGAACTTCCACTTTGGCACTTAACTAGTACCTATACTTCCTTATTAGCATTTGGCAGTGTTTTAATAATGTCTTTCATTTGTATAATTACACATTATCTATCACAACTCCTAGAGTGTAAGCTCCATGAAGGCTGTGGATGTATTTCATGACTTCACATTTTTATTTTTAGCATCTAACACAGACCTGGTTCACTGAAGTTGGTCAGGAAGCCCACACTTATAGAGACAGAGACAGAAACAGAGACAAAAATGAAAGAAAGAGAGAAAGAGAGAGCAAGAGAGGGAGGGAAAGGTAGAGAGAGAGGAAGGAAAGAAGGAAGGAAGGAAGGAAGGAAGGAAGGAAGGAAGGAAGGAAGGAA
>NW_022589708.1:37204251-37253068 GCF_004348235.1 Phoca vitulina | reverse complement strand
GAAGGAAGGAAGGAAGGAAGGAAGGAAGGAAGGAAGGAAGGAAGGAAGGAAGGAAGGAAACTTAAATGTGTCCAGGTTGTTAAGTATCAAAGGACATGAGGGAGTAATTGCCCTCTGTGAGCTTGGGCATTCACTAAAAATTAACTCCTAAATTGGAGGAGAAAAAAAATGCATTTCTCCAATACTTTTCATTTTACAAGTTCTTACATAAGATTAACCAAGGATTATCCAGATTTAGTGTTATGGGTTGAATTGTGTCCTCTCGAAGTTTACATATTGAAGTCCTAACCTCCAATACCTTAAAATGTAATCATATTTGGAGATAAGGTCTTTTTTGGGGGGAGGAGGGTATTTTTAATGATTGAAACAAAACAAATCTAAAACCACAGCTTCTAGAAAAACCATTTGTTCTTGTCGGTCTTATACCTCTCCTCCAGCTTGACCCTGGCCTCTCATCGGGCCTTACATTTAAGAGTTGTGTCTCTGAAGACATCCTTGTTGACAAAACTTTTGTCCAAAGAGATATCTACAGAGTAGCCTTGTGGGCATGAGGTGATTGTAGTTATAAACTTTCACAAAAGACTTGATCTTTGACCTCTTGGCAATTTTCTTCTCGCCCATGGCAGCTGTCCCTTTGTGGGGATAGCAGTCAATTCCAGCCGCCAGAGCATGGCCGTAGGGATGGTCTCAGGTGCCATCATCAATGTTCTTCACAATGACTGCTTTGCATCCAGAGTCTAGGGTCAGGCCAGGACCAGCACCAACTTCCCCGGTTTCATGAACTTGCCCATCTTGAAACCAGCCATTTAAGCCTAAGCAGAAAAGAAGAAACAGCACTTCCATTCAAGATAAGGTCTTTAAAGGGGTGATTAAGTTAAAATGAGTTCTTTAAGGTGGCCTCTAATCCAGTATATACTGATGTGTTCTATCCTAACCCCGCCAACATCTTGACCTTGGACTTCCAACCTCCAGAATTTTGAGAAATGAATTCCTGTTGTTTAAGCCACCTAGTCTGTGGTACTCTGTTATGGCAGCCCTAGGAAACAAATACACTTACCCAATCTACTTCAGTCCTCAACATGATAGATATTCTAATTGTATTTTTTATATGAGTTACAGAAACAAACAAAACTAAAGCTTGAATTCATATTTAAATGGAATTAATTTCAGATATAGTTATTGAAAAAAATATTTTGTATTCTTAAAATATTTGTGTTTTTTTTTTTTTTTTCTATTTGTGTGTGTGTGTTTTAGGGTGAGTATGTTTGCACATGTCTGGGTGTTGAGGAAGGAGAAAAATGACTTTGGGTAAGGAACATTTTAATGCCAAATAAAATATAAGTGTGTATTTGCACCTAAAATACAATGTCTTAAATATTAACAAATCCTATCATTCTCAGTGTGTAACATGGAATAAATGCCAAAAATTAATCTTCTAATAGACATAAACAAAGAAAAATGAAATAAATAATTGTTTATATGTCTTCTGCCTCTAATTCAAAAATTGGTCAGATTGTTTATTATTTCATTAAATTTTCACTTTAGTGAGACATCAAGGCCTTGCACTCTCTCTGTTTTGAAGTATATATGTGTTTACAACTAAAAAATGAGAATACATCTTGACATCTTAGATTTTCTTGCAAAACCAGTAAATGAAGGGTCATACCACTGGTATGATTCTAACTAATTGCTTAAAATAATGTGGAAGTCATAAGATTATAATTTTAAATAACAATTCATTTCTAAATGTGTCTTTTTACAAAATGAATTTAAAAGAGATAATATCAATTCTTTAATTTTGAATTGCAGGTCCTCTGATAACTTTTAAGATAACATTTTATATCTCTATCATGTAAAGTTGTCAGAGGAATATAGCAAAGAAAATCAAATAGCAGTTCAGAAAACTTACTAGACTTTTCTGGGACACAGAAATGTTAAAGAAATCAGATATGCCAGAGGGACACATCACACTTGAAAATAAATTCTATTTAAGAAGCCAACCTATATAGCAGTTTTCTGTTCTTTTTCTTTCTTTCCTTTACTTTTTTTTTAACTAATTTCTCACAAAGCCCTAGCATCTTAACATACTCTCAGACAAGATTTATTAGCACAGGATTTTAGTTAGTTGTCTAAACTTCAAAATTCTATTTTGTAGGATACTAGAGGCTATTCATTAGCATACTGTGAAGCATGTCATAAATAATTTAAACTAGAGTTGTCAAGATAAATGAAAAAAAATCAATTTATGCTGCACTACCCTTAATTTTTTATTGTGCATGGATTTGCTTGCTTACTAATCTACAAAATCTAGTAAATCACAGTCCCTGTCATTTTAGTGAATTAATCTGTATCATTTCAACTTGACTGATTATGTCGAAGGAATACCATCAAGAATCTTAGACTGTTATTTAGATATTGTTTTTATAATGAATATAAATACTTTTTTAAATGATGTTCAAAAAACTCCAGGAAGTAATAAAGGAAAATATTCAAACAGATTAGTAAAAGTGATTTTCCATCATTCAGGAAATTTTAGAATAACAAATTTAGGACAAGAAATGGAAAAGAGACCATCAAATAAACTCAAAATGTATTAACAGGAAAAAAAAAGTAAGCCATCTATTTTTACTGTTGAGGATTAGCAAGTAGCAGAAATAATCTAGACTCCAAAAATACAAATTAGATTTTTTTTTAAAAAAAGATTCCAGCTTAGTGCTTGAAGTGGAGAACCAATAAAAAGGTCTGGAATTCATTTTTAGTTATGTAACTTACAAAACATGTGGCCTTGAGTTAATTATTTTTAATTTGTCCTTTAAAGAAAACTTATTCCTTATCTTTTATTTCTTGCCATGATCTTTTGTCACAATGGATTCTTTGATGTTCGATTTAAACTTGGCATCCATTTTAGGATCAATCTCAGTCAGTTTGTATCTTATCAGTCTATCAGTTACTGACTGAGGGACTTTTGGTTTTAAGGATCCGATCTCTGCTAGAAGTGGTAAGTAAGACATTTTCATGACTGCCTTTGGGCAAGAACTCTATACTTGAATACATTTTAGTCTAGTCTATATGAAAGATATCATAATCTCAGGAATAAGACTTTGTTTGGACTCTATAGTGTTTTGTATGAATTTAGCACCCCTATTCAACATAACAGTAGTCCATTCCTTTTTTTTTTCTTTATACAGTTTCATAAAATAGAATTTTCAGGCTGTGACAATTACCTCAGAGCTAGATATGATTTGAACCACTGCCAAAGGACAATTTTCTGCTTTGTAAATATCCTATGGAAGCATATTCTCAAATTTCATAGAAAGCCAATTTAGACTGGCTAAAGATGCATTTTGGTGAATAAATGTAACACAACAAATACATGATTAGTACAATACCATTTCATACAAGCTTGGTTGAATATATGCATTTAAGCTGTTATTCATTGGGCTAGAGAATTAAGTATAACAGAAAGCATATAAAATCTTTGAAAAATTAGCTGGGCAATTTCTGGTTCTGCATGTAAGGAGAGTAGAAGTCCCATCCTAACAAAAAGTAAAAAAGCTAAACAGATTGAAAAATCAAAAACCTTCTTGGATAAGAGAGGTGAAGACTCGGAGCAAACCCTGCCCCCAGGCTTAAGAAGAAAGACAGGCAAATGCAGGGAGTCTGCTTATTTCAGCAGATACTCATGAGCAGAACCTCCACGGGAAGTAGTGCTGGGGTAGGAAAACCTGAATCAAGAAAATTGACAAATTGCTGGAGGCTCAGTGTGAACAACTCTGAGAGTTAAAAATCCAGGGAGCCACAGTCATAGGGGAATCCCCCACACTTTAATGAGTTTTACATCTAGAGGCCCCCAGATTCTCACAGTAAATATAAGAGAAAGATCCCTTCATGTTTCAGGGGGTTCAAGGGTTAAGGAACTACCTTTAAATGCACTAGAGTACATTCCTGCCTTCAGGATAAACTAGCTAACAAGAGCCTTATTTGCTGGGGTAACCCAGGGAAGGAAAGTATCCAACTCTAGCCACCCTGTCCCACCTAAGTGGGGAGAGGGGATAAAAAACAACTGAGAAACATTTGTAAAGTTTTCAGAGACTCACTGAAAAGACTGAGACCTAATCATAGGTTTATAAAACACCTCCCCTCCCCACATCTCAGCACCACATTATGACAGACCTATTTCCCTAGGCTCAGTACCTCGAGTCTACCTATCAAGAAAAAATTAAAATGCAGGCCAAAAGGCAGAAAACACAATATGAAGAAATAGAGCAAGCATCAGAACAAGATATGGCCAGGATTTTGGAATTATCCAACCAGGAATTTAAAACAACTATGATTAATATACTGAGGGCTGTAATGGAAAAAGCAGCATGCAATAACAGATGGGCAATATCAGCAAAGACATGGAAGTCCTAAAAGAATTTTTAAAAATGCTAGAGATAAAAAAAAAATCACTGTAACCAAAATGAATAATATCTTTGGTCGTCCTATTAGTAGACTGATACAGCTGAGGAAAGAACTTCTGAGCTTGAGAGTGTATTGATAGAAACCTCCAAAACTGAAAAGAGAACAAACACTGAAAAAAGTAGAGAATTTCCCCAAATTAATGTCAGACCAAACCACAGATCCAGGAAGCTCAGAGAACACCAAGCAGGATAAATGCAAAAACAAAAAACAACAGAAACAACAACAAAACCCTGCGCCTAGGCATATCATTTTCAAACTACAGAAAAGCAAAAATAAAGAAAAAATGCTGGAAGAAGCCAGAAGGGAAAAAAACAAACAAACAAACAAACACTTTACCTACAGAGGAAAAAAGATAAGCATTACATCCGACCTCTCCTCAAAAAACATGCAAGCATGTAAGCAAGAAGAAAGTGGAGTGAAACAAAGTGTTGACAGAAAAAAAAAAAAACCATCAACCTAGAATTTTGCTTCATGAGAAATTATCCTTCAAAGGTGAAAGAGAAATACTTTCTCAAAAAAACAAAAATTGAGGTAATTTGTTGGCAGTAGACCTGCCTTGCAAGAAATATTAAAAGAAGTTCTTCAGGGAGAAGGAAAATGATATGTGAGAAACTAAGATCTACTTAAAGAAAGGAAGTGCATCGAAGAAGGAATAAGTGAAGATAAAACAAAAACTTATTTTTCTTACTCTTACTTGATCTATCCGATAACAATTTGTTCAGAATAATGATAGCAATAATGTATTCACTTATGTAAGCTTATAGATCAGTAAAATGAATGACAGCAATGATACAAATGATAGATACAAATGATAGAATTGGCAGTTCACTAGATACAGCGAACACTAGGAACAGGTGTTTCTGATGTTAAGAAGGACGGAAACCACATTTCAAACAGCCGGTAGAGATGCCTGGGAACATGTATGCACTCTCCCCTATGACCACTGCCCCATAGTAATCTAGAGCTTCATTATAATACATCGACACTGTGATTTGGACCCCCCCCCCTTGTGATGGGTGGCTGCCATGACAGTTCTAACAAGGACCATAGGGTCAAAAACCTCCTCTCTCAAAAACCTCAGGACCTATAACCTCTTCAAACATAAGAGAAAAGACAAACGATCCCATCTGGGCCTGTCCCCTCTCCCATCTTAAGAGTGTGCTTAACGCTTTTTTAAACTTTCTAATAAATTCTTGCTTGCTTGAGAGTTTGACTCTGAATTCTTTCTAAGCCAAACTCAAGAACTGAGGTCTGTGCAGAGGCAGGGAGGGACCTGCTGCTAACACAAAGGATGGAAGAGGGGAATTAGGATTACTTTGTCATAAACTACTCACACTGCTTGTAAAGTGGTATAGTGCAATTTGAAAGAAAATTTGGATTAGTTGTAAGCGTATATTGCAAACTCTAGGTAAATTTTTTTCTTCAGATTGAGTCCTGATCTATTGTTGTACCCTCCAGTTTACTGACTTTCTGCTCAATCATCTTTATTCTGTGATGAAGCCAATTCAGTGTATCTTAAATGTCAAATGCTTTTATTTTTCAGTTCGGTTATTTCCTGTTGGTCCTTTTTTGTATTTTCTATTTTTTCTGATGAGACTTCTGTTTTTTTCAATAATTAGGAACATTTTTGCTTCTGTGTCATTCAGCATGGTTATAATAATTTAGAATTCTTAAGTGCTAATTCAATATAAGGATCATCTCAGAGTCTGCCTCATTGACTCTCTTTTTTTCTTTGGAATACAGAAAATCTTGTTTCTTTCGGTGCCAAATAATTTTCATTGTATCTTGAGCATTATCAATGTTATAAGACATGCTGGAATCTTTTATGTTCTTTAGAAGAAAGTTGATTTTATTTTTTAGTAACTCTTTTATTTTAAGATGTATTTATTTATTTGAGAAAGAGAGAGAGAGCAAGGGGAGGGGCAGAGGGAGAGGGAGAGAAAGAATCCCCAAGCAGACTCCCTGCTGAGCAGGGAGCCTGACACGGGGCTCAATCCCACGACTTTGAGATCATGACCTGAATCAAAATTAAGAGTCGGATGCTTAACTGACTGAGCCACTCAGGCTTCCCAAGTTGATTTTATTTTTTAAAGAAACAATTGACTTCTTTGGACAAAAACAACGACATCTGTCTCTTGAGCTTCAATTCAAGTCTGGTGAGTTTGTCCTATACTTGAGTGATTCAGGTATAAATCATCAATTTTTGTAGAATAATACATGAAAATTTGAGATCCCCGTCTCTGGCTCTCTGCTTTCTATGGCTCCCTCCTCACTCTCCAACAATTATGGGGGACCCAGAATCTCTTGTTTGGTTCTTGAATACAGAACAAGAGAAGATTCTCTCTAGATTTCTAATTATCATATGCCATACTGCTAGGACTTGGCCTTCTGGTGAAAAAGCTATGAAAAGTAGAAACTCAAGTTTGGTTATTACATTCTTGCAACTTGATTACTATTCAAAACTGTCTACTGTTGTTTACTCTCTAGTATTTTGACATTTGTTTATTGTACTAACTTGACAGTTTATAATTGCCAAGGGACAGCCATTATGATTTAAGTTTTCTTGTCAATACAGGGGTGGGGGGCATTATCGTCTTTCACTTTTCTGCTTAAAATCCATTCTATCAATTATTATAATTAAGCATAATCCCATTTTATTTTTTATTTCCCATAGATCTACTTCTGAATCTCTAGTCTATCCCTTTCTCTACAATACCAGGCTGGCTTTTATCTTTTTTACTCTTAGCCTTTATCAGGCAATTCCTAAAAACAATTAGTATTATTTAGAACTTTCAATGGCTTATTAGTAAATTTATTTTAAGAAATACTTTTATTATTAGTGACTTAATAATCTGCCCTTTGATACAAACATAGTGATTTGAAGGGGCACATGCACCCCAATGTTTATAGCAGCAACGTCCACAATAGCCAAAATATGGAAAGAGCCCAGATGTCCATCAACAGATGAATGGGCAAAGAAGATGTGGTAAATAGGGGCACCTGGGTGGCTCAGTTGGTTAAGCAACTGCCTTCGGCTCAGATCATGATCTTGGAGTCCCTGGATTGAGTCCCACATCAGGCTCCCTGCTTGTCAGGGAGTCTGCTTCTCCCTCTGACCCTTCCCCCTCTCGTGTGCTTTCTCTCTCTCTCATTCTCTCTCTCTCAAATAAATAAATAAAATCTTTAAAAAATAAATAAATAAATAAAAAAAGAAGATGTGGTAAATATGTGTGTGTGTGCGTGTGTGTGTGTGTGTGTATGATGGAATATTACTCAGTCATGAAAAAGAATGAAACCTTGCCATTTGCAATGACGTGGATGGAATTAGAGGGTATCATGCTAAGCAAAATAAGTCAGTCAAAGAAAGACAAATACCATATGATTTCACTCATATGTGGAATTTAAGAAAGAAAAAACAGATGAACATAGGGGAAGGGAAGGAAAAATAAAATAAAATGAAAACAGGAGAGAGGCAAACTATAGGAGACTCTTAACTATAGAAAACAAACTGAGGGTTGCTGGAGGGGAGGTGGTTGGGAGGATGGAGTAATTGGGTGGTGGACATTAAGGAGGGCACTGGAAGTAATGAGCACTGGGTGTTACATGGAACTGATGAATCACTAAATTCTAACTCTGAAACTAATAATACAGTATATGTTAACTAAATTGAATTTAAATAAAAAATTTAAAAAATAATCTGCCCTTTGCACATCTACCTCTATAATCTCTATAATTTCATCTAAGATAAACTTTCCTGTGATTCAACTGGAGTTACAGAAAGCTATGTGGTATTTGCACTTCTTGGAAAACTTTGAATCCCATAAATAACTGATATTGTGTATTTTATCTGCCAGCTGTATGTTGAAGTTAAGCTGGCTCATACAGAGTTAGTAAATGAGATCAGCCTTGAATATATGAAATTTGAATTAATACTTCCTCTCTATATCAAGTAATTATAAAATTTTTGGTAAATGTGAATTAGCAAATGATCTCCTAAATATAACTTTCCTTAATCAAATTCATAAAGAAATAGTATTTTGAAAGATAATATTTTTTAAATGTGTTCTTTAAACAAAGCTTAGCATTGAACTCTCAATTCTAGGATTAACAAAAGAAAAAATCCATGAATTAGTAAACTATTTCATTAATAAAAAAAGAAAAATTTGCACATGGATTGTACATCATCTTCTGACATGACAGAATGTCTAAAATTTGGAAAACAGACAGGAGTCTAAAGGAGAGAGCAATGTAATCTGGATTTAAAATATAATTTCTCTAGAACTATTTATTCTGTATATTCTTCAACTAATATTTCAGTTTTAATAGTTAAAACATCTATCATTTTCCTTTTTTTTTTTTAAGATTTTATTTATTTGACAGAAAGAGACACAGTGAGAGAGGGAACACAAGCAGGGGGAGTGAGAGAGGGGGAAACAGGCTTCCTGCTGAGCAGGGAGCCCGATGTGGGGCTCGATCCCAGGACCCTAGGATCATGACCTGAGCCGAAGGCAGATGCTTAACAACTGAGCCACCCAGGCGCCCCGTAAAACATCTATCATTTTCTGAATCATGATGTCTACATGTCAAAACTTTCAGATTTATTAACCTGAATTATCTTCTACACCTACTGTCTCTAATGAATGTATATACACTTCCATGTGCACCTCATCTCAATACTTCTTTAACTGTCAGGCCCGTCAGCATCCTAAAATACCAAAAAAAAAAAAAAGAAAAAAAAAAGCTAGACCAGTGATTGAGCATCAGAGCTGTAATGAAAAAAATAACCAAAATATATAAATAAAGTTTATTATTCACATTTAAAATATTTCATTTTGTTGTTGATTTGATATCTCTAGGCTATACCTGATTAATTCTGTATAGTCAGTCTTTATTTTCAAGGATCTTATCAGTATATGTTTAGTTCAGCTCACATTTTCTTTTCAAAATATTTGGATGATTATGAAAGGTGTGAAATGTAAATTTGCAAAAGAAGATTTCAAGAAAGCCAACATACATGAACACAAATCCAGACTCACTGCTTAGCAGTGAAGTGAAAATGAAAGGGAAAAAAATGATACTCAAGTTTTCACCTTAAAAACTAGAAATAATTTAAGAAGATTGCTGTATTAGATAGTAGAAAATGAGACATTTCCAGGCTATTCAGGAATTGTATACAGTAAAAATACAGTAAACTATAAATGTGGTAAAATAATTAAGCAATGATATGTTATAATATACATGATATCAAAGATTATGATACCTCTTTGATTTATATATGATACATATGTGATATGTGATGCATACATACAAACATATATGTAATACATGTATATATATAATATAGAATTTTTTGAGCATGTATTCTATAATAATATAACCAAATATATGGCCAAATAGCATTTTATGTAAAGAAAAATTATAATGTAAAGAAAGTATAATTTTATTAATTATGGTAAAATTATATAATAGATTATACTAAGCTTTCAAAAATGATAGTTTTGAAGAATATATAACATCGGGATGCCTGGGTGGCTCAGTCGGTTAAGCATCTGCCTTCGGCTCAGGTCATGATCCTAGGGTCCTGGGATCGAGTCCCGCCTCAGGCTCCTTGCTCAGCAGGGAATATATAACATCACAGAACTACGCTCATAATATACGATTAAGTAATAAAACTGGGGGCGCTTGGGTGGCTCAGTTGGTTAAGCATCTGCCTTTGACTAAGGTCATAATCCCAGTATCCTGGGATCGAGTCCCCACTCCCAGGCCCCCACCCCACATTGGGCTCCCTGCTCAGCTGGGAGCCTGATTCTTCCGTCCCTCTGCCTCCCCCCCCCCCCATGCTCTCTCGCTCTTCAAAAACATAAGTAATAAAACTGGTTGGAAAATGCTGCAAAATAATAGTAGTAGTTATGCATGTATAACATTTACATGCCATTTTCTGATTTTTACACAATAAACATTCATTACTTATTATCAAAGAAAAATAAAGTAACTTTCTAAGTGAAACATCAGGCAGGTGGAATTATTACATAGGTAATTTAACCTCAACTGATACATATGTAATTAGGAATTCTAGCCTAGAAATAAAAAGTGAAATATTATAAAACATATATAAAGGTATTATTTCCCTTGGATACTTTACAATCTGCATATTTATTTTTGCACTAGGAATATATTTAGGAAAAAATATTAGTGCAAATTATTGGATCTGTAATTCCATATTAACTCATGGATATTTATTATTATTAGAATCAGAAACCCCATTGTGAATTGTCCCCAGGAAACAAAATACATACAACCCCTTTAGTTAATACCAAGGCAGTCATCTCACAAATGCATATGGAAAAAATATGCATATTTTATGAGTATCTACTGTTTATTTGCTTAGTCAGCCCTTACTATGTTTTATATACTTACATAGTCGTTGGGTGTACAGTGGTAGGAAGGAGATCTATAGTTCCTTCTCTCAAGAAGCTTAATTTGTAGAGAAAGATTCAGACAATAAACACATGAATATACTTAATATATTCCATATTGCAAAAGGTGCCATAAAATAATAAATCAGAATGAGGATATACAAAATGACATACAGAGGCAGGGTGAGGTTCCACACCTATGCAGGTGGAGTTGTGGGGGACATGATGTTAGAAGGGTGGTCAAGGATGGCTCCTTTGAAGATTTGATAATTGTTGAAAATAAGACGGAAATACTTGTCTTAATTTTCAATGACTGGTAAAACAATGGTAATTTTGGCTAATGAAAGACAAAATAAGCAGAAAAAGAAAAAGAAAAAACACTTATTCCTGCAGGAGAAGAAGTGGAGTCCCACCACAGACTTTAGCACAAAACTATTTTTAAATTAGGAAAATATAGTTGTTGAGGTAGCTGGTGAAAGTTTCTTGAAGGTTCTCTCTGAGGGGAATCTTCTTGGACACTTTCCTTCATGTGCCTTGGCTTCATACTCAAAGCTATTCTTTCTTCTTCTCTCTATATTATTCTTTATAGCCTGTCCTGAAAAAGGTGGAGTTTTCTTTCTCTTAAAGACTGGTCATGAGTGTTCAGGTTTTTATTAACTCTCTACATTTTGGACAGAATGACTAGGATTTTGATTTCTTTGGCTATCTAATTGCTTGAAAAATGTGGTAGGCTCCTAATATTCCTGATTGTTGTCAGTTCTGTGTACCAGCCAACCAAACACAAAGGTTTTATCTGAGCATAAGTTTCAGTCTTTCTGTTCTCCTTTGTTTCTTTTCCACTGTGCTATTTTCCTCAATTTAATGACATTTTTTGAAACCATCTGGAAGGCCACATTCTTTATCTGAAGTCTGACACAAGGCTGCTTTACTTTATCCAACTGAGATATTTTACAAAGTTTTCACTTTCCAAGCCTTTTCTTTTCTTTTTTTTTTCAATGTTGTTGCTGTAGCAGTTATTATTATAATTTCCTCTTTGGGGTCTGGAACCCGACAGACTTTCAACCTGAAATACTTTTGATTTTTAAACTCTATTCCTCTCTGCACTTAAAAAAAACAATATTCTTTCTTGAGCTATTTATTATAATACTTTGCCTAAAGTATCTGATAATAGCCAAACACATTAACACACTAATCCTTCCAACCATTTCTCTTAGAGTTACAGCCTCAGTGTATTTCATTTGCCTTGGAAATCATCACAGGAGACAGTTTACCAATGTTTGCTTATATAAGAAACATCTCCACCTTTCCATCCAGAAAGATCTATTTCTTTGTCCTCTCCCTTCAGAACACTAAACCAGTAGCACTAATCTACCAAGGAGCTTCTGCAATGTTTGTTATCAGTTTCCCTATTAATAAGGCTACACCAGTCCTTTCATATACATTTTAAAATCTCAGTGACTTAACCCCTGAGTTATATAAAAACCCATATATAGTATTTGTGCCATTATAAGAGTCATGAAAGAGCTTGCTTCCTTTTTCTGCTCTCTAACATGTGAGGATACAAGTCTACCGTCTGCAACCTGGAAAAGGATCCTCACTGGAACTCAACCATTCTGGCACCCTGATTTTAAACTTCTAGGCTCTAGAACTATAAAAAATATATTTCTATTGCTTATGAGCCACCCAGTGTATGGCATTCTGTTTTAGTGGCCAGATATTGACTTAAAACAGCAAGCCAGACATTGACTTAAAAAGGAATTAAAACATCACTGGAAATGATAAACTAGAAGTACAAATTGTTTACAAGGACATTTATTGGAATTTGATGAGTCATTTTTTATATGGATATGTGAAAAAAGTTATCTCCAGGAGTTCCAAATTGGTTCCCAAGAATCATGTTTTGCTTAACTCTAGAGCTTTTTTCTTTTCTTTTTTTTTCCATTTTATTTATTTATTTGAGAGAGTGAGAGAGAGCATGAGTAGGGGGAGGGGCAGAGGAGAAGCAGACTCCTTGCTGGGCAGGGAGCCCGATGCAGGGCTTGATCCTAGGACCCTGGATCATGACCTGAGCTAAAGTCAGACACTTAACCAACTGAGTCACCCAGGCCCCCTTAGAGCTTTTCTTTTTATGAGTGAGTTATGCTGAATTACTTGTGCCCATTCTCCAACTCGTTTCACATAGAGAACTCAGTATATTTATCTAAAAATAAAAGGTTTACAGGTGTTTTCAAAAAATATTATTTCCGATTCTTCCTGTGATGTGTAAAGCTGGAAAGAGTATGAATACCATTCTAACAATAAGAAAAAGCTAGATCAATTACAAAATCACAAGTTTTCTTGAATCCATCAGAGAATGGAGGTTATTGCACAAACAAGTAGCTTGATATCTAAGAAAATAAGGCTTCATTTCCCATGGGATGTGAGCACTGACCTACAGTGGCAGAGGAGGAAGAGACATGGATACCATACAAGTATGTAATAAGTTATAAGAACTTGTCTACCTTTTTTAAAGATTTTATTTACTTATTTGAGAGAGAGAGAGAGAGAGATCACTAGCAGGGAGCAGAGGGAGAAGCCTGACGTGGGGCTCAATTTCAGGACTATGGGATCATGACCTGAGCTGAAGGCAGACACCCAACTGACTGAGCCACCCAGGCGCCGCTCGTCTACATTTTTTAACAAGTGGCTAAAAGCTGAGAATATGCTAGCTGTGTTCATAGAGACCTTGGGAGCTGCAGACACAGTGGAGTTTGTACTCCTTCACATGGCTATCCACCATGTATTCATTGGAATGTTTGGAGACAGGGGTACGGAGAAGTAGCTCATCTCTTCGTGGCTTGTACTACAGTGGAATATACACAGAGGCCGGATTTAGCCCAAAATATGGATGAATTTCAAGGAAAGATGGGATGTGCACATTAACCTACAGAGGCAGAGAAGAGGAGGAAGAGATGTAGAAACCATGCAAGTAGACAATAAGTTGTAAGAATTCATCTAAATTTTATAACAAATGAACATAGGTGTACAAATATCTGTTTGAGTCATTGCTTTTACTTCTGGATATACATAAGAGTGGATTTGCTGTACATATGGTATTCACACATTTAACCTTTTGAGAAACCTGTACCACTTAACATTCCCTAAGTAATATATAAGGGTTGTAATTTTTTCATATCCTTGACAACACTTGTTAGTTTCCATTTTTTTCTTTTTAATTATAGCGATCCTAGTATGTGTAAAGTGATTATTTCCTGGTTTTGATTTGCATTTCCCTAATGACCAATGATATGAAACATCTTTTCATGTGCTTATTGGTTATTCATAAACCTTCTTTAGAGAAATGTCTATTTGAATCATTTGCCTTTTTTTGAAACTGAATGTTTCACTTTCATTAACCATAGAGTAAGAATTGCCTGAGAAATCTCTATATCTTACTTCTTTTTCTTTATTTTCTAATTTTCCCTTTCTTTACAGTGTCACTTGTCTTAATTACCTCATTTTTGCTTATACAGTAGGTAATGGTGCATTTTAACAGCTCCCTGAAATATGTGTGCATGTATGCATACATAAGTTTATTACAAATTCTACTATCTGATATATATGAAGTGTAGTGCACATATACAAACATCGACAATTCTCTTTATTCTAAATTCTTAGAGACAATCAGTTCTCAAGAAGGCTTTTAAAATGTTTTGCCAAACGTTTGTGTCCACGGATGTAACTGACTGATGAGAGTAGTTTTGACATGAAATTTGATTGATATTTTTATTTAAATTAATGATTAGGGCAAAGCAATTATTACTTATATTAGAAATTCAAAAGTTTGTCAATGATGTGTGTGCCTTATTTGCTGAAATAGATGATAGTTTTACAATAGTAGAACATTACTCCAAATTTATGTCTTAATGATAATAAAATAGCTACAGACATGACATACACAACATTTTCAATCACTTTTGTGCATCTCACAGATCAACAAAACAATGAATTGAACCCTGATTTGTAGCTCTTGTCCATGTTCTTGGTGCAAACACTCTTGTGTGAGCCTTTTTCAAGCTACCAACTTAACACCACTGGGAGTTAAGAAAGAAATGCAAAGTAGCAGATACTTAGTATTTTCACTACACAGCTAGAATTGACATAACCTCAAGACAAGGGACCATAGTAGAATGTATTAGGAGAATTAGAAAGTAATGAGTTTCAAGTTTTTATTATCTTTGTTTTTAACATAATTTAATCAGTATAAAATAGATTTAATCATGGCTGTGTTTAACAACTGGATCTAGACAGCTGGTATGATTTGGCTTCTTCACAGTATTATTTGTATACCATACCTAATATCACTGCCTGATCTTTCTTTATTACCCAACAAGCGATTGTGTGACATAGAATGAAAATACATCTGGTTTCACAAATCTCCTTTTGTTGGCATGCTTGTCTGTTTATATTTTTTCAAACATAAGATTTCCCTAAGATGATATGAGCATGTGTGGTCTTTCTTACTTCCACGGTTCTTGGTCAGTAAAAAAGTACATTGGGAATTTCAGTAATTCTTCCGGAACCATTTCTTTTGAAGACAAAATATCAATTTATTTAACGGATTGTTGTGGATTTATTGTAGTAGTTAACTATCTGTGCGTTAAGAAAGGAAAACGTAATCCTAGAAAAGAAACATGTAAGTGTACCAGGACCCCACACAAGGCTTCTCAATATTACTCAGTGAATATTCTTGAAAGAATGAGTTAAATATTTTAACACTTAATCCTGAATATTTGTTCTGAATTTCCAGTATAAAAAAGAAAACACCTAATTTCAACTGTCAATAAGAACTTTAGGTTTGAAATAAAGAAAATAAATGACACAAAAAACAAAAACAAAACAAAACAAAACAAAAACCATGAGGCATCTGGTAAATTAAATTAAAAAAAAATCTTTATATAGTGTATGCCATTCTCAATCAAATTTCATTCTAATTCACTCCTTTTCACAGTTAAAAAAATATCTTTAGGTACTTTCCGCATCACCTTTTTTGTTATGCTATTTTATTCCCAGGAAATTTGTGTATATAAAAAACACAGATTTATTTTTCTCATAAGAATCACTATAATAACAGAGATGGTATACTATATTTTATAATAATGTGTCATCCCAATGCTGCAGGGAGTCCTTGAACACATGCTGCCCATATGCCCAATGAATTTACCCTGTGCAAATTCTCCTAAATGACTGACTGACTAAATAAATTCTCTCAAGACACACCCCATCATAATGCTTGATCAGCTATGGTTCATTTATTGTTATATAATTGCAGAGGATGTTTATCCTTTCTTGCCCTTTCATGCTGCTCAAGCTGTAATATTCTGGGTCACAGATAGGATGAAATTGTGACTAAGCTCTTTTGTGAGTATTGTATAATTTGGTACTTTGCAAAAACCCAAGCAGATATATGATGTGTCTCCTATTTTGTAAATCTTAATGCTGAAATATAAGTAGAGTACAATAAAATTATAAAAAGTGATTTAAATTTGTCAAAATGCCGTAAGTGATCTCTTCTTCATATTACTAAAAATTTCAATGTGTTAAAGAGATAAAAGTACTTTAGAAACTTCTGATATATTACCCTTGTTTCAGAACTGGACAAGTTGAGGATTTAGAGAATATGAACAGATTGTATGAAGTTACATAGATTAAAAACATATTACAACTGAATGCCAGGTCTTCAGATGAAAAAAATCTTGAGATGCTTCATCTGACAAAAAAAAAAAAAAAAAAAAAAGCCTTTCTTGTAAAATTCAGACTGAAAAACGTATTTCTGCTTGCTTACAATTTTAGAGACAAAGACTTTGTAAATCATGATTCTTAAAACTGTCAGTTGTTTTCCATATTTATTGATACAGTTGTGTTTATTGATACAAAGATAATTCAGTTTTTATTTTGGGGGATTGCTATCAGCCATATAGATATAGTAAGTATCTTGGAAGCAAGCAAATTTTAGTCCCTGTTCAAATTCAGGACAGCTAACTCTCCTACTATATTTGGTGCCTTATTATAAGGTGGGAGGAGATGTGAATCTGAGGCTGTAGAGTTTAAGAGAGTCTTTGGTTATATTCATCAATAGACAAAGTCTAAGTATAGGTTCATCAAAGAGTGCAAATAAGATGATTTTCTTTTTCTCTAATCAATGTTAAACTTATGCTGTATAAAATCTTCTTACTTCCTTAAAATTGCAGCAAATTTTATAACTTTCAGTTTACATGTTTTAAATTAAAAGCCCATCTTTTATCATCGCATTACATATTTTCTTCTCATTCTTCATACAATGGAAAGATATTATCTCCAGGGACTTGAAGTGAGAAAGGTGTCTGACTTCCATTTTTACTCTTTCTCTTGCTTACTCTGGCCCTTTGATGTGGAGATAAATGGTATATTTTGATTCAGAAATGACTCCTCTTTTCTTTTTCAAGCTTTTACTATTCTCCTGAGAATCTTGGAAAAGAAAAAAAAAAGCAAAAAACAGGGCAAACATTGATTTCATAAACTTTCCATGGCTGTAGACATTCTTGGTTGGTTATTCCTGATATTCTGACTTAGCTTGGCCATCTGTTCACTCTGGATATCAGACAACTATAGGTATTGGTTCTCAGGTGGGGTTCATGTATTTGTTATTAAGGAACCTGTAGGGCTTTCAAGTAGCATAATTAGTTAATGTTGGCTATCTGTCATCAATAACATTTTCCTCTACCTCAGATTCTGCCACAAGAAGTTTTTTCCTAGGATCTCTTCCTGGTGGTATCCCCTCTCCCTGGGGTTCCCACTCTTGAATTACCAATACTGCTGGAGATCAGGCACTTTGCAATGGGGAAGACATATCTTTGGCATGCCAGTTGGTAAGATTGTAGGACACTTTACTGTCAAGAAAAACCCCACCACCACCATCCACCATGACAATTCTCCAATTTTCTTCCCCTTTATTCATGTAGACCTGGGCCATGTGATGCAACTCATTAAGTCCACTGCACTGCTTAATCAAAATTTGATAGGTGGTTGAGATATTATTCTCCTTTTTTCATATATAGCAAGTGATTATCCTGAAGGCCTTACTGGGGTGGAGGGGAATTCTCCACCACAAACACTTTGATGAATCTCTTCTTTTCTTTTATCTACTGTTTTGTGTAGCAAATCAATTTCAACAACTCCTTATGAATTGATACATATACATTATATACTTATACTTCTTTGTCATTTACATTGCTAGCATATTTTTTAGTTTTTATTTTATGGTATTATATGCCAAACAGAAATAGTAAATGTCATTAAAATTATTAATGTTAGCTTTTGGTTTTTAATATAGGAGTCATTGAACTCTCAATTATTAGACTAAGCAACATTTAATGATGTGTTCTTTTGTAGAAATTAATTTATTTATTGGTTCATATATTTTGATACATTAATATCTATAACTAATTTATATTCTTTATCAATGCTAAAAATTATGATTCTACATTTTTTAACTCCTGTTGGATCCTTATATCCACTTGTAATTATTATCACAAATATTTAGTTAAACCATCATTTTCACTACATATAATTTTAATAACTAATTTTAATAACAGATCATTTTTGCTACTCTCAACTCAAACACAAGGATAATATTTCTGAATAATTTGTAGTATTATTTTATGCTATTATTGATATATTAGATATCCAAAAAAAGTCACCTTTAATGTCATTCTTCTAAGACATTTATTTATTTTAGAAAGACAGAGAGAGAGAGAGGATGTGAGTGGGGGGAAGGACAGAGGGAGAGAATCTTCAAGCAGACAAGGTGGGGGGCTTGATCCCATGACTCATGAGATCATGACCTGAGCTGAAACCAAAAGTCAGAAGCTCAACTGACTGAACCACCCAGGCACTCCTAAAATCATTTTTTTATTTTAATTTATTTGTTATATTATTTTGTATTGAAAGATAGTATTTTCATTTGATACAGTTTCTGGAAGGCATAGTTTTCAGCACTGTATGCTCAATTTTTCAGCTTATCTATTGATTTTTTTAATACTTATTTAGGCTTTAAATGCCTTTTAATGAAAATTGTTTTCTTGACTATATGATGTATTGACTATGCTCAAAAATTAAAATTGTATAAAAAGGTATGTTACCAAATTATCCTCATCAAAGCATCCACACATCTGGCATTGCCTTTATTTTTTGTTGGTTTCTTCAGAGTAATAGATATGAATATATTACCACTTCTCAAACTTTCTGATTTAGTTCCTGCATCTTAAACTTTTCACTTAACAGACATATTAATGAAATCATCCCAAACTGATAGACTCTACTACATGAAAATTTCTCAGTATTTTCTATAGCTGCATATACATTTTGTGGGTATACAATTTTTTTTAATGAGCCACCTGTAGATGGACTTTTATATTGTTTCCAATATTTTGCTATCATAAACAATGCTCCAAATTACAAACTTTCTACATCCTTTAGTTTAAAAGTGTACTATTTATGCAGAATTTAGTTCCAGAAGTGGTATTGCTGGGTCAAAGGTTAAACTTCCAAATTATTCCCCCAAATATTTTTTTCATTTTGCAATTCCATCACCAGTATATGCTAGCATCTATTTCACTACGGAGTGTTGTCAGTACTTTGAATATTTACTAGTTGGAAAAGTTAGGAATGATGCCAATATGCTTTTAATTAGCATTTATCTTTTCCTTGGTGGGATTGAACGTATTTTCATATGCTTAAGAATCATTTGTTTTGTTTTTCTGTGAACTCTCAGTTCATCTCTTTTGCTAATTATTATTATTTTTTTGGTGTTATCACATTTCAACTCGTTTTCTGAGTTCTACATCTTCAAGGGTTTTTTGTTTTGTTTTGTTTTTCAAAAGTCTTTTAAAAAATACTTATATACTTGTCTACATTTATCTTTAGGTTATTATAAGACATCTTATAAGTGTTAGTGCTACTTTCAAAGAAGTCTTCTCTTACATTACATTTTAACTGTTATTTTGTATTTAAATGGATTCCTTTGTTTTATATATTGATTTTATTTCTCAGTATTTTTAAAAATTCTTTCATTGATTTCACCAATTTTGATTTGATTATTTTTGTTTCCCAGGCATACAATTACATCACCTGTCATCTGTAAATAGTGATATTAATTAATTATTTTAGCTATAATTCCCTCCAGAAGGATATTGATTGTTAACTTTTCTTACTATGGTGGGACTACTTCCATTATGTCCCTATTAGGTTAGATAATGGTGTTGGATCAACACAGATTTGTATACTTTGTTCTGTTAACAAGTAATTATTAATTTTATTTTATTGAGTCACTTTATCAAAATTGTGTGCTGAAATTTTGAAATTCTTTCTAGCATCAAATGATTTGTTCGTATAATTCTTTCTCTTAAATCTGTCAATCAGAAGGCTCATTTAAATTAATAGATGTCATACTAATGAACCAGAATTACGTTCTTGGAGTTCTAGGGTTGAGTAACTCTACCTATCGTATGCTGTTAATGTATTGCTGGATCGTGAATTTTTTTTAATGATTTTTAAATCAATATTGATTGAGCTTATTATTTTCTTTTTTTAATTCTATATATCCCAAGAGTGGGTATTCATATAACCCTACTAATGAAAAATTTGGAAATTTTTCTTCTGGTTTAAATATATGGAACATTTTATTTTATTTTATTTTTAAAATATTTTATTTATTTATTTGACAGAGAGATAGAGAGCACAAGTAGGCAGAGAGGCAGGCAGAGGGAGAAGGGGAAGCAGACTCTCCACTGAGCAGGGAGCCCGATGCGGGGCTCGATCCCAGGACTCCGGGATCATGACCTGAGCCGAAGGCAGCCGCTTAACCGACTGAGCCACCCAAGTGCCCCTTAAATATATGGAACATTTTAATAGTATGAAGTTTTCTGCCCATTGAAATGTAAATTCTATCCTTCACGGACTCATGTCTTTGGAGAAGAATAACTCTTTTTCAGTTCTCTTCATTTCCCCACCCCTGATCCGTTTGTCAGTTTGTCTAGATTATCTCTTTCTGGATCAGTTTTGATAAATTAAATATTTCTACTACATTTTTATTTCATGTGTGTTTTATTTACATAAATAGAGTTGAGAAAAGTAGTGTAAAAAGGTACAAAACTGTTCAGAGTCATTTTATAAACTGTATGTATTAATTATTTCTTTGTGGTTAATAATATCAATCATACCTATTTGTGATTTCTCCTTGTTTCTTTATTAGCTTAGATAAAACTTTATAAACTTTATTAAACATTATAAGGAACTATCATATATTGACTTATTTGGGTTAGTTAAAATGCTTTATTTTTTTCTATTACATTAATGTCTTGATTTTATTTTTTTAAATTTATCTTATTTATTCACTTTATGGCATTGATCTCTAGTATTCCCATGTGCTTAATACTTCCATTTTTTAGTGATATTGAAAATTCAGATTATGGTTTATTTTTACTTTGTGTTCAACTTTAGCTCTGTTATATTGGTATTTGCATTAATATTGTTTAATGTTTTATTCTTTTTAAGGAAGAGTATACTTTTTTACAATTTTGATATTAATTTCCTGGTTTGTTTATCCACTTATTTATTCAAGGATACTTTGTCTCCAATTTTTTATAGTTATGAATAAAACTGATATAAACATTCATGTGATTATATATTGAACTTTATAAACTGGACATTATCTTTTATTTTCACCAAAAATATCTCATTCCCATTTGATGACTTTTAAAATATAATATGTCTCAGAATATCTCATTAACATTAAATATATTTTCTGGTTTTTCCATTGATTTTGCCTCAATAGTATCTATTAAACTTGTTGAACCTAGTTCCCCTTCTTCAATTTACACATTTGAAATAATCAAATTTTGGTCATTTTAACACAACTGATGGGAGATTGTGACCATTAGTAATCATGGCTGTGTTGCTTGGCTGACAAAGTCCAAAAATAAAAGAGCTCATTAAGGGGTTTAATATCAGTTAGTGGACTCCCTCATACCAATGAAGAGCTAGCAGTAGAAAAGCAAGAATCCTTTCAACACAGTGGGTAGATCTCTCCAGGTTCTCACCCTAGGATCTGACTGAAAGATGGCAGTCTGCTCTCAGAATTATGGTGTGTTCTTCCAGCACCATAAACAAGACTTCATGGAAGTCACCTAGCAGCCCAAATAACTGCAGAGGCTTCTTGGATTCCAAGAACATTAGAGGTGTACGAGATCTACAAGCTTCTGGATGAAATTACATAATTCCACATCACCATCATGCTTGAACACAAACAGCTTCTAATGCATGCACACACGCACACACAGTTCACTTACAAATTAATTCAACTGGCAAGAAACGGAGAGGAAAAATAAACTTAAATATACCTTCAGGCAAACACAGATTTGTAAGGAATTTAGTATGTTTTCACGTGTAATGAAAGGTTAATAGATTAATATTTCTTAACGTTTGCTTGTTTTCACACAATAATTTATTGCTTAGTGTCTATGCTATGCTACTGTTTAAGGTCCATGTTTTATTATGAAACTGGTTATTTTTTTTCTTTTAAAGATTTATTTATTTATTTGAGAAAGAGAGAGAGAGTGGGTGGAGGGGCAGAGGGAGAGACAGAATCCTAAAGCAGACTCCCCGCTGAGTATGGAGCCCAAGGAGGGCCTCGATCCCAGGACCCTGAGACCATGACCTGAGCCCAAATCAAGAGTCAGACACTTAACTGACTGAGCCACCCAGACGCCCCAGAAACTTGGTTATATTCTATCTTTAAATGATTACTATTCTCTGACATTATTTTTTAAATTATTTTTATCTTTAAATAAATATTTATTTTAACATTCGATTAATATCCATTTGATTATTTAACATATTATTTTATGTGAGGAACTGTTATAAGTTGTTATTGGCAGAGATTCCATATCATTACAATTCTAAGTGAATTTCTTTTTCTAGATAATATTTAGAGTATTTCTACCATGTTTAAAACATATCACATTGTAATTTTGATTTAAAAATGTGATATCTGTATGTAAAGTTATCTTAGGAAAAATTTTAATAATCACAGTGTCCTAAATCATTTTTTCCTTGTGTTTTTATTATTATGAATGCTCCAATTATAATGTGTTCTTTTCAGGAACTCCAATTACTAGTAGACTGTATCATATTTCTCTACTCTCCAAATGAGCCCATATGCTTTCTTTTATTTCTTTTTATTTCTTTATTTATTTTTTTGCATTCTAGAAGTGTAATTTCAATTTACAATTTTTCATTGCAGCAATTTTACTATTTACTGTTTGTAGTTTAAATTTTCATTTCTGCTAAATTAAATAGCAGAAATGAAATTTTTAATGATTATTTGTATCATTCTTTTTCCTTTTGCATTTTTTTTACCTTTTCATTTACATGTTATATTATGTTCTTAAATTTTATGGACTCTGCAATACTATTAGTTTCATTAGGATATCCTGTATTTTGTTCCAATTTGTCCTTCTGTATGATAAATCTTTCCTATGCTTCATGCTGGAATTGTGCTCAACATTATCTACATATATAAAAATAACAACAAAATAACATTTTCTTTAGGGACAAATAATGTGCTTTAAGGTTTGATTTCATTGAAATCAGTAGCCAAAATGATTTCAAGCCAGATTTTAGCCAAAAATAAAGTAATTCTAAAAATGTGTTCTAAGATTTATTTACTAATCTCCACCTACTTCTAAGAACTTGATAATACACCCCCACATTCCAAAGTCATAAGAATCTACATAGTGGTTTATTGGTTGGATTCATCTGTTTAATTTTCTTCCTTGTTAGTTGTATCTTCACACACACACACACACACAAAGGACTTGCCTTCATCCATCTAAATCCAATGTCTGTTCATCAATAATAGCATGTTAGACTTAAATCTACAAATGTAAGCAAAACATTTTGGAACACTAAAATGCAGTTTCATAGTTAATTGGGGTTTGTTTGGAGACAGTAGCTAGATTCTTGTGCAAGGAGACAATCAATCAAGTTGATTAAATCATCCCTATATTGATAACATCCTATTACATTGTGTGTTGGATCAGTCTCCCATTAAGAGCATCTCCATCTGTGCAGTTTTTCATTAATTCCCTCAGGTAATGATTGCAAAGAAGTGTGGCCAGGTATCTTATTTCCCTTTCCTGCTACTCCTAAAACTCTGAAAAGTGAAACTAGCACCAGTTATAATACCTTTTAAATATTGGGAAATAATATATTTTAAATGTAAATATTTTTTAAATAAAAAATAAGTAAATGGATAGACATGTAAATTCCAAAGTCCCAGGGATTGTTTTTGTGAAAACACATGAACAAGTCTCAAACATATTTTTCTTTTCCTAAATGGGCATGTGCAAATGCAGTGTGTGCTCTCTCCTCTCTTCATTTTTCTCTGTTTTCCCAGAGTTTTACTGTTTTACAGAATTTTTTTAAATGGCCAGATTATACTATTTGTACAATTGCAGTCTATTTTTTTCTTCTTTGTTTTAATTTTTTTTTTTTTTTTTTTGAGAGAGCGAGTGTGTGCAAGCAGGGCACGGGTGCAGAGGGAGAGGGAGAGAGAGAATCTTAAGCAGGCTCCACGCTGAGATCAAGACCCAGAGATCATGACCTGAGCCAGATCTAGAGTCAGATGCTTAACTGACTGAAGCACCCAGATGCCCCTCTTCTGTTAATGCTGCTGTGATTCCCAAATTTATCAGACTTTAAATTCTTTAATTTCACATCTTCTTAAAATCCAGTGGTCCCTGACCTCACAAATGCCTGCTGACAGTCTACTCTACCTCAGCCACACATTTCTTCATTTCTCAATGCGATCACACCCTTCTCATTTTCTTCACAGTGGCCATGTTGCCTCTATTTTCTCCATTCACTTTTATTACTTAGAGTCAGTTCCTATTTTCTCTGGGTCTGGTACAGAGGTCTCTTACCACTGAATGATTCTCTAATGTCTCATATGTTAAAACAGGTTCAGTAAGGGACAAGTATGTGTTGCACATAGGCATGTGATATGTGTGGACCCCTCCTCCCTACTACAACCACTTTACCTGCTTCAAGACAGTGAACAGATGCTGAGTCTACATGCTAGAATGTTTTGTCATTGGTTGTCTTGGTGACTTTCAAAAAGCTCAATTTCTATGAAGTTCCATCCATGTTCATCACCTTTAGTTATTCTTTTAGTAGTCTTCTGTTTTGTTTTGTTTTGTTTTCCCCAGGCTCTCTACTGAGTATTAAATACAGAATAAATGACAGAAGTCTGTGCTTTAAAGTTTACATTCAATTTATAAATCAAAAGTATGGACAATATAAGACTGATTTCCAATTGGCCTCTGAAAGCACAGGGAATGAAAATATGGAAACTTTACTTTCTTTACCTGCAAAACTAAAGACTAGTATAAAGCTAAACATCATTATCATGTTTATTTGCATCTGTCCTCATCCTCCTTCTCCCTCATTTCGGGCATTCTACTCCTGTCTAAAACAAATTCTTCCACTTGAGTTCCGGATTAAAACCCCTCATGAGCTTTTCTCTATGATTATTGACTACCCCATCTTAATATTTCCCTCTCAACATTCTTCCCTTATCAAATATTAATAACCATCAAAACAGAATTGTCTAAGCTCCTTATTCTGACTCACTCTCTTTCCCACTTCAGGCAAACATACATACAAAATAGTATGTAACCACTCCCCCTTTCCATCTTCATTATGTAATATTTTATTTATTCCTATAAACATTATAATCTGATTTCTATACCAAGAGCACATAGGATGAAATGCTTATTGCCAACTAACTTATACCTGTTATTACAGTCTTTTCTCATCATTTGCCACCATAGACCATCCATTGCCTCCTGATTGAAATACTGTGTTCACTTGAAGTTTGTGAATATTCACTCTACTGATTTGTTTATTAACTTTCTAGATGTTTCTTTTTATTGTCAGTTGTGGCGCTTTATCTCCTTTTATTAATTGCTTTTTTCTGCTTTTGCATCTCATCATTTTACAAGCTCTTCCTTCATGACCTTAAATATTGCAGTGACTTCAAAGAGAATTTCTATATAGATTTATCTCTGTATACCAGAAATCTCTTCTGAGTGCTAGAATCTTGAATCATATAATGATACTGCACGTATATAATGATCCAAAATAAAATTTATAGTTGTTTTGTACAAGTCCATTACTCTGCTAGGTTTGCATATTTCTGTAAATGACACAGTAACAATCAGTGATCTGCTGCAGCTGGTTAGCATTGGCTCATGTAGCCAATGGTGTGCATGTATTCCCAACTCCACATTTAGTGATACTGTGTTCAGTGGCTTGAAATCAGCCATGGTTCGTGTATTTATGCCATGGAAATCAGCAAAGATCCTGAATCAGCTTGTTTCCCTCCTATTCCAAGAAATCATTGTTAAATATTTATCAGCACATCACCGGTTGCTGTTGTCCAAAACATGAGGCATTGTGGACATTTACTAACTTTTTTGTTCCCATAATCTATGAATCACAAGCCCCAGTCAGTTACACTTTAGGAAGATTTCTTTAATTTATTCATTTTTTTCAAAGCTCACAGACACAACTTAAGACCATCTTCATCTGTAAACTTAAGTTAGTGTCAAATTATCTGTGTGGAAACCAGCTCTCCCTTTCAATCATCACCACTATATTCAAATCTATACCAGTACTTTTTATAAAATTCAATAACAACAGAATGATTTAGAAGGTGACATAAAACTGACATAAAATATAAGTAAAACAAATTATTTAATTCCATACACATAAAATTATATTTCAGTAAATATAATTAGAACAAATATAATATGGGCAAAATTACAAAAATGGTACATTAGTCCCTGATCACTGCAATTGTGTGCATAAGATAGTTAGAATGCTACATTTCTGTTATACTCACATTGTTTGTTTTCTGTTATTGAAGCGAACAAAATATTATGAAAGAATGATTACTTATATTAATCCTACATATGTCCTCTTATATAACTGCTTTGTGTACAAATATTTAAATGTTTCTAATGTGACAAATGAGCTTGCTTCATGTTTATTAACCTCCCTAACGTATGTTGGATTCATGTCAGCACTATCTGCAAGGGATACAATACAACTAAATCGCCTCTGTCTTTTGTTTTAATAATAATCATAATAAAGTTTCAGAGAGGTATAAAAGATAACATGTGAACTAAATATTTAAATTAGTTTTAGCAATCTCAAGAAAGTCATTCCAAACCTTTCTCGTCAAAACAAAAGAGGTACTGCTATATTCTCAAAATGTTACAATATGTATTATCAGTCTATCTGTAGCCAGTTCCAATAAGGTACCCTATATAATTATTACTAAGCTTAAATAATAATGTTACAAAAGTCTATATGTAGAGTATCCTATTCATTTATCTTCTTTTATTGAAAAATAAAACATAAAACATTTTATTAAAGTTGTAACGTGTTTGGTTATAACTGATTACAGAAATGCTATATAAAGGTCATCACAAACTCATGGATAATTACTGGTGACTTATTGAACATGTCATAAGATTTGCAGAATCTTAGTGTCTCCAACCTCATACTTTTTTGCCCTTTAAATTTATCTGACATCGATAAACATGTTGCACTTCCTCCTTGCAGCTGTTAAAATACCGAAAATATTGAATAAATAAGCAAGTATGACTGTCCATTTTTTAAGTTGAGACCAAATTGATATCTTACAGAAATACAGAGTTCATTCACATTCTCAAGAGACATTTTCTCTTTAATAATAATAATATCTCAATATGCAGTAGTGTTTATACAAGCTTCTGTAATAAGAATAACATTTAAATGTAATGCATTAGATTTTGTGAGTTTCGTATTTTTATATTATTAGGTAAATCATTCAATTACTGACTTTTTATATCAGAATATCTTGAATGAATATATAATATTTTATATCAGAATATATATTATTAAGTAAATCATTCAATTACTGACTTTTTATATCAGAATATCTTCTTATGTTTGGGGAACAATCAGAACATATTTCCATACAAAACTTAAACTTTAGTCCAGATATTTGACAATGAAATGCTTCATGTAGTATTCACATCAGAACGAGTTGAATTTGTGAGTCTTGAAATTGAAGGCATTTCTTCAAATTATACATATACAACAATTTACCATGTTAATAATAAGCAAATTAATTAAATTTCAAATAAAAATACTTTGCCACCTTCCTTTTTTTCTGAATTACTCAATATTATAGCCAGTTTTTGAAGATGTGAAGCGAATTGGGTTTTCGAAGGTGTTTGTTTGCACCTTTGTTGCAGAATCACCCAGCATTTTATTTATTTATTTATTTATTTTTAATTATTATGTTATGTTAGTCACCATACATTACATCATTAGTTTTTGATGTAGTGTTCCATGATTCATTGTTTGCGTATAACACCCAGTGCTCCATGCAGAACGTGCCCTCTTTAATACCCATCACCAGGCTAACCCATCCCCCCACCCCCCTCCCCTCTAGAACCCTCAGTTTGTTTCTCAGAGTCCATAGTCTCTCATGGTTCATCTCCCCGTCCTATTTCTCCCCCTTCATTCTTCTCCTCCTGCTATCTTCTTCTTCTTTTTTTTTTTTTTTAACATATAATGTATTATTTGTTTCAGAGGTACAGGTCTGTGATTCAACAGTCTTGCACAATTCACAGCACTCACCATAGCACATACCCTCCCCAATGTCTATCACTCCTCCGCCCCATCCCTGCCCCCCAACCCTTCACCCAGCATTTTTAAACAAATACCTTTGGTATAGTCTTCCTGTGATATTTCAGCAATTGGATATGTTTTTATATATTTCTCTAAGCATCTATGAATCTATCTATCTATCTATCTATCTATCTAATCATCTGTCTGTTTAATCATCACCTAGTGTATCCTAGTGTCCGAGAATGTTATTTTATAAGCCCACAAAACACTCATGTTTACTTGTGAAATCCCGAACATCTGCTTCTGTCAGTGTCTTAGTCCAATACTCTTTATTTCATAGGATTCTTGGATTTGATTTTTTTTCTGGGTTTTGTTAAATAAATGTTGCTTACATTTTAATGGCCTTACTGTTTCATTAGTCTTTATGTATTTATAAATGTTGAACTGTGCCTTTAGGACTTTACCATCAATCACAACTATCAAATCAAACAATGTATACACAATTATTCTGAGTGAAACTAGAAAGGAACTCGTAAGTCATCATTTCTTCCAAATCAATGTTATCATCCTTTACTTGCTTACTACTGTGGAATTGCGAAAAGGTGAATTATTTTCTTAAAAAAAAATACAGTGAAGCTGGTCTTATTACCAGAAGATTAGAGTAAAACATAAAATAAATTTTATATCCTTAAGTTAGCAAACAAAATAAATTTAAATATAAAAGCAGACTTAAATGAAAATAAAATAATTGTGAAAGTAACAATTCATATGAATAAATACATTCCCAGATTTTTATTCACCTTAGGGTTAAATATGAAAAACCCAAATACCTTAAATAATAAACCTAAAATCCCACACATTTTGCGAGGTTTTAGTGTAAATGTCTAATATGCACCTTGTTCCAATAATTATAAACATTCCTTTTTTTTTAAATTACAAATGGTTATATTAAGTATATGTAGTGATCATTTTTTCTTACCCTTTTCCATTCCCCTATTGTGTAACATAAATATTGTCTTTACTGGTTAATGTTGAATCTCAAGATTGAAGTTTAAGAATATCAAAGGGGCATAGGACTTAATCAGAGGAAAAAACAAAACCCAAAGATAGTTACAGAGATCTGGGAGGAAACTTTTGAAGCATCTTTCAAATCATGCATGTTTTTGATTATATGAAGAAAAGTTGAATTACATCGGATATAATCATGATTTTCTTTATGTCTTTACTTAAAAGTTAAACATGTTTAGAAGTGGTATATGTGGAGGACCAGTTGACAAAATTTGGACTGTGGTAGGTTTGTAGCGTGTCAACATAGCTAAGCTGGAACTGTATTTTTCCAATATTCCCTTTGCTCTCTATTTCCAAATATATGCAGTTACAAGGGATGCTTTTTGTAGAAGTGAAATAGCCATATTCTTTTTATTTTATTTTATTTTTTTATTTTTATTTTTTTTTAAGATTTTATTTATTTGACAGAGAGAGACACAGTGAGAGAGGGAACACAAGCAGGGGGAGTGGGAGAGGGAGAAGCAGGCTTCCGCGGAGCAGGGAGCCCAATGGGGGGCTCATGACCTGAGCCAAAGGCAGACGCTTAACGACTGAGCCACCCAGGTGCCCCTTATTTTATTTTTTTAAAGATTTTATTTATTTGACAGAGAGAGCACAAGCAGAGGGAAAGAGAAGGAGAAGCAGGCTCCCTGCTGAGCAAGGAGCCCGATGTGGGACTTGATCCCAGGACCCTGGGATCATGACCCGGGAGGAAGGCAGACGCTTAACCAACTGAACCACCCAGGTGTCCCAGCCATATTCTTTTTACACCTCCAGCTTGGACCAAGGCACAAGATAACTCTTTTAGCTGACAGAGGTTGCCAATTATCTACTGGATGCCTTTTTTTTTTTTTTTCCTTTCTTGTCTTTTTCTTCTTAGGAGAGCAAGCAGATCTGCTGCAAGTCCAGCTCCTGACGAATCTTCTCCTTCAGCTTCTTTGACGTCTCAGCCACATTGGGTATCAAACCCATGGTGCAATGTCCAACCTCTCCTGCAGATCATCCCATAAACGAAGCTGAAGATTTCAGAGTGGAAGAAAATTCTGATTCCTGTCTGTCTTCGTGGATCCCACACATGTTCACAGGTTTGTCTGCCATTTCTTTTCCCACATTGCTTTCATCTTTTTTTTCCCACCTGCCTGACCTCCTGGTAGTTTTGTTTCTAATTAACCTCTGATACAACTAATAAAAATATATATATGTCCATAAAACACACTATTTGATGTCACAAAGATTTCAATTCAAATGACAATCTAATCATGTATGACTTGTCTGGTAACATTGCTTAAAACGCTTCACACCTCAATTTCCTCTCTTGGAAAATGATTCTAATAATATCTAGCTTAAAGAGTTGTTTTGGCAAAAAAATGAGATAAAATGTGCAAAATGCTTTTGTTATTATGTGAACTGTTCAGGGAACATACAGACAATGTCAAATACAATTTATTGGAAAAAAATGAAAAAGTTGAAGTTAAAAAAAAAGAACCTATCAGCATTTCTCATGAACAGTTTCCTGTATGTATATAGGTCAAATATTTATGCTTCCAAGAACACCTGAATAAGAACTTATACTGTCTTACCTTAAACAAAAATCAATTTCTGAGTATCATTTCAAAAGTGTATTTGATATTAGAAGAACATGAGAAATACAAAGCATCTTTAAGCAAATATTTATGCTTATAAATATAGGAATTATCTCTTTTAAACCCATTAGGTACATTAAAATATAAATATATTTTCATTTGGAGGATGACTAGTGTCGGGAAGTCCTAGAAATTTCAAATGAAATCATAAAGCTCTGATAAAGGAACATAGAATGGAAATATGGAAGGTATTTTAAATTTTAACTCTGCTCAGGAATAATGACGAAAATTCACTAAAATGTGATATATCTATATCTATGTAGAAAATCTTCCACGTACTTACTGCATTTTCAATTTATAGAGCACTTTTACTTTAGTATTTATTTTCAGTATTAGCAATATTGTGAAATAGATACTACCATTCTTATGTTGAACTTTTTAGAGACCCTACCATTTATTAGTGTCAAAGCTAGGAATTGTCTGTCCAAATTCATTATGATATAATTGTATTTCAGTATCTCTGAGGCTACTATCAATCATATCACTTTGAAAATTTTAAAATGCTAAACAATAATTTATTTTCAAGATGTGCAGGTAAAATGAGTAGGGAATCCTCTTTATATCCCACACCACAAAGAGTTGTTTTCAATTTGAAATGTATTCACAGCAATTCCTACACAAAGAAGGGGGAATAAAAAGAACAGACATATTATGGATACCGAAAAGCTATGCTCTGTACGGGTGGGTGTCCCTGATTGACTAGCAGGCTGTTAAATCTTTTACAGATCGAGTTTGTATTCACATTACATAAAGATGTTGCACTAATATGTTTCCCACTCTCCCTATGGTAATAGCATTTCAAAACACAAATGTAACAAGTATTTAGGTGTGTGGAAAATCACTCTCTGCCTTGCATCTCTCCGTGTTCTAGAAATCAGTGTTGTCCTTCTTAAGGCACCTAACTCTGCAGAAACTCCCACCGCTTACCCATTGTTGTTCACCATTTCACTTTTACTGAACAACAGCAAGAAAAAAAATACTTGAGAAAAAGTGCCAGTCAAATTAATATGCTAAGAAAGATTACTATAAGCCTAGAATTGAGATTTAATATAGTAATAAAATACCAGTGTTCACAGAAACTAAAAAAATTTTAAAGAAGTTTTAAAAATAGTATGATAGAAATGATGAGCACTGGAAAAAAGAGAGAGAGAGAGGGAAATTCAGTGAGTGAGAAGAGGGTGAACTGAGTGAACTAAGGAAGATGTCAGATAGTATAATAATTTAGTATGGATACATGGTTTGAGAACTGCTTTGTGGAGATTTTTTTTTATAAACAGTTTATAAGGGGTAGTTTCCCTGTGGCTTATTTATTTTGAAAGTCAATGTCTCTTTCTCTTTTGTTTTAAAGATAGACATCTTAGCAACTGTTATCAAATTTTATATGCTTCTCTTTCTCCATAAAAGTATGAAGAAATTCTTCCAATTACCCTATCGTGTACACTAAAATAAGGCTGAGGCAGAACTTTTTATCATAATTTTCTGAGATAATTAGACAATCAGACATCAACAGAAATCATATACATTTTTATCTTTATACTGGGTTTTGTAAAAGATCATTGCACTCTCATCTATGGTATAATTTGACATTAGAAAATGCTGCCTTATATGATGCTATAAGAAAGTATAAAATTTTGGCAAACAATAAAAATACTGCGATGTGACTCAAGATATACAGAATATTTTTAATATAACATTTCAGTTAAAGAATAATTTAACTTGTATATGTATCATCTCCCTAATTAAGTTTGTTAATGAACATAGGAAACTTACTTAAATATAAGCAAAGATATGCAAAATGCTTAAGATATTGGTCAGTAAAAAGCCTAAAGGAATATATCTAGTTTTGTTGTTGCTGTTATTGATCAACCTATTTCTTTTCTTTTCTGGGGAGCAGATAGAAATAATCCATTTGAGAGAGCAACTGAAGAGAAATGAAGCTAAATTGTGTGTGTGTGTGTGTGTGTGTGTGTGTGTGTTTGTGTAAATGTGTGAACATGTGTGCACATGTCTATGTATTTATAATGCCTCACTGTGCAGCAACAGTCTAGAGGAACTTTCTACCCATTTTCACTTTTAAGTCTCAGGACCACCCAGTCAAAGCTCATTCAGTATGTCACACACCAGAGGCTGAGAATCAGAGAAGTTACTTTGCCTTTTCAAGATCACACAGCTAACAAGGAAGAGGAGGGGTGGAAATTTGAAACCAAATTTTTATGACACCAATGCTACCTGTAATTTCCCCACTAAACTATATTCCATGCTCCATATTATTTATGACACTCAGGGTGGGGTGGGGATAATTGGAATAGCCACACCTGAAAATGATTTTGAAGCAAAATATACTTTTCAAGTATTATTGCTTCTCACCATTTCTAGTTTTATTTAAAGATGTTTATCTAGATTACATAAATGTTGTATTCAATGGAAATTAAAAGCATCAAGATATTGAATATTTACCTAAAACACACTTAAAAAGTAATAAAAATATTGAGGTGGGAGTTCACTTAACATGAGTGCTTGATCCTTAGCTGGTAGCTAGTATGAGTTTAATCAAAATTACTTATGATGGTAAAAATGCAATCAACATTGAATTTTCTCTTCTCCATAGCTAAAATAGTAGTGTTTTCTTTCATTCTCTGGCTTCCAAAATATGAACAAATTTGAATCTAATCAATAATATACATCCTTCAAATGGCCCTTGTGTCTATTGAGGAAATTAGTTCAATTTTCCCCTTTCTTTTAATGCCAAACATTAATCATGAAGAGAATTCAATTAAAACCAAAATGAGAGGGGCGCCTGGGTGGCTCAGTCGTTAAGCGTCTGCCTTCGGCTCAGGTCATGATCCCAGGGTCCTGGGATCAAGCCCCACATCGGGCTCCCTGCTCAGCAGGAAGCCTGCTTCTCCCTCTCCCACTCCCCCTGCTTGTGTTCCCTTTCTTGCTGTCTCTCTCTCTGTCAAATAAATAAATAAAATCTTAAAAAAAAACAAAACCAAAATGAGATACTACTGTGCACATTTTAGAATGCCTAAACTGAAACAATTGACAATACCAATTGTTGGTGAGGGAATTATTTGGCTGGAACTATAATACTTTGCTAGTGAAAAGGTAAAACTGTAAAAACATTTGGAAAACAATCTGGCCTTATCTTACAAATCTAAACATGCACTTATAATTCTACTCCTGGATATTTACCTAAAAGAAACGCAAAAATTCATACATACATACATACCTTCCACAAAAACATGTGTGGGTATGTTTCATAATAACTTAAATGTGGAAGCAACCCAAATACCCATTAGCTGGTGAATGGGTAAATTATGGGCTGTCAGTACCTTTGCATACTATTGAAAAATAAATAGGAAAGAACTATATACTTAAACATGCAACATGATTGAATTTCAAACATATTAAGCTAAGTGCATTCAAGCCAGACACGAAAGACTATATGCTGAATGATTGCATTTATATTGCATTCACTAAATTGAAAATAAATAAATAAATAGACGTAATAAGAGAAAACGAGCCATGGTGTTCAAGGAACTGGGAGGGGGATGAGATTGATTTAAAAACTCAGGCGGTATTTTGGAAGTGATGGAACCATTCTATATCTTGGTGGTCATTGCATGGTTATATACATATGTCAAAACTCATCAAATATTACACTTACAATTGGTGAATTTTATTGTAGGGTAAAATACTTCAATAAATACAAATTCTACATGATTTCTCCTCTAGCAAACAAGCATGTTTGGAAAATAATGTTAATCAAATTCTTTTACTTTTGGGTTTGGGCAATTATTTAGCCTCAGAGTACCTCTGTGTCCTGGTTATAAAAATAGTTATACTAATAACTTCTTCTGACCTAGAAAATAATTAAGTTGATAATCCTAGGTGAATGCAAACATGCCTTAGAACCTACAAGCTTAATGGATCTGAAATGTTTTCGTTCCTAAGAATCAAATGTAATGCTGAGTTCTTGATAGCAACTCTTTCAGACTCTGCAAAGCATTGTCTATGAACTAGGTCCGGCGTGAAGAGGACAGCTTTCTTCTGTGAGGCCTGCAGGTGAAGCCTTTGCAGCTGACTACTCTCAGGCCTGAAAAATCACATGAATCCCTCCCTGGGTCCAGTCCCTGATATCTCAGGTGAGTCCAGAGGGTCTACAGTGGTCTCAGCTTCGATGCTGGCTGGCTGGTCTCTCTTCAAGTGGGCTCTTCTTGCAGACTGTCTACACTGGCATTTGAAAAGGTATAGTGTGGGAAATTTATTAGAATTAGAAATAAGGTGGCTGTGGTCATTGTTACGGTATTAATTACCTCTCACAAGGATTATTAAAATTGCCTCCTGTGTGGCCTTTTTTCACTATGGCCATATCACAGTCAAACCTAATCCACCAGCCAGATCACCTTAAAAATTACAACTCAGTTCACGTAATCCCTTTCCTTAAATTTTAGAGCAATTTTCCATTTCATTTAGAAGAGTAAGTGAGCTCATTACTCATTACTACTTTCTATAAAGTCATAAAAGAACAAGACCTTGCTTACCTATCTGCTTCCTCCCCTCCTCTCCTTCTTTATTATTATGCAGATAACATTGGCCCATGTTCCTGTTTTTCAAAAATGACAATGATTTTCAATGTAATTTCCTCAGAGGGCATTAGATGACTATTGTTACCTGACTGCCCCTTGTAACTTGGATTACTCTGAAACACATTATTCTGTTGTTGTTTTTTTCATAAAGTTTCTCAAAATAAATTACTTGTAATTATATATGCCTTTATCACACCAGACTGTAAGCTTTCTGATAGAAGGACACCTGTCTATAATTCACTTGAAGCTAGATGGCAAGTTATATTGTTGCCATCATGGCAAGTCATATTTTTTTTCTTTTATAAAGTTACTATATATATGGGGGTTAAAGCTTTATTTGATTCTTATTGTTTAAATATATTAAAAAATATATTTTCTACTCATAGTCAATGCAACTTTTCATCATAAAATCTTTGACCATAATCAAATTTTGCAAAAGCTTTATATAAATCAGAAATTAAATGACTTTTATGAACCGTTATTTAATATTTTCTTACAACGTTGTTTTGTTTATGTTTCTATGAGTGATTAAATTACAGGTATTTTTACTTTCTTTTGAGTATTTTATTAGCTCTTACCTTTCAAATGTAGGTGAATTGTTTTTCATTTAGAAGTCTTAAAGTGCAATGAAGAAAAATTCTTGTAATATAATGTTGATCGTTCTGAATCATGATTAAGCTATAGCCCACTTTCCAAGACAATAATGATACAGATTAGCAGTTCATGAGTGTGAAAGAAAAGCAAACTGAAATAGATTTCCCAAATAAAATGAGATAGAGGCTACACCACAATTAGGTACCAGGATATAATAATGAGAATAGGTTCAGATAACACTTTCCCTCTGAGCTGGTGGCATACAGGTAAAAAAAAAAAAAAAAAAAAAAAAAAAAAGCCTCAGTCTCAAAACCTTTTTTAGGACCCAATCCCCATCCAGTCTGAGAGGATTATAATGTTAGGCTAGCAGAATCCAAAGCAAACAAGCAAGAGGCTACAGACAGAAAAGAACTTGAGGCAAATATAAAATGAGAAACAAAATAAAAGTCTATCTGACACCTGGGACTAGGGATATGGAGAGTGAGGAAAGAGAGCTAAAAGCTTTTTATCAACACAGCCAACCCTGGAAAAAATCAATGGACCCCAGGGAACTATACATGTGTTTTCTTTTGTGCCTGTCCTCTCTGATTCCCATACAGGATATTAAAGGGGACTTGTAATTCAAGTGGGGAATCTGGGATTTAAATATCATAGAGTATTTTAAAAAGATATTAATCAGCTATTCTGCATTAATATAATACAACACACACACAAAACATACAAACATACATGTATATACACTGTATTCACGAAATAGGGTAATGTAGAAAAATCATGACAATGACTTTTTTCAAGTTCGGCAATTTAACATAATGACTTTTTAATTATCTAGGAGAGAAAAGAGGATAAGAAGCCTTCATATAAGACAGTATTTTACTATTGCAAATGGTTCTGGAGGTTACCATCTTAATTACTGAATATATTGCTATAGCAATTCAAGTGGTTCCATCAAGTAATTTTATAACACAGCATCCTCAACATCTCTGTTCCTTTAATATGATAATAATTTAACCAGACAAATTCAAAATAAAATTTTAAGACTCCATGTCAGTGGTACACTACTAGATAAAATATAACTGTACACAGACAAAAGACAAATTGTTTCTCATGGTTGTTAGCCCTTAGAAGACACCTTCAAAAAATATATGTGAGGTAAAGCATTCTTTAACAATATATTTTTGTGCTTGCTCTTTAAAACATACTCAAAAAGAATATGGCATGTACATTTTAGGGAACTCTAAGACCTAACACCTATTATTCACAAATCTAAATTTAAGAAGCCTCCATACTGTAATGATGAGGACTCCTACAAATAAATTGGGGCTCCCACTTATAAGTATACAGGATTGAACTCCCCTCCACACCTTAAAGTTAGATGTGGCCATGCTACTGGCCCGGCCATTGGAGAGTGAGGGAAGTAACCCACAGCACAGTTTAGAAGCCTCTGAGGGCCATGGCCTAATCCCCCCATCTGCCCCTTCCATGATACAGTTTGTGCAAGGACCTGTCAAGATAAACATTCTCTGTCTGAATTGGTGGCTTAGGAAAATAAGCAGCCCCTCCAGGTTTGAGGTGGTAATGTAGCATGGGAAAATAAAACATGTCGTGATGCATCACTAAAGGTTGGTAGTGGAACAGGTTATAACTTCAGCATAACTAGTTTATCCAGACTCATATACCAAACAAGACCAAATTCTCATGCTGATCCTGTGATTTTGCTATGAGAGACACTGCTATTCAATTACTATCCAAAAAAGGAAGTATTAAGATCAACTAGGAGGCTCTTTTTACAAAATTAGGTTTAAAAAAAATTCTTTGAGGACCTGAAGCGTGAAAGATGAGAGTGGTGGGAAATACAATTTTGCTATATCCAAGAAGACAAGATTTGGTGATTTTTTTTCAATGTGATCACTGAGAGCAGAATATGATTACTTATATTCTAGCATGGATAACAAAAAGAAAGAAATTAGTGCCATATTGGATATATGAAATTTAGAAGGATGGATTCGATGCACACACACACACACACACACATGCACACACAGACACACACACACACAGAGTTGTATTTATACATATTTTGTGTTGCATGTAGTTGCATTAACATATATATAAATATAACATATATTGAAAAGTGGGCATTTATGAAAATAATCATCTTGCCCTTGGTATAATCACAGATTGAAGCCTATTGTATACTTTTCTCTGATTTCCCCCCACTCTTAATATTGAGTAAGTGGAATCACATTGCATATATTCTTCTGTGCTTGTTTCTTTAGCACAACATTCTTCGTCAGCTTCACCTACATTTTTTTAAAAACTTTATTTGAGAGAGAGAGAGAATGAGAGAGCACAAGCAGGGGAGAGGGGTAAAGGGAGATGGAGAATCAGACTCCCCGCTGAGCTGGGAGCCCTACTTGGGCTCGATCCCAGGACCCTGGTATCATGATCTGAGCCAAAGGCAGACGATTAACTGACTGAGCCCCCTAGGTGCCCCAGCTTCATGTTTTTGTGTGTAACTGGAGTTTGTTTATAGACTGTTTTCACATGATACATAATGTGTACTACTCTATTATATACATATACAGCAAAATTTTATGCATTCTATTTTTGATGATATATTCATTGTCTGAAGGGGACTATTATTAAAAATGCTGTTAATGAACAATGCTGTACATTTCTCACACTGCACAGGTGCAAATACTTTTGAGGAATATGTGCATGAGATTTGAATTTTTGGAGCACTGGTTATGGCTATGTTTAATTTAGTTAATTCAAATGGTCTTCAAGAGTGTTTGGAATATACACTCCTACCAGCAATGCTTGAGTCCACATTCTCAAAGGCAACTGGCTGGCTCAGTCAGTGGAACACGCGACTCTTATGTCGGGGTTGTAAGTTTGAGCTCCACATTGGGTGTAGAGATTACTTAGAAAAATAAAAATCTTAAAAAAAAAAGAATTCACATTCTCTTCATTTTATCAAGATGGTCTCTCGGTCTCTCTCTCTCTCATATCTCATCTAGAGTAAGATGCAAGAAGTGATTTTGTTATAATTTGAATTTTATTTTCTGGTTTATTAAGCAGTGTGAAAATATATATTCATTGGCCAATTTGATATCTTCTTGTTATGTCTGGTATCTTCTTACTGTGTCTGTTGTACTCTCTTACCTGATGTTAAATTGTGATGTCTGTTTTTTTTTTTAATGGTTTGAAGGAGTTCTTAACATATATTCTGGATTAGACTCCTTATTTGACCACATATGTTGCAAATACATTCTTCTACTCCATGGTACCTATTTAAAAACAAATTTTTCTTATTATAAAAACGACGTTTTTTAGTGTTCTTATGTCCTATAAAGAAATTTTCCCTAGACCAGAGATTTATATATTATTTTTATTTTAAATTTTAGTATACTTATTGTTTTATATTTCCTATATAATTTATCTTCGTGAATGATGTCAAATAGGAGTTATATTTCATTTTCTTCATCATCAAACTGCTGATCTTTTTACCTGTCACTATAGTTTTGCTTTTCCCAAAATGCTATATATTCCAAATCATACAGATTTTTGGATTGGCTTCTTTCACTTAATAATATGCATTTTAAGTTTCCTCCATATCTTTTCATAGCTTGACAGCTCGTTTCTTTTTAGAGCCAAATGATATTCTGTTGCTTGGATGTACTACAGTTTATTTATCCATTTACCTACTGAGGGGCATCTTGGTTGCTTCTAAAGTTTTGGCAATTATGAGTAAAGCTGCTGTAAATATCTGTGTGCAGGCTTTTATGTGGACATAATTTTTCAACTCTTAGGTAAATACAAAGGAACACAATGGCTGGATCAAATAGTATGTTTAGTTTCATAAGAAACCACAAATTGTCTTCCAAAGTCGCTGTACCATTCTGCATTCCCTTCTGCAATGAATGAGAGTTTCTGTTGCTCCACATCCTCACCAGCATCATGTTACCTGACAAAAATTGACAAGAGTTTTGTCCTTAAAGCAGGTTTCAAAAAAATTCAAAACATTGACATTATGCAGAATATTATCTTTTGACATATGTATTTGAAGCAAATAACAATAACTGATTCTTAATTTATAGAAATAGTTTTGATATAAAAATGCATTTAATTGTCCTAGACTAGTATGGGTCACACAAAATTGTTATTAACATTTTTTTAAAGATTTTATTTTTATTTATTTGACAGAGGGAGAGCACGAGCAGGGGGAGGGGTAGAGGGAGAGGGAGAAGCAGGGAGCTTAGCAGGGAGCCTGACACGGGACGCGATCCCAGGACCCTGGCATGATGACCTGAGCCCAAGGCAGACACTTAACCAACTAAGCCACCCAGGCGCTCCTGTTATTAACATTTTTTATTGTTGACATTTTAACATTTAGGAAAGTGACTCCATAATAACATTAGTGAAGATAATTTGTATCACACGACCAGAAGATTGGGAAGCTAGGATTTAATTCTGAACCATCTGGTTCCATACTCTACTTTTGCAGCTTGTGTGTTCCTAATATGTCCTTTACCTTCTATCTAGACCTGCCTCAGAAGAGATCACAACGACATCATGTGTTTAATCTGCACTTTGCTTTTAGGTTCCATGTGGCTGCATCCTCACATGTTGACTTACCGCATCTATTGTCAGGTAGAATCACTTAAAGGACAAGAGAGAGGAGATATTTGATTCTTCTCATATTCAGGATTATCTTGTGCTCCATATAATTCTTTTCAGTCTCTGGTCTTCATCTGTCTGCTCCTATGAACATTACCTTGTTATAGAGAAATCAACTTTCTAAATCTGCCAGGTTCTAGGTTATTTGCTTAGCAGTCAAATTTAATATCTAACTGCAAGGAAAACGGGCTTTTCCCAGCAATGCCATATTGTTCTCTTTTCTCTTTTATTCAAGTAAGTTCTCTTTGTACCATACTTGGCACATGTGCAGACTTCCTTATACTCAAGATTCAAAGTACCCAATGCACTTCAACACTGCAGATTTCTTGCTCAGTTCCTAAAGGCCAAATCCTTTGATTCCAACAGTAAACAATGTTCCAGTTTATTAAGTGTTTCACAATGCTTAGTTAGCAAGTGTTGCCATCCCCTGAACCCAGCATACATTAGATACCTTTCTAATCTTCTCACTATCTCTAATTAAAATGAACAAACTAGTACCTATTAGCTGAAGCTCCCCCTTCATGGTACGGAGTCTTATAAAATCAAAGCTTTTGGTAACAAAGAATCTGCTAACACAAGATAAAAATGTATTTAATAGAAGGCTACTGGATAGATCACAAAGTGAACCAAAAAAAAAAAAAAAAAAAAAAAACACAGGGTGCCCAGTTAAAGTGGAAAATCTGTTCAATAACAGCAACAACAACAACAACAACAAAAGTAGTGACTGTTCCATGCAATATTTGTGGGGTATACTGATTAAAAATAGTGTTTATTGTTCACCTGAAATTCAAATTTAACCATGCATCCTGTATTTTACCTGGTAACCACATTTAGATAAGCAACACAAACATACGGACACCCCACCATCAACACTACCAAAAAAAAAAAAAAAGTCTCATTTTCTCATGGTTTGCAGTTGCTGCTACATAGAAGATTACTGCTACCACTGGTCACTGTTTCTGCAGCTTTCAGAAACGGCTCTGTAGTTGAATTTTAAACTGACCTTTTGTTTTTGAGTTATTTCCTTGAGACTTAAACTCTTACTTAGGAGCTTCATTTGTCTGTGACCTTAACACCAATATGAGAATAAGGGATTTTTATGTTCATTCAATTCCTTAGTGGAAAAATAGGCCCTATCTCACACCAAGACTTGCAAAATTAGGGAGGGGAGAGGGTTCCCCTCCAAAATAGTATATTTGCATCATGTTGAACAGCCTCAAATGTTTTGTTTTTCTTTTATGTTACTCAATGGAGATTACATTAGTTACAAATAATTTACCAGATTTTTAAAAAACTTACCAACAGCAATTTATTTGACAAGTGAAGTTGAGAACCTCCAGGCCATCCCTCAGTCATGGTCAGGAAAGAATTCTAGACAACAGGCTCAGACAGTCGAATTTAATTAGGAAGTTAAGTAAGTTGGGGGTGAAATCGGATAATCAGAAGACTGGCATGGGACCCCAGGGGGACTGGCCACTGTTGCCATGTAAGGGTGGGAAGGAGAACCACGCTTCCTTTCCAAGGCAAGGTACAGATTATTTGGCAAGGAGACATGATGGGTGGATCCCCACTGTCAAAGAACATGCTCAGGAAGGCCACTGAAGTCTATGCAACATGGGGATGATTCAGGCCACTTGAACCATGGAGCTAAGCATTGGGGAAGGTCGAGGGTTCAGGCTGTTGGCAGAAGCTTGTGGTTCACCTGGGATGCTTTAGGTCTGTGCATCTCTGCATGTTCTCAAGGAGGCAGCTTAGGATGTCTGCTGCTTCCTGGGGCATTTTGGCCAATCCCTACAGCCCCCGCTTCCACTGGACACCAGTGTGATCTTATTGGCTAAGGTCAAGGGACTACTGATCCCCTGTGCCACCTGGGGAAGCTCCTCTAGTTGCATGTCCGGCTGAGCAGCTTCCTGGTACAACTGGAATGCTTTTGCCTTCTTGGCTGTCTGTTCAGCCTCCACCCAGCTCTCCTGCTTCTTATTTATTTACTTATTTTAGAGAGGGGGGCGGAGGCAGAGAGAATCTTAAGCAGGCTCCATGCCCAGCACAGAGTCCGAAGCGGGCTCAATACTTGGCTCGATCTTACAAACCTGAGATCATGACCCCAAGCCAGAATCAAGAGTAGGACCCTTAACCAACTCAGGCACCCAGGCGCCCCCGGAGTCTCCTGCTTCTATAGCAAAGGCTTTGGATTTCTCGCATATTCGCACACTCATCTTCCACCTCTGGCTGCATAATCAGCTGGGACTTCTCTGCTTTGGCGAGGGCTCCAGCTTGTAGCTCTAGGCTTCTGGGGGCTTCGTCCAGCTCTTTTTCTGGGTTTATTTCCTGCTCCTGAACTGCCACCTGGTGGGCCTGCTCCACCACCCACTCTTGTACCTGCTACTCCTTGATCTCCTTAGCCTTGGCCACCTGAAGCTGATAGGTGGCTTAGCCTGTGCCGGGCTCGTATTGACCTCAATGTCAAATGTGGCCTTCTTCACTAGTAGTCCCTCTGCACCCTGGCCATCTTCATGCCACTCAGGTACTGAGCCTTTTCCTGCTTGGTTGTGGCCTCCTGGATCCCAGAATCTCTCTTGGCCTCTGATTCCCCCAATCCCAGTATTTTTTGGACTTGAGCTGTTGGAGCCTTTCCCAAGGAGTGCAGATAGTGTTGATTATTGTGAATGTCCTTCAGGGTGTAACTAACCATACCAATAGGTCTTAAAGAAATCACAAGAAGTGGTTTTTGTTATTGTAATTAAAAAAAAAAAAAAGTGTCTCTTTCTTCTCATTGTTTTGTTCCAGGCAATAAATCCCCTTTTTCACATTACTTTTTCAGTTTTTCTGTTCCTTGCAACTAGAAGCGACTTAATTTAACTAATCTCAAATTTTTGTGTTTATGTCTTTCTTTTTAATTCAGTCAAGGAGGTTTTCTTGTGACAGTTCAACATATTACTGTTTAATCTAGTGAAATGAATACTCTTTATGCCTCAATTGGGGTGCTAAATTATGTTATATTTTGGACATTCCATGTGTTAGAGAAATCACCACATTTTGGTTTTCTTTGTTTCAGTTTAGTGTAGGAGAAAAACCTTCCACAATAACACAATAAACCTTCCACAATAAAAATGATCTGTTTTTCATTCTTTCTTTGTAACTTTATATAAAATAACCACACCTTTCAGAATGAAAAAACCCATACCCCTCCTCTCTCTACACTCATCTTGTATAGAGAAGGCTGTCAGTCCCGACAACGTGTAACAGTAGTGGATTTGAAGGGGCCAGGACAGATCATTAATTGATGATAATTATAATGAACTTTTGCATATAGTTAGCACAACTTCATAAAAATCTGGGAGTAATTACTCCAATCTAAAAAAATAGAAGTCAAAAAGCACATGAAGGTAGTCAATGAGAAAGGAAGATTGTTCTTTTAAGTTTATTGATTTCATATGCAGAGGCTATGCTATACATCTTAGAAATAGTACTTGAGAGATAATTAATATAAAACATTGTTCTCTTGTTCATAACTGGTTATGATCTTTGGGGTCTAGAAATTTTTCTTTGGCATAATAGGTTAAGTGGGAAGACATTAAACTGATACTTTTTATTAAAAATTTCTGTCTGTCTGGGCGCCTGGGTGGCTCAGTTGGTTAAGCGACTGCCTTCGGCTCAGGTCATGATCCTGGAGTCCCTGGATCGAGTCCCGCATCGGGCTCCCTGCTCGGCAGGGGGTCTGCTTCTCCCTCTGACCCTAACCCCTCTCATGCTCTCTGTCTCTCATTCTCTCTCTCTCAAATAAATAAATAAAATCTTAAAAAAAAAAAAAAAAATTCTGTCTGCTAACTATATTATAAATACATCATTTTTATATGTTTATTGCAGTATCTGCTATTACCAAAACAAACAAAAAACCCATGAGTAGGTACTAAGGGGATGGGATACTACAGAGTAATGTGTACTGGGAGTTTCCTGCACCTACATTTACTAATGGAACAGATAGATATCTATAGTGATTGAAATTATGAAAGTCATTAAGGGCATTTATTTAAACCAGAAAAATCAAAGTGTATTATCATATTATGATTTCTATGGTCCCAATAATATGAATGCCTATTGATCAATAACTTGGTCATTTAATAATCATTGTTTTGCCTTTTTATTGACACAAAAATATCCACATGTGTTATTTGATAGCAGAAATGACACTAATTTGAATATCCACAAAACAGCCAGAAACAGAATTCAGGCAAACAAAATATAGCTCCCTGTGATAATAATTATGCTACCATAATTTCCAATAGCCCGAGGCCGCTTTTGGATAACATGCAGAAATAATGCATTCTAACAATTTCCAAATTAGCCTACAAATCAACTTTTAACAAAAGACCTGCCATCATAATAGATCAGATAATAGCCCACACTGGGACTTTTTTTGCCCCACTTTCAGTCAGAACATATGACTAAACTTTTCCTATTGCAAGGAAGATGCTGTGAATTTAATCAAGGGCCACAGTATTACAACACAGTACTGTGGCTCAATTCTAACTCAATACGGTTTACTTCAAAGAAAATGTGGACATTGGTCCTGGGGTTGATTAGACTGGGTCAAGCTGGGAAGGCATTTTAATTACTCGCCATTTGATTAAGCTTCCTTTCTTGGTGGTCAGAAGTTAGTAACAGTAACATTAGCGATAATAAGAGTAATAAAAATTCAGTATTGGCTATACTAGAACAAATACAATATTTTTTTCAATATCGTGCTTATGATTTACACAATAAGAGGCTAAATATAAAATGCATTAGAGACAATGTATACTATGGTATTAGAAAAAAATTAAGATGTGACATTATTTTTTATTAGGAACCAAATGCTAGAACTAAGAAGAAAAGAAACTCACTCTTATTTAATAAGACTTCTAGGTAAAATATGACTGTGAATAATGTTTCTTGATTGAAGTAATGTATATAATACATATTATTATTAGAAAATAGTTATTTTACAACCAAATGAGATAAAACTTTTTTTTGCCATTCTTTAAATAGCAACAATTCAGTGTTCTAATATAAACACTTTGCTTTGACATATTTCATCAGAAAAAGACAAAAAAAACAAAAAACAAAAAAAACTAAAGACAAAAACAAAACAAAACAAAAAACACACACTCATGGTGACTACCTCTATCTTAGTGAGCACTGAGCAATTTATAGAATTGTTGACTCATTATGTTTGTACGTCTGAAATTAATATACCATAGTATGCTAATTATACAACAATAAAAAAGAAGGAAAAAAACACACACTCAAAAACTCACTGCAGTTATATACTTCCATCATGCATCATGAATGGCATCATTGATAACTGTGTAAGGCTGGGCACAGGTAGCCTGGCTGGTCAAAAATTAAAGCATGTACTATCAATACATAGGAGTTTGTAAGGTCAACAAAACACACACTTTTTTTTTTTTTACAAGAATGAATGGATGGGAAAATAAGATCTCTGAGTCCAGTTTCTTTCCTATATATTTTTTTAAATTTAAGATGTATAGATATACATACAAACCTCTACAGTTTGTTATGCTATTATATATTCAATTTATACATAAATATGCCATTGAGCTCTAACAAAGCAGTCTAATAATGACTTCTAATTCCCCTCACATGAAAAAAGTCTAATAAACTGTGCTTTGATATATTTCCTCTTTTTGTAGAATAGAAAATTCTGACAGCCTATCATGCTTCTACCTAAAATAACTAGAAAAGCTGTCGAAACATAGATATGATCTGTTTGAAGGCAGCAAAGAGCTAACTGTGCCAATCAGAATTAGAGGGGCAAAAGGCACAGAGCAGGAGAAATCTTGGCAGAGTCACTTACCTCCTATAGCTACTTCTACTCGAAGAGAATTCTCTAATGCTGATTAGAGCAGGAGGTTGAAGATCCAGATGATAGCCCGGGGAGTAGCACTGTGACTAAACAAAGATGCTAGATGAATTTCTGGGGGAGACTTCCAAGGCATAGGTGGTTTCCATCTTAATACATTTGCTGAATACTGGAGTTGCCTGAGATTTATGACTAAAATCATCAGCAAAAGGTCTCTGATAAGCAAACAGAACATTTTTGGAAGCTTTATTAGGCAAATATTAGAGTTCAAAAACCATTAGAGTAATGGGCCCACAAAATAAAAGAGGATTATAGTTGAAAACTCTGGAAACCCAAGGGCAAATCCAAAGTAAACCTAAATTTATAGGGATTTCAATACAGCCTCAATTGAAGACAGTCCATAATTAATGAGAATAACCATCCTAAAAGAGGGAAAGATTAATTATTTCCAAAGGAGGATAACATTGTCTGAAGATTATAAATTTTTTCTATTTTCAAAATGTCTAGTATTGTCAAACTTTACTAGACTCACAAATATACACCCATATAAACACTAACACAAAATGTACCACTTGACTAGAAATCAAAGAAAAAAATAGAATTATACCCACAGGTGATCCATGTATTGAGGCTACCTAATAAAGAGTAAACTAATCACAATTAGTAGTTTCCATAATATACAGAAAATTATTAGAAAATAGAAAAAAATGCATGGAAGATTTAACAGTGACTTGGAATCTGACAAAATGATTTTTAAAAATCTATATGTTCTAGGACATATCGAATTAAGAACTCTAACAGTAATTTAACAGGTTGTATAGAGCCCCCCCCAAAAAAAAAAAAATGTGAACTGGGAGATAGGCCACTTGGAAGTATCCAAATGGAAGCATAGGCATAGAAAGGAGAGAGGACAGACATCATTTTTGCAAAATAAATGTTACTCTTCAGCTGCATTTTTTTTTTTTTAAAGATTTTATTTATTTATTTGAGAGAGAGAATGAGAGACAGAGAGCATAAGAGGGAGGAGGGTCAGAGGGAGAAGCAGACTCCCTGCCGAGCAGGGAGCCCGATGCGGGACTCGATCCAGGGACTCCAGGATCATGACCTGAGCCGAAGGCAGTCGCTTAACCAACTGAGCCACCCAGGCGCCCTGCTGCATTTTTGTTAACAGGTGTTTTATTTCCTCATTCCAACTCTGAATTTAACTGATACTTGGTGGTTATGAAGGATCTAATCCGACTGTACAAAATTTTCCTTTTTGTGCATTTTTTCCACATGGCCTTCAATGAAATATTTATATTAATATAAAGACATATAACCCAATGAAACACATAGAGGCACAATCCTTTGTTCCAAATGCTTACTTCTTTCTCAGGTGCTATTTTGGTCTCAGGTGCTTCTTTCTCAGGTGCTTATTTTTCTATAAGCAGCACCTGAGGTAGAGCTATGTCTTCTAGGACCCATTGGAAGCCCCTTGGGGCTCCTGCCAACTATTTCCTGAAACTTTTCCTCCAAGACTCTTTTCCAAAGTTATCTTTAAATAATTTTTCTTTCTTTCTTTCTTTCTTTCTTTGTTTCTTTCTTTCTTTCTTTCTTTCTATCCTTTCTCTCTTTTTTCTTTCTTTTTCTTTCTTTTCTTTCTTTCTTTCTTTCTTTCTTTCTTTCTTTCTTTCTTTCTTTCTTTCTTTCTTTCTTTCCTTCCTTTCTTCCTTTCTTTCTTTCTTTCTTCCTTCCTTCCTTCCTTCCTTCCTT
>NW_022589708.1:37095644-37204151 GCF_004348235.1 Phoca vitulina | reverse complement strand
CTTCCTTTCTTTCTTTCTTTCTTTCTTTCTTTCTTTCTTTCTTTCTTCTTCATCTTCTTCTAGTAAGCTCTACACCTATCATGGAGGCCTGAACTCACAACCCTGAGATCAAGACCTGAGCTGAGATCAAGAGTTTGACACTTATGTGCCTGAGACACCCAGGCACCCCATTTCTTTATTATTTTTGAACAGCATTTTACCGCATTAGCAGCTTTAGTCTGTGACTAAGGAATGTATTGTTCTATTGATATGATACAGCCCAAGCACCTCTATGGCTTATCATTTCATATATCCAAATAGCAACCTCCAAGAATTAGAAGGCAATCTCCTTTTGAATTCTAAATCCCATCTGAATCAGCAACTGCGTTTTTTTTTTTTTTCCTTTCCTTTTCTTTTCCGCAGTTGGAGGAAGCTACATAGCCAAATGTAATTCTCCCCTCATATTCTCCACAGAAATGTCTATGATTGTGTTCCCCTTGGAGAACCGCTTTAATTTATCCAATTAAGGAGGGTCCATTTGCTTGGCAATAAGAAAGGATCTTCGGTCATGTCATTTGATTTTAAATACCCAAATATCACCCCTGGGGACAATTTTCTAGGTGTCCTTGTACAACCATATATGCTTCCCACAATTCTGCCTATTTTCAAGTCTCACTTTTTAACTTCTGAAGGCAAAATGGCAATAGATTTCCAACTGAAATGTGGAAATGAGATTTAGAAGATTCCGTTGGTAAACTAGCTTGCTTTTTCTTTTTTTTTTTTTTGAGAAACTTGGAAGTTTTGGTCCAGTCAGCAAACAAGATAGTGAAATTCTTTTGCGGTTCTATTGGTTTCAAGAGGGAGGGTACAAACAGCTCACAGATAAGATAATGGCCACCTACAATCATTGACGACACATTCCTGCATTAGCATCATGTCTCCTTAATGGCACCTCTGGTAGTGCAATTCTTTCAAACAACTCTTTTTGTTCTGAGCCCGAGACAAATTCAGATTCATTTCTGGTAACTTTTTGTATAGATGTTAACAGGATACGTGATGTATATGTGTCCACCAAAATCTGACAAGTTTCATATAGTGTTGTAGTACTTTATTGTTAGAAGGATGCGGCAGTACATCTGTAGATCGTATTGTCTGTGGAATGTCTTTTGTGGGCCATGCTCAAGCTAGTCTAATAATGTGGCGGAATCATTTGGGTCCTGTACTTTAGATGGTTTAATTTACCATTACTTATGTATCCCAATATATAGTGTCCATACGCTATAACATTCAGTCATATATGCTATTCCATTTTCAAAATTTCTTGGCTGTCTCTTCTGCAAAAGATAATGCTATGATATGATCAATGTAATGAATTCAGTCTATACTCTCATATCATCAAGATGTAACAGTACACTGGAAAATTCAGACACTCTAAGGAAAGAATAGTGAATGAACTCAACAAAAAGGCAGGGGTGGGGGGAGGAAAGGAAAGGAAAGGAAAGAAAAAAAGAAGAGTATGTGCTTAGCTTTCTTCAAAATTGAGAAAAAACATAAAAGGAAACCTTAGCCAACTCTATGACAGCCTAACAGTCAATTTTATACTTTAGCCTGTCATCATACCTGACAGCAGATGCTATTAGAGAAAGTACGTAATTCATGCCATCAGAGTGAACATTTACTTTCAGGAACTATTTAGTTTTCTTAGAGGCCAGTGGGGACTCTTGCAAGTGGAGATATTTTGGGTTTAGTATGCCTACTTCTGCCATCCTTTCATCGAATATAAAATTTCTGCTTTCTAAAGTTCCTAAAGTTTCTATTTAGCATAACAATAAAACAAAGTCCAGACTTGCCCAACATCCAACTATAAGCCATCAATGATAGTTGCTCCCATTTATGGTCTCTTTCATTCCAATTATGCATCTTGTACCATAGTTTCACCATAACACTGCTGCCATAGTGTGAATTTACCTTCCAGGCTCCATTTTAGTATATTTTTCCAGTATATTGTGCATCAAAATCTGTTTCTCCCAAAATTTGTGTTTTCTACCCCGGGTTATTTAACTTTAACTATAGCATTCAGCCTTGGAACCCCTGCTGGAGATTTGGTGCAATGATATTCTTCCTCAAGTCATTCATCTTCTACCACTAGCAGCATTAGTACAGAAGGATTGAGTTTATTCAGTACCCTGGTCTCATATCTTGCTGTTTTTTTGTTTGTTTGTTTTAATCTCCTTTAGCATTATTGGAATTAAGTGCATCCAACAAGATGAAGGGTCCATATCTGACAGGTTCCTTTAGCTGCTGTGGCACCTGGCCAGAGGTTGGTTTTCCTCCACTCAGCTGGTAACGATGTGCCACTAGCTTTTTGCAGCAACCACATCAGTCTTCTCTTTTTTAATTACCCCATAATTGATTCAATCTTACATTGCCACTCAGTTTACTTTCTTATTTCTATTATTATTATTTTTATGTCAGCCATCCTCCTTCTTTTGAATGATCCAAACTTTGTTAATACCATTAAAGACCTTACTTGCATAGTGGCAGGTTCGCCCAGGTTCCAGTATGGTCTCTTGTGCTCTTAAAAGGAGAGTTGAATCAAGGTTCTTGCATGGGGTGATGGCAACCTGTATCTTCGCTTCTACCATTGGTTAGATCATGCGCATATCATTTGACTTGCCTCTTTACTCATCACTGTATATTCCATCTTATGTGTCACTGGTACCTATAACTGTTTTTTACAATTGTGACAAGTTGCCACAAATTTAGCAGCTTAAAACAATTTAATTTTATTATCTTGTATTAGAAACCAAATGACAAAAATGGGTTGTATGGGGCTAAAATTAAGATGTCAGCAGAGCTATATTCCTTCAAGGGGCTCTAGAGAAGAATCCATTTACTGCCCTTTCAGTCTCTGGAGGCTGCCTGCATTTCTTGGCTCCTGGCCACTTCACTCCAACCAACTTCTGCTTCTACCGTCTTTCCTTCTTTGACCCTGAACCTCCTGCTTTCCTCTTGTAAGCACTCCTGTGATTACATTGTGCCCACTCAGATAATTCAGGAAAATCTCAAGGTCCTTAACTTAATTATATCTGTGGATTCTTTTGCCATACAAAGTAGCATCTACACAGATTTTGGGGATTAAGACAGCATGTTGGAGGGGGGTTTTATTTTTCTTGCCACAGTTTCAAATATGTTTCAACTACTTTGTTTGATTTTGTTTACTTTGCCTCTTATATCAGTGGAAGTACTACACTTAGGGATGGATGGCAATCAGAAAATGATATTTCATAGCCACTTCCTACTTTCTATGCTTCTCCCCCACCCTTTGTAATCTACTCTGCAATGTCCATTCTGCCTTTTATGCAGCAATGGTCATGGGTTTGGACGGACAACCAGATTCACGAGAAAAAATAGGCTTCTTTCCATATCAAGTTTATTTACCTAAAAGCCAAGAGAGGATATTCTCTTTTTCTGAGCATAAAGGAACCAAAAACAGCATAGCTAAAGTCTATTACTAGTAGTCTCTATTTCCAAAGACCCAGATATTCTGCATTCAAGATGTGTGTAATTATAAGAGATGAACATAATTGAGGAAGAGGTCAGCTCAAAAGAGCCATGGTTTCCCTTCAGTGATTACCCTAGCTGGTCACGTTATTCCCTTAAGGCTATGTAACTAGCTAGCTATAAAATTCTCAAGGGATACATAATAATGTCCATTTTCTAGTGCAGCTGCGTCCCATCATATCCAGTTATTCATTACTTGATAAACAATGCTGACAATGAGATACAGATGCTTAGTTCAGTACATAGCCCTGGGCTGGATTCTCAGTTATCATTGATCCAATATAATCAAATTCCTAATAGTTCCTTGAGTGAATGTTGCAAGGCGAATTTAATAAAGAATAAAATTATCAGGTATCCCTGAGGTTAGAGGAAAGACCACCAAGCTAGGCATCCACCCTTTCTTTTTTGTATCATCCATTGGATTTTGGAAATGCATGTCCTTTACCATTTCAAATATTGGCTTTTTGTATCCTCTCTCCTCATATTCTTAGATTCCAATTACCCATTTTTAGGCTTTCATTGATTTTCACAATTCTTTAGTCTTTTGCCCTTTCCTCCATTTCATATGTTCTACTTTTGCTGTTATTGGCATTGCTTTCATTGGGAGGCAAGGTCTATATTCCCTCCCATTGAATCCGAGGTTGGCCTTATGGACTGCTAAGACCCTTAGAGTCTAAGCTAAAAGCATACTATATGGCTTTTGAATATAAGTCATAAAAAGATTAGCTTCTACCTTCCTCACTCTAAAGGTAGTTGCCCTTGGAACCCAATCACCTTCCTGTGAGGATGTCAACATGGAGAGTCTACATGGATTCACCCAGATAGTAAGTAAATAAGGTCCTTCTCACTGTCAGTCAGCATCTTCCTTCAGACATGTAAATTAGTGAACCTTCAAATGCCTTTATGCTTGGAGTCTTCCAGTAATATCCAAGAACATAATAGATTTTTTAAAGATTTTATTTACTTATTTGAGTGAGAGAGTGAGTGAGCGAGAGAGAGAGCACAAGGTGGGGTTGGGGGGTAGAGAGAGAGGGAGAAGCAGACTTCCCACTGAGCAGGGAGCCTGACTCAGGGCTCAGTCTCAGGACCCTGGGATCATGACCTGAGCCCAAGGCAGGCGCTTAATCAACTGAGCTACCCAGGTGCCCCAATAGATTTTTTTTTTTTTTTTCTGAGGTGATTTGTTCACAGTTTTAAGGAAAGCTTTGAAATAATTTGCTACACTGCCATTATAACTATAAAAGGGGTTGATAAGGGAATGAAGGACTGGCTGCCTGGACTGGCCAAATGTGTGCTTTATCTAAATATGAAGAATAGTAAATGGGCAATTCTTTGGGAAGGTTTCATATGTGTTGGTGAGAATGGGGGCATATGTTGGGGAAATCAGGGGATCATAAAATTCTCTGTCTCTCCTACATCACAAAAATTTGCCGTTCTCTTGCCAGATACAATTACACCAGGCATCAGACTGCACTTACTATCCTGGCAGAGGGAGGTTTCTGCTCAGGACAGTATTTTAATTCCTCAGAATAACACAAGAGTAGGTTGAAGACTGACTTCCCTTTAGAGCCCAAACTAGACTTAATGATATGTGCACCCAAACTCCCAGAGGTAAAGACAATCGCATTAGTATTTTATTTTTCCAACACAAATCCTTCTAGAGGCCAGACTGAAAAGGAAACTCTGGTAAGTCTACTCCTGAAACTTACCCTGTGGGTAGCCAGTATGGATGTCTCAGCCAAAGACTCCCATTCAGAATGTCAAATCTACATAATAATAGGTAATAAATGGAAAAGGTGGGGTAATTGTCACAGAAAGTAATGAACCCCTAAATGGAAAATGATGCTGAGAAAGGATACCATCACTCTCTTCAAAGAACTCCTATCAGAATAAAAAAATATTCACACTTGTTTCTCTTAGTTGTGGTGCCAATCCATGGCCAATTTCCAAAGACATCCCTGATTTGTTATCTTCTGAGAAGAATTAAATAAATTCAAGCTATGAAATTTACCTGACAAGTATACTTTGATGATTTGAAGGAAAGACATCAATCTGTGTCCTGTGATATTTCACTTGCATACAGCAGCGTGGAAATTTTCATTTGGGTTATATTTTTTTTTATTATTTTTATAATATTGGTTCCTATTCAGCCCAGAGATAAATCTTCCCTCTGAGCTTGACTAGATTTACTCTGACTGGCATACGACATCTGATGCATGTGTTGTTGTGAATCAGAATGACATTCTGTTCAGGCAATTTCCTAGGTATGAAGGACAACACATTTCCTGGGGGACACAATTCTAACAGGCAAATACATTAACTTAAATTGCTTCAATGCCACAGTATTCAATAGACATAGCATTTGTAGTAACTTAATCGACACTGGCCCCAATTCACAGGGCATTGGGAATCTCAGGAACTAGACTGACTGTGTGGATCCAAAGGGAAATTTATTATCTAGAGATTTGGGCACAATGATGATGACAAGGTAAGTCCTAGACGGAGACCCTACTGTCATTCACTTCTAGGAAATTGGACATGTTTGGTAGTCAACCTAAAAAGCTGACAAAGCTAAATACAACTATTTCAAAATTAGCACTGCATTAATCTCACTGAAAATCCTGGAGAGGGTGTATACCTTCACTAAAGAAAATATTGTTAATGTGTTAATTATAATGTGCTCTGATGTATTTAAAGGGCATTGCTGGAATCTCGGGATAATGAGGTCAATTTGGTGGAATCCCATGGTCTGCCGATACAATACAAAATCACCACTGTCAGTTGTACTATTTTCTGCTGCACCTTCTTTACCACTGTGCCCCAATTTAAAAGGTACTTATAGTTCCTAGTACAGTTGGTTAAAATAGTCAGATTAATGATCAACATTGTGTTGACTCCATGTAAGAATGAGTGTCCTTCCTTAGTGATATTTGGAAATGTGTGTCGAAAAACATGGTTTTTTTTTTGCAGGTTAGTTATGGTTATACCCTCAGATAAGATGGAACTTAGAGATTACAGAGTAGTGGGCTCTAAGGACTCTCAGGAGATGTACAGTACATGGGAAAGAGCATTTTTGTTTGTTTGCTTTCCAAGAAGAAATAAAACACTGACATTATTATTAACCAAGGTGTGGTGTGTTAATCATTATACAATACTTCAACAACTCTATAGGGTAAAAGATAAAAAATGTTTTTTTGGTTGAAATGTATAGTTAAATAGGAATGAAAGTATAGAAAATGATGTCCAGAAAAACATACATTTTGTATAGCTGACTTAAAGTTCAAACTGATATAATATACATGGAGCCTAATAACAGAAAAAAGAAGAAATAAATTTAGCTTTGGTAAAGCTACACATAGAGTTAAATACTTCTATCAACATCTGTAGAAATTTGCAAGTAATAATAGGTAAAGTTATATGAAAAACAGTCCAGTTGGTAAAGGACTATCAGAAAGCTTATTAGGGTTATGGTCATGTTTAATGTGTTTAACAAGAGAATTCTAATTCTGTAATTTTTTCCCCTTAAGAAGTTTTTGGGGTTTTGTTTTGTTTTGTTTTGTTTTGTTTTGTTTTTCATTTCTGGATAAGCTGTAGCGAGGATATCAAGGTAATACTTAATGGGTGGTTTAGGGTGGGAGTAAAATTGAAGAAACAGGTTAAAAGAAGTTCTAAGATTTTTATTATAGCCTCCAGATGCATGAAACTTTTGCCCATGTTTGAATACTTGTATAACCTTTACTCATGGAACCACTCAGGGCTGCCCTCTATCTATTTTATCCAAGACGAAGGAGAATCTGAATAAAGACTATATGCCAGACCGAGCACCTGTAATTTTTTGTTGAGATTATTCATTTAGTGTTGAGTAACTGAGAAGGATAAGTTGCAGTTTGCCTGGGGAATGGAATTGAGTCACATTTCCCTAAGTAGGGTATGTGATCAAGCCAAAGAAATCTCACGGTGCATGGCTTTCTGGAGCCGAGATTGTCTGTGAACACTCAGCCTCTAGTCTTGTGAACATCCACAGCCAATATGGAATGACTAGAACATCAGATGCATGGGAGTCAGGAGATCATTGCGATGCTGTTACTGAACGTTCTTTGCTTTTTTCTCTCCTGTATCTTTTCTTAAAGCTCAGTAAATGTGCTATTTTAAAGGTGAAGCTATTGTTATGAACTATACAGCAAAGCTGACTCTACTACTAATAGGGCTAATAGGGCGTAATGGGTGGCGTGGTCATCAATCCATGGGATGAAGATGGTCTGTAAGTCATAAACCAAATAATTACAAACATATCGAGATGTCTCATAGTAAGACAACCAGACATCAAAAACACTATCCTCAAACTACCCAGAAAAAATATGTATACATTACTGTCAAAGGAGCTGTGAGATGACTGACAACTAGTTTTCAAGACTATTTATTTCAAGTGAACATAGACCATTTACCAAAAGTGATTATATTTGCTAGGCCATAAAGCAAGTTTCAACAAATTGTACAATGTTAAAATTATTCACAGTATGATATCTGACCAAATTGACCATAAACAAGTCTCAACAAGTTTCAAAGCATTAAAATCATCCAGGATATTATCTTTTGACATATAATTTCAAAAAGAAAAGTAAGAGCTAATACTTCAGTCATTTAGTTAAACTGATATGGGGGAATATTTTGTCATGATGAAAATATTCTTAGGCTAGATTGTAGTGAAGATTGCATCCTGTGTAAATTAACTGAATCCTTTGAAATGTACATTATAATGGGTGACCTCTATGTTATGTGTGTATGAGCTTACCATTTTTATTCTTTTTAAATATTTATAAAGAATAAAATAGATATAGACATTTTTAGAGTTAATCAAACCCTCAATTTCCCAAACATGGTTTTACCTGGAGCTCATTAAATGCTGAAACAAATTTTCCTACTATGTGATTTTTAAAAATATATGTGTCTAGTATGGAGAGAATATTGATAAAATATAACATGAAGTTTAGAAATACTGGACTCATATACAAGTAAAGATTTTTTTTCAGGGTTGCTAATATGCTTAATAACTTTATACCTCTTAATGTAATGGAAGATATTAATCACTTAAGTGGAAAAAAATCACCATCATTTGAATAGATATCAAATCCATTTGATTATAAATTTAAAGATAATTTTGTCTTTTTAGCTTTTTTATCACAGATTTTATTGTCAAACAACAATAGAATAAGTGAGAAAAATCAGTACGATCACTTTTAAGTATTGGCTTTTATTCAGAATGACGTAATATGAGAACGATTCCAAAGGAGAGTTCTACTTTAGGGAACAACAGTATAATCATAGCAAGAGGGGTCAGCCAAATTTCAACTAGTTTTGAGAACAGGCCATCAAACAAGAGTTTTAGAAAATAAAGGAATTGTTCATTTAGTTTTGTAGCTTTTGGTTGTTTGGATAGTAATATGGATTTAACAAAAAAGATAGGGAGGAACAAAAGGAATGTGTGACATTTTTTTCAATTCTATTGGGAGTCTTGCCAGAGAGAAAAATAGAGTAAATCCCAGCTACACATCAACCACTTTAGCAATTATCAACAATTTGACATTTTTTTTTCATTTTTATTCATCCACACATTCACTCTTAAATATTTAGTTAGTTAGATAGCATATCATTCATTCATTTACCTATTTCATTTAGCTACTTCATTTGATTAGCTTAACTATTTTTTATTGGGGTATTTTATTTTTTTATTTTTTTTAAAGATTTTATTTATTTATTTGACAGAGAGAGACACAGCAAGAGAGGGAACACAAGCAGGGGGAGTGGGAGAGGGAGAAGCAGGCTTCCCGCGGAGCAGGGAGCCCCGTGCGCGGCTCGATCCCAGGACCCTGGGATCACGACCTGAGCCGAAGGCAGACACTTAACGACTGAGCCACCCAGGCGCCCCTTATTGGGGTATTTTAAAGAAAATATCAGCATTATAATATTAAATTGGCTAAGACTAAGTCTCTGAAAAGCAAGAACTTTTAATGTACACTCTGTGCTACTATCATTCATACAATTACTAAAATAATTTGTTAGTATCATCGATATCCAGTTCGTAATCACAGCTCCCATTGTATTAAAAAATGCATGTTTGTTTGAATTAGGATACAAGAAAAGGTCTACATATTAAAAATAGATCATACATATCTTAAATCACCTTCATTTTCTAATAATCTCTCTTATTTTCTGAAGCTATTAATTTGGTAAAGAATCAGGTCGTTGAAATTGTAAATATCCCCCACTTTATTAATAGTAGGCTAATTAAAAAGTAAAATATTTTACTGAAACATATAAACATCCATTATGCAACATATCTTTAGTGCTGTCTCACAGACCTTTAAAATACTAAAATTGTAACAAAGGAGTCTGTTGAATTTTAAAACAGAATGTTTTGTAAAATAGCAATTATGCACTGATGGCCTGTGGGGCATATCATCAAGGGGCAGGAAGAAGCTCTCTTGTAAAACTAAGCTACCGATATTCAGCTAAGTATTTGCAATTATTGTCATTACCCAACCAAATAAGAAATAATTGTCAACACTGCCAAAGTTAAAATCTATACGAATTAATAAGGAAAACATACTGCTGCCATACACAAAGGAAGGATTATTAGTTACTTTTATTATACAAATTCTTTTTAAGATTCGATATAAAAGTCAGATTAACAAAAGGAGGGAGATTGGAAGGTTGCACATAACACTGGAGACAGTATTTAGATCCATAGAATTTTAATTATGATGATATAAAATATCAGCTTCAAGCTAAATATTTATATCAGTTAGGAGTCCTCCAAGTCTTCTGAATATACTGAACTTTTCTTAGTATGAAACAGTAGTATTATAATAATTTATTGTCCAACCAAGACATGGGTAAACTAATGTCTTATAAAATATAGGGAAGACAACTATATGATTTTTTACCCAGTGATTGTGGAAGCAAGGATTCCCTTAGATTTAAGAAATATTTATAAATTATATTCTTAATTTCTTTTCACAGTTTTTTCCTTTTGTTTGCCTTTTTTTATTTTTTATTTTATTTTATTTTATTTTATTTTATTTTATTTTATTATGTTATGTTAATCACCATACATTACATCGTTAGTTTTTGATGTAGTGTTCCATGATTCATTGTTTATGTATAACACCCAGTGCTCCATTCAATACGTGCCCTCTTTAATACCCATCACCAGGCTAACCCATCCCTCCAGCCCCCTCCCCTCTAGAACTCTCAGTTTGTTTCTCGGAGCCCATAGTCTCTCATGGTCCGTCTCCCCCTCCGATTTCCCCCCCTTCATTTTTCCCTTGCTACTATCTTCTTTTTTTTTTTTTTTTAACATATAATGTATTATTTGTTTCAGGGGTACAGGTCTGTGATTCAACAGTCTTGTACAACTCACAGCGCTCACCATAGCACATACCCTCCCCAATGTCTATCACCCAGCCACCCCATCCCTCCCACCCCCCACCACTCCAGCAACCCTCAGTTTGTTTCCTGAGATTAAGAATTCCTCATAACAGTGAGATCATAATACTTGTCTTTCTCTGATTGACTTATTTCGCAGTTTTTAAAATTGAGGTAAAACTTCACGTTCATAAACTAACTAACCATTTTAACAGAAACAATTCAGTGGCATTTAATACATTCAAAATGATGTGTAACTACCATCTCTACCTAGTTCCAAAACATTTTTATCACCCCAAAAAAAAACCCTACACCCAGTAAGCACTTGTTTCCCATTCCCCTGTCCTCGAGGCCCCAGTAACCACCATTTGAATGTGGAGAAGAGTATATGCATTCTTATAGAAATTTCTTTACATAGGAAACATTTGAGAGTATATTATGCATTTAAAATAATTATACGCTAAAAAGGAAAATATGCGTTTTGAAAACTATGTAAAGGCTATCACATGGTAGTACGCATTTTCTCAGTGAGAAAACTCTAAAAGTTTTGTTTCAATTTTATAATATGCACCATTAGGTGATAAATGATCTATGTAACAGCCACATTAACCTATTTGTTATTTTTTATTGTTATATTGTTAATAATTTGTTAAATTATTAATAGGAAATATATATATATATATATATATAATGATGCATTAATATGCTATAACCTCCCAATTGTTTTCACTAGTATTCTCTTATTTGATGTCCACAATAATCATTTTTAGTAGTGGTGACACTTTCATTTTTGATACAAAAGTTTATTCTGGGGCAAACCCAAGGACACATATTTAGAGGGTGGTGAAACCAGAACTAAAGTCCAGATACCCTGCCTTAAATTTAGTGATACTTGCCCTACACTATGTTACGTGTTTGTATGTGCGTATACTTTATATACACCTGTGTGTGTTTTCAAGCAGTTTAAACTAGAAAGTTAAGCTTCATATGCATGTTGATGCAATAAGGAAATAACTAGAACCAATGCACCAGCATATGGAAGCTCCCTGAGTTATCAGCTCACCATGTGTTAGGTACCTGAAAAATAATGAAAATCTGAATCACAACTCTGTGTCACAGTATTATGTTCAAGTGTTTCCTTGAAATTTCATATGGAATTCCTGACAAACTTTGAAGAGTTAACCCTTAGTAGCTATGGCATTACTAGTATTCAATTGTTGAACAGAGCAGAAAACAGGTCCTTAGAGATATGACCACAGGGTGGCCAAAGTCCAAAGCAAGGGCAATAGTGTATGGGCACTGGAGTGGAATGACCTGGAGAACCAAAAACAACTTTAGGAATCAATAGAGTCGTTTATACTTGTCATGACCAATTTCTCTTATTAATTTCGTATGTAAACCCTCTATCAATCAGATTACACACGAACACCACTGAAATTGCCATGTCAGTAGAAAATGATTACCCTCACTAATGAAAAAATGTAAAACTACTTTGGATGATTCAGTTTATTTTTTAAAGTCTCACAATTTCATAGACAGATATCCTGCAGTATGATGGCAAATAAAGGGTAATGACACTCCACTATATAAAAATCAAGGCAATAATAATCATAAATATAAAAGTTTGGAAGTTAGCATAAATATGATTGCATCATTGTCTTCCCTCCAGTTATCTCCTCACACAAAGCCTTAAGAATATATAAAACCGGGTGCCTGGGTGGCTCAGTTGGTTGGGCGACTGCCTTCGGCTCAGGTCATGATCTTGGAGTCCCTGAATCGAGTCCCGCATTGGGCTCCCTGCTCAACAGGGAGTCTGCTTCTCCCTTTGACCCTCCCCACTCTCATGCTCTATCTCATTCTCTCTCTCAAATAAATAAATAAAATCTTTTAAAAAAAAAAGAATATATAAAACCGAAGACTATAATTTCTTAAGGAATTATCACCATTTGCACTATTCCTATGAAGTAATTTTTAATAATTGGCTTATATAATCAGACTTTTATGAATTTATTTTAAACGCATATTTGTGGGTGAAACCATCTGGAGGAGTAGATTATCTGGATGATCATTTTTGCAGTAGGGTTACCTTTTGTTTATTTAAATAGCAAATACCTATATGTTCCAGGAGCTCTTCTGGGCACAATGTAAACAGTTGTATATGAAATAGTTATGATTTCTTTTGACAATCTCAAGTTCACAAAGTAACAGAGAAAATAAATTAATGAAGAATAAATATACAATTATTAGTTGGAAAGATACACAGTCATAAAAAAAGAAACAGAATGATCAAATTATGATTCACTATTCAAGAAGGCCTTTCTATGGAATTCATATATAAGCTAAGACCTAAAGGATGAGCCTAATAGTAAGACAAGATTTGAAGTATGTATAATGCAGGCACAGAATACAGAATGTTTGACAAGGGGCACCTGGGTGGCTCAGTCAGTTAAGCGTTGGACTCTTGATTTCAGCTCAGATCATGATCTCAGGGTCCTGAGGATCGACCCCCCACATCAGGTTCCATGAGTGGAGCCTCCTTGAGATTCTCTCCTTCTCCCTCTCCCACTGCGCCTTCACCAGACTCATGCTGGCATGCTCTCTCTCTCTCTTTCAAAAAAAAAAAAAGAAAAGAAAAAGAAAAAGAAAATACATTGGCAGAAATGATCTTGGTGTTCTGGAGAAAATAAAGATAGGTCAGTATGGATAAATTGAACAATATATATGAGCAAATGCATGCAGAAGTAGAGCTTGAGGAGGTGAGTGGGTTCTAGATCATGCAAAATATTGTAAGTGGGGACACCCTCAAATTTATCACTGAAACTCAGAGCACTCTAAAGAATATAATGAATCACCTTGAATAAATATGCTAGGATCGTAAATATAGACCAAGATTGACCAAGTCAAATCAAAAGCCCACATATAGATCATTATTTAAATTCCATTGGTTTTAAAGCAGAAAATTTCCTTTTAGACTATTTAAGGTCTTGGGTTGACTGTACAGATACAAAGTTACATGAATAAAAATGAGGCAGAGCCCAGAAGCAAAAGGATAGGGGGCAGAAAAGTTAAGTGGTAGCAGAAAGAATGTAAAACACAAAAACTAAAAGATAATGACACTCATGTCATGTGGATAGGGCATGCCGTGGCACAGAAACAGAAATCATCAAGCTCAAATGAGAAGCTTAGAAATTATGCTTATTTAAATTCCTGTATTCACTGAACTTCCTTTCTCATTATGCTACACCCCCACCCACAAGGTGTTTATTTTCATTTTCCCTTCAGATTTTAAACAGGTAAATCCATGTGTTTGATTAAGGATGAGGAAACTTGAACAAACTTGAAGATCTTTCAGTCTATGAATGTAAAGATCACCAAAAGAATATAATGGCAATAGTGCTGAATGTCTTGTAAATTTTAAATCTAGATACACTGAAATGAAAAATATTAAATATATACAAAAATATTCTAACATTCCTAGAAATTCCCACAAGTTTCATGTTCTTAAGGAATATGTGCATTATAACATGGCAGATATGCAGAATGTAATTATTAAATCATTAAAATGATAGTCCCAACAAAAACTGCCAAGGTATATATTAAATTATTTGTATTGCTTTTAAGCAAGTATGAAGTATCTGGCTTTCACATACGAATAGCAATATGGGTCTATCAGAGTTTGGTTGAAGAAACAGAAATCACTCTACAGAGTTTAAACCAAGAAGGACATTTGTACAGATAATTCAATGGCTCCAAACCTTTGGAAGGGCTGAGGAACAGACTCCTGCTAAGCTTTCAGGAATAAAGTAAGAGCAATGCAGAATGGAACCAGCAGGGAAGCAATGAGCTCTGAAGGCACTAATGAAATAACACATTCAACAATAGTCATCTCACTCTCCTCTTCCTGACCCGAAGTTGTGATGTCGTCTCGGAAAGCTGAATGAGGACAAAGCTTGCACTGCTGCTAACCAAGTTGTACTCAACAGCTTGGGGGCTGGAGAATGAACAATGGATGTGTGTTCCCAGAAGATCTGGGCCTGGCTTTCCTGGTGACAAGATGTTGATGTGCTTATTAAATTTACTTACTTGGCTATTCAGATAAATTGCAGTTGATCATGGGCATATCACCCTTCTTATATATGCCTGGATTTTATCCAATCAACATTTATTACGACTTTTTGGGTCTATGTTCAAGAAGGACGTGTGTGTGTGTGTGTGTGTGTGTGTGTGATGTTAGTATCAGATTTTTATATTTGGCTAACTCTGCCTTCTTGTAATAAGTCGTTAAGAACACCTGCCTCAGCTATTTTCTGAAAGTATGTGTGCATGTTACAGTGGTGTAATTATTTAAAAGATTGATAGATTTTTTTTCCAGTGTAATCATGCGTCTCAATATTTATTTGTGGAAAAGTTTTGTAATCCAAATTTTTTTTTTTTTTTTAAAGAGTGCTGTTTAGATTTTCATTTCTCCCACTTTCTGTTTTGGTAAGGCAAATTATTTTGTAATTGTTTCCATGTAGTCTGTCATTTTTTCACATAAAGTTCATGTCGTTAGGAACTCTAGTATTGATTTCTCTTTCTCCTGTGTTTCCTGAGTTAGTATTACTTGGGGTTAGTTTATCAATTTTATTAATATATTTTTTTAAAGATTTTATTTATTTGACAGAGAGAGACACAGTGAGACAGGGAACACAAGCAGGGGGAGTGGGAGAGGGAGAAGCAGGCTTCCCAGGGAGCAGGGAGCCTGATGCGGGGCTCGATCCCAGGATCCTGGGATCATGACCCGAGCTGAAGGCAGACGCTTAATGACTGAGCCACCCAGGTGCCCCAATTTTATTAATATTTTTGAAGAACAAACTTTTGGCTTTGTTAACTTATGAAATAGTTGTTCTTTTTCTATATGATTGCTTTTTTCTCTTATCATTCCCTTCTTTTAACTTTCTGGGGCTTTAATATGCTTTTTTCTCCTAGTGTATAATTTTAAGCCTTAGACAAATGATGTTATACTGTTCCTATTTCCAAGATAGGCATTTAAAGCTATAAATTTCCATCTGAGCACTGCATTATCTTCATCCCACACATGTTGATATGTTGTAGTTTTATTAATATTCAGTTTGAAATATCTTATAACTTTTTAAGTCCTTTTTTGACTTATGGGCTATTTAGAAGTATTATGTTTAATTTTCAAATATTTGGTAATTTTCTAGGTGTATGCTTTTTCTTCATTGACAGTTTAATGTAATTGTAATAAGAGAATGTATTTAGTATATTTTTAACCGTCTGAAATTTACCGTGGGTGTTTTAGGGCCCAGAATTTGTGTTTTAGTTTGGTAAATGTTCTTTGTGCACTTGAAATAATTGAAATTAATAATGTGTATTCTTGAACTGTTAGGTGTGTTCGATAGATATCAATTACTGGATTTGATCCAGTATTATCCAAATATTTAACGTCTTTAATATTTCCTGTTTATGGTTTCCTCAGTTACTGAGGAAGGAGAGTTCAAACATTGGCAGCGTTTATATGGGCTTCTACTGTGCTATTCTTTCAATGTTTCCATATATTTAAAATACGTTGTAATAAAATATTTTAGCAAAAAGGAAGACTTTACCTCTGAAACATGTTTGATTTTGTTATTGTACAAGGTTATTAAGAACCACACTTTTTTCTAATAGCAAAACTACTTTTAAAATAAGTGAAAACCAAGAGCATATATCAGATAAAGACAAAGCTGAAAAAACAAAGCAATGTGGTGGTAGTGTCTGGGAGATCTTGAAATCATTAGTGGAGTTCTCGGTCAGTTGATTTAGGGATGATTTCTGAGACAGTTCTGCCTCTGTAATAGCACTACATAGTGTAAATTCTGTAATGATATAAACGTTTTATATGCTACCAAATATAGTAACCACGTGGCTATGTAATATGGCTAGGACAACTCAGGAACTGAATATTTTATTTAATTCAATTTTATTAATTGACGTTTAAATTTAGCCACATGTGGCTAATGGCTACCTTCTTTGATAGTAGAACTCTATAGCTTTTATTAATATTCTATTTAAAACCACAGCACAAAATAATACAGGTAATTTGGATATTTTATTGACTAGCTATTACTTTGTATTTAAGTAATGAACAGGTGATCATAGAAGTACAATTCAAATCATTACTATTTCTAAAGTTTAGTTATTTCACATAGCAATAGCCAAAGTAAAAATTTATGCATTGTTTTTAAAAATGCATGATCATTTATATAACTATTATAACAATGAGAAACATTGTTTCTTCTAAATATCTCAAGTCCTCCAATAGGCTTAAATATTATTTGATAATGATTTTAAAAATAAAACTTATGTACTTGATTTACATAAGGTAATTTGTGATTTTTCAAAAGGAAGTGTATATATGGGTGCATCTTTGAGTGCTCATTACTACACCTTGAGCATCATTAATTGAGACATTCAATAGATTTTGCTCTTAAAAAAATAAATATTTTTATCTCATATATATTAAAATGCAAACAGAGATTTAAAAAAATGGTGAGGTGAGCCTGGGTGGCTTAGCTGGTTGAGCGTCTGACTCTTGATTTTGGCTGAGGTCATGATCTCAGGGTCATAGGATCGAGACCCACATCAGGCTCCATGCTCAGTGTAGAGTCTGCTTGGGATTCTCTCTCTCCTTCCTCTGTTCTTCCCCCAGCTCATATGCACACTCGCTCTCTCTCTGTAATACATAAATAAATAAAATCTTAAAAAAAAAAAAGCAAGTTCTTCAAAAAAAATAGTGAAATCATGTCAACATTGACCTATTTCCCCTAACCTTCTGAGTGACACAAATAATTATACCTAAAACATTTTTAAGACTAAAATTCAATGGAGTATAATAGTATTTTAAAATAGTGAATCAATATATTTCTTGTGAAGGTTTTTGTATATTTAGCTTTATTTTGTAGGTCTCAACACATTAATACTTCAAAGCACTATTTTTTCTTTGAAGGGAGAGTATTTAATAATGTGGATAGCACCTTTGTCAATGATTATTTATATACAAGAATGGGTTTCTAGAAACTCATGAAGTATAAACTCCAGGGCCTTTTATTGCATGAGCCACTTCTAGACTGTGTACGGAATTTTGTATTTTAACTTGTATATTTATTTTCTTAAATAGGATACAAAGATATTATAATCATTAGGTCCAGAAACCCTAGTACAGAAACTGAGGAATAATTAATTAATAGCTCACTTATTTTTTTTAAGAATTGAGAACAGGGATGTGTGAAATATCCACTATCAGTTTTCATCATCAGATTCAAAGATATGCAATCAATGTGTTTAATTTAAAACAACAATCACATTACTTTTGTCTAATTGCAGATCTTGATCACTAGAGATAAATGTCTAAATGTAGAGGTGAGTTTATTGCCTCCTTCCCTAAACCTCCCCTTTTCTTCATCCTGGTTTTTTTTTTTTTTTTAATTTTCTTTTTCCTTTTGGTGAAAATTTCAGGCTAGCACAAAAACACTCTGACACTTACAGAACAGTGTCAAAGTGAAAATTATTTTTTCATTTCTTCTTAGAAGATAATCAATAGCTTATGAGAATTCTACATTTGTCGTTCTATAGAAAAAATCAATTTCATATACATACAACTAAACACTATAAACATATCAACTTCCCCAAATGATACATTATCATTACTAAATTTGGCTTTAAAAAATAAAATATGTTAAATGTTCCAGTGGTGTGCAGATAATGCCTTCTTTTAATGTTGAAAACTGTATAGCTGTATTTTTTTGCATGTCTATGTGCTTTCATTTTCAGATTTACAAATATATGTGTACATGTGCATTTACTTTATATAAAGAATTAAATCCATGATCTCTTTATATAGTGAGTAATGGTGCTTTTTTTTTTTTTTTTTTTTTAAAGTGCACTAGCTGGGTAAGAAGATTAGCAAGGAGGAAAATGAAAGATGAACACAGATCCTGCTGAAGATTTTTTCGTATCGAGTCAGAAATAAAATTTATATAATTTAAAAATGTATCTTCAGTTTACCGGTTAAGTTCAAGTGAATTCAGCTAAATGAGAGAAGCTCTTATTTTGGAAATGGACTCTGGCAACAGGAGTTCACTGTTACATATTTTCAGTTGAAGGAAGAAGATGTACACTGGTCATTACGACTTTCATCTCAGAATCATTTTAGTCTAATGTTTCTGAAACCAAGGAAATATTGCACATTTTGAGCCTTTCAAGTATGGTACTGAGGAAAGCAGATCACTCACAACAGCATTTCTAATTTGACAGGGGATTACAGAAACATTTGGTGCTCTTTAACTGTTGTCACAGCCATCTATTACATTAAGAACAAGTTGATTTTAATATTAGTCAAATTAAAAAGCATTGTATCATGCTAACCTTGGGCATTCATTTACATAATTGGCTCTCTGCTTGCTGTGTATTGTGTGACACCCTCATCTGATTACTGTTCATTTTTCTGAAACTCTGAAGCAACATCTAACGTAACCTGCATATTAATATTTCATTTTCATCAGGCCTTATTTTATGTAGTCAAGCTGCAGCAAATGCTACCTTTTCATTATTAAGCTTGTTATAAGTCACTTGTTCCAGAGCTTTTAAGGAGACAAAGTTGAGTTCACTGTTCCGTAATAAAACAGTAAAACTGCACTCTAAAGGTTTAGTTTAAGTAGGTGAAGGCTCCTTTTGCTGGGGTTGGTCTTCAGGAAATCTCTGAAACTTGGATAAGAAAAATGTAATGTTTATTGGCCCTTATATTAGCCAACTTTGTATAATAATAAAATAAATAAAATAAAATAATAAATAAAATAAAATCTTAGCAACTTACAGCAAATATGTAATTCTCTTTCTTAGATCTGCAGGTTATCTGTGGCTCAGCTGGGCTAAATGCCAATCACAGGTCTGCTTCAGGTCTGTTCTACCAGTCTCTCATTCTAGGACCCAGATTGAAAAAGCAGTGAGTGAGTACTTGGGCATGTTCTTCTCATGATGGAAGGCAGGCATGTAAGAGTGTAATCCAAACTTCTCAAACACATCTAAAGCCGCTATTCAAAAATTGTCATTGATACTCACATCCATTTGCTAAAATACTCACGGTCAAAAGTGGATATCAGTGGTCCAACAAAATGTAGACTTTTCATTAACAATAGAAGATATAGTGAAGGGGCGCCCATGGTTCAGTCATTTAAATGTCGGACTCTTGGTTTTGGGTCAGGTCGTGATCTCAAGGTCGTGAGATCAAGTCCCGCATAAGGCTCCATGATCAGCACGGAGTCTGTTTGGGAATCTCTCTCCCTCTCACTCTGCCCCTCCCACTCATGCTCTCTCTCTCTCTCTAAAATAAATAACTCTTTTTTAAAAAAGAAGACATAATGAATACTTACTGAAAAAATAATACACCCTATCCTAATCCTTCAAGGGAAGGTCCAATTTACTAGACAGTTCATACTTGTAGAGTCACTTGATTCTCATGCAACCCTGATAGGCAGATCTTTAGTTTCTCCTTTGCAGGTTATGTAAGTAAAACATACCAACTTTAAGGGAGGACATGTACAAGTTTGAGCTGTTTACTGAGCCAGGATTGGAATGGTGAGTTATTTAATCCAAAAGCCTTTTAGGAATACATCCCAGGTAGGCTTTGTTCCATCTAATTATATCTCCATCTCTCACTTTATAAGCTCAACTTTTGAAGATTGAAACTCTATTATAGTCTAAAAAATTCATCTGTGTGTGTGTGTTCCTTTCTTTTGTTCCTGCAACCTAACCCACAACCCTCACTGCCATAGAAATTTACTTTCCTGAAAGAGGTATTTTTAAGAAAGCATCTAGTTAATTTAGGTCCAGGAGAACTCATTGAAGTGGCCCACATTTTTGTTCTCCCATAAGGTCCCTACATAACTAATTTGGGATATAGACCTACAAGAAAAAGAGGAAATAACATTATACCTAGTTCATGTAAAGAGATGTGGAAAAAAAATGAGGATTTCCTACAACATTAAATGTCAAGATTGTCTATAAATCTTAATGTCTTGTCAAATACCAGGTCCCAAGATCAGCACCAAAGGATTGTAATGCTTTATAAAGGTGTGTGATTTACGTGTACCAGGAGAAAGTCTGTCCTCTGGGAGAATGGCTGAGGAAATATGGTAGACAAGAAGCTACAGGCAGGAGAACAATTAATTCTACACAGCTGCTAGAGAATAAAAACTGCGGTTTTGCGTATGTACTGAGTTCTCAGTGTCCAACCTAAACCCCATTTTTAAAAAGATTTATTTATTTACTTGAGAGAGAGAGAGCATGCAGAAGGATGGGTAGAGGGAGGCAGGGGGAATCTCAAGCAGACTCCCCACTGAGCATGGAGCCCAAAAAGGGGCTCCCACAACCCCAAGATCATGACCTGAGCCAAACTGAAGAGTCAGATGCTTAACCAGCTGAGCCACCCAGGTGCCCCTTTTTTTGGTGTTTTAAGTGATATTCTGTGATTTACCAAAAATGCAAGTGTTTTAAGTAAGAAAAGTTCTTTGGTGTGTTCATCAGAAGCTTATTTTGGCAAATAAAGCAGAAAAGGCACAAAAGGGTAGTTTTGGAAGTGTTGGGAGCGCCAGAGGACTAGGTCTGAGCCTACGCTTCCGCGACTGCTCTTAACAACAACGACAACAACAGAGATCCGGTCTGAGAAGGAAAGCTGCTGCCTCCAATGGGCACTAGATGATGCTCACTGCCACTTATAATTCTGCAATCAGAAGCCGACTGTGGGTCACCACCACTGCCACTGAAACAGCCTCATGATTTCCTCTTTACATTTTACTAACCCTGAATTCAGTGAAGAAACCAGTGGATATGTTCCCGGTGTTGAAGAGGCAGAAGTAGAGGACACCTCCATGTCTATCTAGCTCCTCTGTGTAGTGGAGGCCAAGCAGGACTCACAGGGATGGATGTACCACAGCACGGTGGTCAAACAAATGGCACCAAAAAAAATTGTTCTAATTAAGTGGGTAAAGTCAGTCATCATTGATCTGTAATTTTTTTCAAGATTTTATTTATTTGAGAGAGAGAGAGAAAGAGAGAGAGAACATGAGCAGAGGGAGAGGGAGAAGCAGACTCCATCCCAGAACCCTGGGATCATTACCCAAGGCGAAGGCAGATGCTTAACCAACTGAGCCACCCAGGTGCCCTTTGATCTGTAATTTTTAAATGAATTTATCACCTCAGTGAATTAAAAGACTAACAGCAAGTTTATTCAATATGAAAAACACATATGGAATATCAGTGCACTGGATGCAATTAAATCTGTTGCATATTAACAACCTTATGGGAGTTTGCTAAGTATGTGCAGAAAAGCCTTTTGTAGTATTACAAACAATATAGCATGCGTGTGGCTACAGTGATTTTTTTTTTTAAAGATTTACTTATTTGTTTGAGAGAGACATGAGTGAGTGAGACAACACAAGCAGGGGCAGTGGGAGAGGGAAAAGCAGACTTCCCTGCTAAGCAGGGAGCCCAACACAGGGCTGGATTCCAGGACCCTGGGATCATGACCCAAGCTGAAAGCAGATGTTTAACTGACTGAGCCACTCAGGTGCCCCTACAGTGATATTTTAACTCGTTTTTTTTAAAGTGCTGACTCTAGGGGCGCCTGGGTGTCTCAGTCGTTAAGCGTCTGCCTATAGCTCAGGTCATGATCCCAGGGTCCTGGGATCGAGCCCCGCATCGGGCTCCCTGCTCAGCGGGAAGCCTACTTCTCCCTCTCCCACTCCCCCTGCTTGTGTTCCCTCTCTCACTGTGTCTCTCTCTGTCAAATAAATAAATAAATAAAATCTTTCAAAAAAAAAAAAGTTCTGACTCTATGTAGTGAAGGCCAAAGCATCTATGTGTAAACATCAAATAGGATACCATATTATTTAAAACAGAACTTATGTTATTGGTAAAATAATGTAATGGTAGAATTTGAAATTTAGTGTGACATCAACTGTATTGTAACCCCAAATTGTCAGTATTTTCAGAGCTAGAGTGATAAACCTGACTCTACATTTTTCCTTGCAAAAAAACATAGTCATTTCCTTCATCTAATTTTCCTTATTAAGCAATACTAATCAAATACCAAGTTCACGTCTCCTACATTTATGCATCGTGGCCAATACATTTTAAAATTTTATGTTTCAAAAAAATAATAAAACAAAATAAAATTTTGTTTCCTTAAAAATGGAGAATTGATTTTCTAAAAGCTGCATTTAAGAACTTCACCAATGATAATGTAGCTTTTATGGCATATAATGTTCTGGGCATTTTTTTTTCACAATTTCAAGGCATTAGTGAAATCATTTATTATTATTTTTTGGCATCAGTGAAATTATAAGTCAATTTATTTTATTTCTTTTTTTAAGTCAATATATTTAAACTTTCGGTAAAATTAAAAAAACTTTATTTTACAATTTTGAAACTCCAATTTAGTTGTATTTCTGAATTTAGCATAGTATTGCAAGAATGCATCAGTGAAATTGAATAAAAAACTCATTTTACTGAATTCATCTAAAACAAACAACTTCAGGGGCACCTGGGTGGCTCAGTCCATAGAGCGTCTGACTTTGGCTCAGGTCATGATCTTGGGGTCCTGGAATTGAGCCCCCCATCAGGATCCCTGCTCAAGGGGAGTCTGCTTATCCCTCTGTCCCTCCCCTTGCTTGTGCTCACTCTATCTTTCTGTCAAATAAATAAATAAAATCTCCTAAAAAATAATAAAAAATAAAACAATACAATTTCACTTATGCTAGAAAAGAATAAAAAATTCAGAGGGAAAAATAAAGGATTAGTGTGGTAAAAAAATCTTAGAAAATTGTTTCATAAATATATTAGATATATGAATAGAAAGTAAATTGCCTTTCAGTATCAAAATCAAGGAATATTTAAATTATGCAAACCCCTTCATTTTATAGATTAGCATCCTGTCAAAGGTGATTAGTTGCCTGCCAAATATCAAATCTCCTCCCTTCCTATAGTAAATACCTTGATTTTATGCAAGGTAACAATGAGCCAAAATAAAATATGCTTGCCTTATTCTCCCTTAAGATAGGTGTCACCATGATAATAAATTCTATCCAAGAAAATATAAGCAGAGTTTGATCGTTGAGTTTTTAGAAAAATTTTCTTGAAACAGGACTGACCATTGTAAATCATGAGGTGACACTGAAGATTGAAGCTACTTTTAAGGGTGGTGACATCAAACAGAAGATTGCTATGGTGTGCCTACCTTGAATCTCTTTCAAAGAGAGAAATAAACCACTTCTTTGTTTAATTTTTTATTTCTAGCAGCCAAAACATTTCCAAGTCATGACATATACACGGGCAGCATCATTAGTTACATAGATTTACTAGCCTTCATTGTCAATTTTTTTTTAAATATCCTACAATAGTTTTAACACTCTAAAATATTGCCCATATTATCTCCATACAAATCAGAAATTTAAAAAAACATGCCAACTAAAAGAGAGCAGAGAGGCCAGAAATAAATCCACGCATGTTTGGTCAATTAATATACGACAAAGGAGCCAAGAAAATACAATGGAGAAAGGACAGTCTCTTCAATAAATGGTGGCAGCAAAACTTCTTCCTTGATGAAATATAGTTTTTACTAATTTTTCTAGATATCCTTTTTTCTACACTTTTAGATGCCCTTTTTTACACTGCTGCCTTTTTTCCAGAAAGCAGAATCAGACAGACTCAAATAGTAGACTCTTGCTACCCAGCTTTCTGCTGCATTTCTCTCAGGGCAGACCTCTCCAAGCAAAGCTCTCCATCCAGTTCAAGTTCTCCCCACCTACTCTGCATGCCTTGGAGAGTAGAACTCAAAATATTATTAGCTTTCTCTTTCCCCACATCCTACTTATACCTTAAACCCAACTTGAATTTTCTTAATTTGAGTGTGCAGTCTGCTTACTGTTGTAAACCCAAACAGAATACTAGAGTTTTAAAGCAATGACTGCATATTCAAAAACCTGCTGGAGACAAGCAATTGAGTATGCAATAAATTTGATAAAAGATTGCTAATATTTTCACCCAGCGTAACCTCTGCCTCATCGGGGTGCCTGCAATGTCTTCAGGCAATATACTTCGCATTTGTGACTCGTGGTTTCTTTTGTATTTCCAATTGTTATAAACACTGCAGTGTTTCCTCCGCTGGGTTCTTATAGGACTTTGCATTTTACATCTTACTGTATCTTATAGAAACCAGCTGCTATAATTCTACATCTCCCCAAAGACTATGAACACCTGGAGGGTACGATGGTCTTAGCCATCTCTGAATTCAACGCACAGTAATCATGGTAACCGCTGAACAGAATAGTTACTGACTTTCTCTGATAATTAATTTGTATACTTAATTCAACATGTATAAGCCGTTGTCCTATGAGATGCTGAATATAAACCTGAGGACAAAGGGTCCTTGACAATTCTTGGAGGCGGAAATCCCAGATATTTCTGTTGTGTTAAGATTGCGTGCTCGGGATTCTACAGAGACCATGTTGTGTGAAGCTGTTGTTTATTTACTTTCTCATACAAGTGAACACATTACTTTAATCTGCATATGTTCCATATACCCTGAGAAAATGTGGGTTTGTTTATAGGATATTTGGGTTATGTATTTAAATCTTATTTTTAATTTTATTTCCGACAGTTTGTAATCATCTCAATTGAATAATTATAAACAAGTTCCTGTTACCCACCTTAGCCTCATTCTTCAGAATGAATTTGTGCTATGTTGTAAAAACTTAATCTATGTTTTTTTTTAAAGATTTTTTATTTATTCATCTGAGAGAGAGAGAGAGCATGCGCGAGCAGAGGGGAGGGTCAGAGAGAGAGGAAGAAGCAGTCTCCTGGCTGACCAGGGAACCCTACGAGGGGCTCAATCCCAGAACCCCAGGATCATGACCTGAGCTGAAGGCAGACACTTAACTGACTGAGCCACGCAAGCACCCCAAAATTTAATCTATGTTAAGAAGAAGAAAAAAAAACTTAATCTGTGTTACACGAAGACATCTTCGTGGATTGATATTGTGGAAGATATTCTGAAAGCCTTGATGATTTTCAAAGGTGTTTAATCCTAAAATATTTATTAAAATCACTAGTGAAAAATGTTAACAATAATTTAGAAATGGAAAACTAAAGGTAAAATTAAACATGTGTCTGATTTTACTACAATATGTTTTATTCATTAAAAATTGAAGGATTTTCAAGAGCCTTGTGACTTTTATCTATTGGTAGAAATTCATGATATTGATTAAATATAAAATGAGTATATAACTCTAAAACACAATAATTTCCCCCACCAAATTATTTGGTTTTTGCATTCCTATAAATGTTCTTGCATCAAGATACCAACAAATAGTTATTAAATACTAAGTGGTCAGAAAAAAAAAAGAAAGAAAGAAAGAAAAAGAAAATAAGTCTACTAAAGACAGATGGCCAAAAAAATAAATAAAAAAATAAATAAAAATGATGCAACCAAGAAGGCATCTTATCAGCAACTAGCAGACGTGTGCTACCAGTGAAGCCTTTTCTTTCACTTGATACAACAATCTCAACAGTCATAAACATAAAACCCAATTCTTGTAGTAGACAATCTTTGCTTCTCTGTGAGAGTTAGATTATGCAGTTAAACTAATGCTTTGTTAACTACACTCCCACTGCATGAGTCATAGCACCTGTATATTCAGGCTTAAGGAAATTCTTGCTTTTTAAAAAATCTTTTGCCCAGCTAATATAGCACAGATGGTCTTATCCCTAAGCTATGAGAATTAAAAATAAAATGCATTAAAGCATTAAATAAAATTATTTTCTACCTCTACTGTTTTCTTAAGTAGTTGAATATTTAATCTTCAAAATGTCAAGGAGATAAGAAAGCAAAATACTATAATTCATTACATCCTAACTCTCTTTTAGGTCATTTTTCTATAACATAGGACTGCTTGAAATATAAAGGAGTTTTCAGATCCTCTGGTCCTCTGGTCAAAAAATTCTTCATGCAATATTTTGTTAGACAAATTAACATTCTAGCATTTAGCTGAACCATTAACATGTTTAACATATTGTCAAGGAAAATGTGATTTATATCTTAAATAAAAGGAGCTATGGTCATTAAAGTATGAAATTTAATTTATCAATTCATGGCATAAAAGTATGAAGGAAACAATTCTAGAATGGCAATACGGAACTGGAGATTTGGTTTCTCCTTTAATCTATGAGTCTTCTTTGATTTTCCATGAATATGTTCACAATTCATTTGAATTATTTCTACAACTTTGAGCACCTACTATGTTCAGGGAGTTGTGGTAGAACTCTGTGTTGCAAAATAGTATAAACCACAGACCTTGCAATCAATAGTGCTTACAATACATCTATATTTACAATATACATAGAGAGTTATACATTAAGTGTAAATGGATGATTCAGTTGTTAAATTATTTTCTTAAGATTTATTTATTTATTTGAGAGAGAGAGTAAGAGAGGGGCAGAGGAAGAGGGGAAAGAAAGAATCTCAAGCAGACTCCCTACTGAACACGGAGCCTGATTTGGGGCTCAATCCCATGACCTTGAGATCACAACTTGAGCTGAAAACAAGAGTCGGTTGCTTAACCCACTGAGCCACCTAGGCACCCCCAGTTGTTAACTTCTGCAGAGACTAAAAGGTGGAAGAAATCAGTCAGGACTAGTGGAGATTGGAATATATTCTACAGCAGATGGTTTTAAAGCAGGGCCTTAAAAGTATGAGTATATTGGAGAGAACTTGAGCAGCTAGTAAGAATAGGCAAATATTTACTAATTCTATGATATACACAGTAAAATGATCAAGCTGCCTCAATTTAGGTAGATCTTGCATGTAGGAACCAAAGGTAAATTGGGATAGAAGAATAAAAACCTAATGTAAATAGCTTTGAATTTACATTATATAATTTATATTTAATATTTTCAGAACTAAAGGCAATAGAGGTTTATTATTTTTAATGCAAAATATACTTATGGTGTTTTAGGAATACACACACATAGATAGATAGATAGATAGATAGATAGATAGATAGATAGATAGATAGACTCACACACATAGGAATGTATTTTAGAAATATATATATATATATATATATATATAGAGAGAGAGAGAGAGAGAGAGAGTAGCTGATAGAGGAAATAACTTTCAGAATGTATAGTGAATATTAAAAAATAAGCATAAACACTTTTACCTAGAAAGGAGATAATGACTTCACATTCACTACAATGAGATTGAAACTGCAGAGAAACAGTTTTGGCAGGAATTTCCATCTGCATCCTAGTCCTCCTTGGTAACAGAACTCTGATTTTATATGAGGCAGCAATGGGTCCAGATAAAAGAATCCACTGTCCAGCCTCCCTGCAGGTGAGTAGGGCAATGTGATGAGGTGTGGCAAATGAAATGTAAGCAGATATTTTCAGGCCGGACTTCATATAGAACTCTTTTGAAAGGAAGAGATACATGGCACTGTCCCTTTTGCTCTTCATAGTTTCTCTTTCCTGCTATCCTGTAATGTGCCTGTGATTCTGAAACTCCAGTAGCTATCTTTTCCCCTGAAGCAACTTTAATGATTGATGCCAAATGTCAAGATATTGACCAGAAAGTTAGAATTTGGAATGATACCAGCTCTTGGCTGCCTACATTCAGAATACAAAATAAACCATTGTGTGTTCATGCCAAAATTATTTTGAAGTTTCTCTTATATGATGCTCAAACTGATACTGATAAAGGATCTCAGGTGAAATGTCAAATAAGGTGCTAATACTGTAACGTAAGATCATTAAAGTGAAGTCAAATACCTTAAATAAATTTTTTTAAAAATCCCTATTAGAAGAAAATTGGTTCCAATGAACTCTTTGTGCCTCAATTAACTGTACATATTACATATTTGCATAGTCAGAAGACAAATAATAAGATGCAACTTCCAACAACAAAAATAGAAGTAGAACATTCTAGGAAAAGGGGAATTTCTCAGAAGGGTACTGAAGATCTATAGCTTCCTTTCCCTGTTGAGTGGATATTGTCTGATGCAGGATATAGACTGCAACTATTCATATGATCACATAGAAATTCTCCATTAATAATCTATTGTGGTATTATAGCATGGAGGACATTAGGAGAAGGAAGGGAAAAATGAAGGGGGGCAGAATTTGGAGGGAGAGATGAACCAGGAGAGACTATGGACTCTGAGAAACAAACAGGGTTCTAGAGGGGAGGGGGAAGGGGGAACTGGTTAGCCCGGTGATGGGTATTTAAGGAGGACACGTACTGCATGGAGCACTGGGTGTTATACGAAAACAATCGATCGTGGATCACCACATCAAAAACTAATGATGTATTGTATGGTGACTAACATAACATAATAAATTTTAAAAAAAAATATATAAATAAAAATAATTTATTGTGGTGAATTATATTAGTGGATTTTCTTAAAACGGATTCATCTTGAATTCCTGGAGCAAAGCCAATTTATAATATATTAATTAGTTGTGTTTTGTAAAGGGTCCCCTAATATTGTTCCTAAGTTTGCTTCTATATTAAATGATATTAGAACAGTCAGGTACAGGGACCTAAAACTCAAGAGAGCAATTGACAGGAAGTAACCTAAATGACTATAATGATGTATGGCTTAAATATTAGCCCTAATTTCTGGTTATAAGCTCTATTCATTCCATAGCTGCTTTCTGAACTACATGTGTATGATCCATATTTCATGCAGGCAAACTGAACTTAAAGAAATTGAACTGAAATTTGGGCTGCATCTGTTGCTGGAGAAAATTTATAGTACGGACTCAGCCAGATTAATTGTCCCCTTAAAATAATATTCTTCAGAGGAATGCGGCAGAATTCATAATCTCTACAATATATCATACTACTCACAATTTCAAAGAAAGAAAAAAACATGACCCATTTGCAAGAGAAAAGATCACCAGAGAATAAACATGAAATAACCCTGAATTTATAATTATCAGAAATGAGTCTTAAAGTAGTTAATACATCTATGCTCAAGGATGTAGAGAAAATATAATGGTGATAAAAAAAGAGAAGAATTCTCAGCACAAAACAAACTAAACTGAAATTCTCAATGTGACAATGCAGCATATAACATAAAATATTCACTAAACAGGCTCATGAGCAAAGTGGAAATTACAAAGGAAACAGACGGTAAGCTTGAAGATTGATCAGGAAAAAAAAAAATGATCATTGTGAGAAGAAAGTGTCTCAGGGACCTGGGGGATGGTATCAAAGGTGAAACATATGTGTAATTATAGTCCCAGTAGAAAGGTGTGGTTCAGAAAATAAAAATGAGGATATAATGGCTGTTTGGGAAAAAAGCATACATTTACATAAATTTAGAAATTTAAAAGCTCAGAGAATATCAAACTGGAGTAATAAAAACAAACAAATAAACCACTTACATACATCACAGCCCAACAACTACAGAACAAAAATAAAGCAAACAATTAGAAAGAAGCCAGAGAAAAATGGCAAATTGCAAATAATGGAACTCGGTTGAATGTTCAGAAAATAGGTAGAGCGGAAGAAGTAAGAAAATAGTTTTAAATTGCTGGGAAAAAAAAAAAAAGTTAACCTAACATTCTAAAACTGTCAAAAGTATACTGGAAGAATGAAAGCTAAATACAGATGTGAGATGAAAGGGAACTAAAAGTTTTTGTTTTTGTTTTTGTTTCCACCAAAGGACATGCAATACAAGAAATGCTAAAGTAAAATTCTGACCTGACACAAAATACAAAAAAAGAGAAACTGAAGCCCATTGGAAATACTAGTATGACTGAAATAAACAAAATTGTAACATTGTATTCTGCAGTTTATCATATCCAGAGATGTAATGTATATTAGAACTAAACCATCAGGAACTTTACAGTTGAACGTTTTCCTTATTTTAGGAAGGGGGTAAAATAGTAACTCTAAGCTGTCTGGTATTCAGTATTTATACTGGAACCCTTAAAAAAATAGACAAATGAGATTTAAAAAATGTATTTTTCTCGGAGTTTCTCCCATTCATGTAGAACCAGGAAGTTCAAAAATCAAGTTAAATCACATCATAACTCTTAAAATTATGGGAAAACCTAAGAAGAGAATACACAAATATATGTTTCTCTTTTGGAGATGATACTAGTGGAGACTTTTTTTTTTTTTTTTGGCATTTCCATTGATACTTAAATATGTGTGAAGCACTAATTAAAGTGGAACGTCTTATTAAAAAGGAATAAAAATAATTTGAAAAAGGAGGAAGGAAAATGTTGTAAATAAAAGACCAAACATGGTGTTTAATTTGCTGAATTGCATCATACTCAATGTTATAGCCATACCCCAGAATAACTCATAGTAGTTTCAATAATGAACTATAGGGCTGCTGTGCTATATAGGGCAGGTTCATGCTCCTGATGGCTTTGATATGGTGGGTGTTTGTCATTTACCATGGTTCATCTATATGTTTACTAACGCTAAAATTACTTCTATATTTTCCTGTGGATTCGTTGATACCTTTATCTGTTATTAAATATATTTAAAATCTTTATTTTCTCTTTATATTCTCCAAAATACACTGGAAAGCGGTTTATTCTGAAAAAGGTCTGTGATTATTTCATTTTTTTAAAAAGTGTAGTTATTCTCGACAGAGTTTGTCAAGCATCTGCCTGAGGGTGAACAGCGTACTAACAGGGTCTCATTCCAGATGGTTCTACTAGGCATTTTAACACAGAATCTTCATTTTCTGTGCCAGTGCAACCAAATTATGTTTCTAATATTGGACTATTAACTATGAGAGATCTTCAATTTGATGTCTGGATCACAGATCATAATATCAATGTAATTTTCTACAACAAATTGTCCCCTCATTTTTTTTCCCCCGTAAGCATCTGCTGCTTTGAAATGATTTCATTAAGCTTTAGCTTGGGTTTCAAGTTCAGGTTTGCTGTGTACAATTTGCACTGCTTTGAACAGCTGGCTATCACTTTTGCTTTCCCATTTCCCTCACAGTTGAAATGCTTTACCACCTGTAGATGCATCCTATTTCTTCTGTGTTCATTTGTTAGGTTAATTAACATTTACTCTTTTTTGTTTTTTTGTTTTCGTTTTTGTTTTTAATACAAGTCCTAATAGTTAATTCAACCATAAACAGCTAAAGGGTGTGCATTGTTGTACAAAAAAACAACAGCCCTGAGAAGTCTGTAAATTGTGTGAATTTTTCAGAAAAGCAAACTAGTTCCCTCAACTAACAAATATTATATTAAAGCTCAGTCATTTCATAGACAATTTGATTTTGATATTAGAACATCCAGACTATCAGTAAACCAAATTTTTGGTCAGAAAACAATCTTCTGTGTCTTTATAATTTTTCCCACAGAAGTATCTGCTTCATTACCACAAATAAAATCAGGGAGCCCAGTTTTATTTCTAACATACCCCCTAGGTTGTGTTACTTTCCTGATGGCTGTATGTTCAATCTGAAGACAGAAATGCTTTTCCCCAATTTCCCTTGCCACGTTTTCTTTTCTTTTTGCATACTCAGTTAACATGGTTCTTCTTTCCCTTAAAACGAATTATAAACTCTAAAATGGTTGAGTCATGATGTAAACAAATAAAGATGATTTTATATTTTATTTTTAGTTCTAGTAGATTTCACCTGAGTAATATGGATATAAACATTGTACTTTTTTGTGTGTGTGTGCCAAAATAACCCACAGTAGTTAGTTCTACTTTAGTTAACACTGACATGGAGAAGCACGCCAGGATAAGAAGTTCTGTGGGCCGTAATTTGTGTGCCATGATACATTTTTTTGGTCCCAGCTCTGTCTTGAGCTGTTCAATCAGCAACCAGTAACAAGCGTACTCTGATTAGTTTTGTTCAAGTACAACTGGGTAGCCTCCTGACCAAAATCTTGCCATACACCTCTCGCTTCTTTTTTTTAGGAAGTTCTCGGATGCCATAGAAGATGCCGTCTATGATAAACCAGGTGGCAATCACGCATATCTAGAAAGAGCGAGAGTTAGTACTACAGGGCCAATTTGACCCTTTGAAGATGGCAGCTTGTACTTAAATGCTTACCATTTTTATCAGAGAACAGAGAATTTGAGGCAGGGGATGTTTTTTTTTCTTCTGAGTGCAAAAATAGCTCCATGTCCAGACGGTGTCCTTTCAGGTTTCCAGTCAGTGGGAAGCCATGGAGTTTCCCTTGATGCTCTCCGATCAAACATCCCCCCCTGGCATGCCCTGTGATCTCGACAGAACTTACTTCCAGTTTGTGGTGTCTGTCCAGGTTTGTATGGGTGGCAGGTACACATTACCTAATGGAAAACCACTGCCATGACTCACGGCCCGGCCTCCCCCGCTACTGATTTGTTCATGATTTGTGCCTCTAAGGGTATTTTGTAATTCTACCTTTTTTTTAACGCCTCTGAGGGGAGTTTAAATCCCAAGAATTTAGAATACGACTTTCAGGAAGGCAGACTATGATGACACAAAGTCAAACATCCTTTCTCTCTTCATCCATGGTTAGAAGAAACCATTGTGGCAATTACCATCACTGTTGCCCTATTTCACTTCCTGAGGTTTGTCTTAAAGCCAATGGCAAAACCCTTAACATTCTACTACTTGATGAAGGACCAATGAATGTATTTTATTTGGAGGTTTAAAAACCTTTACAGATTTAAAGGGAGGCTTAAGAACTGCCTTGAAGCTGAGACTTCTGAAAAATATAAGCAATTTTCTTTAATCTTTTATGCACAGAACCACAGAATGAACTCTCTAGCTCATCAGAAGGAGTCATTGAGGGGCGCCTGGGTGGCTTAGTAGGTTAAGCCTCTGCCCTCCGCTCAGGCCATGATCCCGGGGTCCTGGGATCAAGTCCAGCATCTGGATCCCTGCTCCGCTGGGAGTCTGTTTCTCCGTCGACCCCTCCCCCACCCTTGTGCGCGCTCTCTTTCTCCCTCTCATGCTCTCTCTCACACACACTCTCTCTCTCAAATAAATAAATAAATCTTAAAAAAAAAAAAAAGGAGTCAGTGAGCATATTGACCAGTTATCCTTAGCAGTGGTCACCTTCACTGCTTCTTGGATTGCCTTTCCTTTTTTCATTAGTCCACTCCTCTGGTTTCTCATTCCTGCACTCAGGAATTATTTTCCAAAGTAATCATTGGCATGGAGTTTAAAAGTTAATATCATTAATATGCTTCTTTTATTTCATTTTCTCTTTTGATACTTGATGAATCCGATTCTCTCTCTAAGAAAAAAATATGATTGTTACATAACTAAGTTGAAATAATGAACAACTCTAGATTTTCAAAAATTGGACACGTGGAGGGCATAATGGGGCTATCCAGTTGTATTATAGCTCTATAACTGTAAGTGAACACGTTTCTTGGACCTAAAAAAAGGCATAACCTCAAACACTGTAAAACTAGTAATAGGGCAAACTGGAGGTATTATTATCTAGCAAAAAATATACAAGTAGCTGCTTTAAAAATACCAGAAACTTCCCTTTTCTTTCTGTCTACCTACGTATCCCAACTCCCTCATTTAACATATTCTTTTTTTCCATTATAGAAAATATTTAACAGCGAAGACGCTGAAATTGTACGATCACATGTTCCTGCTGACTAGGGGAGTTGTGGGTGAGATGAGCAACTGCTAATGTTTTAGGCATAATTTAAAGTAGTGCCATTACTTATCTCTGAGCTCTAGGAGAAAATGGTAAGAACAGGAGAACAAAACTTTGAAATGCACAGATCTCTAGCAAACACACACAAGCACATGCACTCACACACAATGCTTAACATATTTTCACCTGCATTCCTTTTCCGTATCTTCAATTTATAAACATTTCTGTTATTAAATGACTCTCAGTGGAATGAGTGCTGATGGTAAGCGTTATGCCATCTCTTCCCCTGAAGCAGACCCTGTGATTCAAGGCAAGGTCATGTGCTTTTTAGCATTCCTTTGCTCTGCAGCTCTTTTCAGATTTTCATTGATGTGTAAAATAGAAGAAAAAAAAATAGCCTTGTATTTGTCTTTCACAAAACTGCTGTTTGTATTGTTTTGAATATAGAATCTATCTTTGAAAAATGGGCAAAGAAAGAAGTATAAAAATTGAAGTGGAATTTTAAAATAGCTAATGGTTCTACAGTACCATTGTTGGAACGTATAGGTGCAAAAGATCATTTCAGCTAAAATGTGAATATACAAGGGAAAGAACTAGAAGATTATAAAATGGGCAGGAATAAAAGCAATTTAAGATTCTATAACAGGGACTCTAAAAAGTAATTTATTGAAAATCTTGTTTCTGGAATTCATTAGCATGATGTATGAAAGTATTTTTCTGATGTCTATTTTTAGTAAGCAATATTAAACCCCAAAACATCTATAATGATTCCCTATACCTAGTCTAATCACCTAATTTTGTAGAAAGAGATTACTCAAGAGGTTAAATAACTTTCTTAATTTGATATAGTTATTGACAGAAATGAGAGTACAGTATATATTTTCTGACATATTTAAGGGGATCCATATTAGGACAATATGGACTGGTGGCATGGTATACAGCAAAAATAAAATTAATTTCATGGTTAATTTCTATATAACAGCAATAATAATAATAATAATAAGCTACTAACTAGCAATTTCAATTGCAATAATAATAAGTTGTATAAGAGTTTACAACTACTAGACAACTAAAAGTATATGTGTTTGTAAACACAGATGTTTTAGGTTCAAGATATTCAGCACAGTTCTTATCATGGTCATTATATATACTGTAAACTGTAGTGAATTTTCATTAGGACCAAATTTCCAGAAGTCTTTGCTTATACCAAATTCCATTATCCAATACTAGAATTAATAATAATAATAATAATAATAAATACCTTAAGATTTTTACATAATTATTATTACATAAAATGCACTCATGTTAAATAAATTAATGTTAGAAAACACTTATTTCCCTCATATTTGTTTTACTCCTTGTTTTATTGGTATGTTATACTGATTTAATTAAGTGATTGAAATGGATTAGACAGAGATAGAGAAAAAATAAGGATTATATACAAAGTTCTGTCGGGAAACTAGGGGAATAATAGTTTTGTCAAAACTAGGAGAGAGCACACAGGAAGAAAGAATATCACTTTATTCTATACTTTCACAAGGTCCTGTTAGAATACTAGGAAAGTGCCTTATGCTTTCTTCTCCAACAACCAATCATCCATCTGTCCACACATTCATCCATCCGCCCAACCATCCAAATTCACTGAGAATTAAGCATCTGTATCTATATCAGCTTTTGCTGATGAATTAAAATTGTGTAAATATTTGCTGTTTAAGTTTATCATATCAAGACTGTTTATCAATCTTTATGTGGTTTAAAATGAGGCATCTTAAAGAAGAAATATTGTTAAAATGTTTATACCACCCAAAACAATCTACAAATTTTTTAAAAATATTATTTATTTATTTGAAAGAGAGCTAGAGAGAAAACATGGGCAGAGGGAGGGGCAGAAGGAGAAGCAGACTCCTGGCTGAGCAGGGAGCCTGGCTCAGGGCTCCATCCCAGGACTCCGAGACCATGACCTGAGCCAAAGGCAGACACTTAACCAACTGAGCCACCCAGGCGCCCTGCAATCTACACATTTAATGCAATCCCTATCAAAATATGACCGGCATTTTTCACAGAGCTAGAACAAACAATCCTAACATTTGTATGGAACCACAAAAGACCCTGAATAGCCAAAGAAATCGAACAAAACTGGAGGCATCAGAATTCCAGACTGCAAGTTATATTACAAAGCTGTAGCGGTCAAGACAATATGGTCCTGGCACAAACAAACAAACACAAAGATCAGTGGAACAGAATAGAAAACCCAGAAATGGACCACAACTATACGGTCAGCTAATCTTCAACAAAGCAGGAAAGAATATCTTTTGGAAAAAAGACAGTCTGTTCAACAAACGGTGTTGGGAAAATTGGATAGCAAAAGAATGAAACTGAACCACTTTCTTACACCATACACAAACATAAATTCAAAATGGGTAAAAGACCCAAATATGAGACAGGAATCCATCAAAATCCTAGAGGAGAACACAGGCAGCAACCTCTCTGACCTCGGCGATAGCAACTTCTTACTAGGTATGTCTCCTGAGGCAAGGAAAACAAAAGTGAAAATGAACTCTTGGGACTTAATCAAGATGAAAAGCTTTTGCACAGCAAAGGAGACAATCAACAAAACTAAAAGGAAACCTTCAGAACGAAGATATTTGCAAATGGCATATCTGATAAAGGGTTACTATTCAAAATCTATAAAGAACTTATCAAACTCAACACCCCAAACTCAAATAACCCAGTTAAGAAATGGGCAGAAGACATGAACAAACATTTTTCTAAAGATATCCAGATAGCTAATAGACACATGAAAAGATGCTCAACATCATTCATCATCAGGGAAATACAAATCTAAACTACAATGAGATATCACCTCACACCTGTCAGAATGGTTAAAATTAACAACCCAGGAAACAACAGGTGTCGGCGAGAATGTGGAGAAAGGGGAACTCTCTTATACTGTTAGTGGGAATGCAAACTGGTACAGCCACTCTGGAAAACAGTATGGAGATTCCTCAAAAAGTTAAAAACAGAACTACCCTGTGACCTAGCAATTGCACTACTAGGTATTTACCCAAAGAACACAAAAATACTGATTTGAAGGGACACATGCTCTCTGAGGTTTAGAGCAGCACTATCAACAATAGCCAAATTATGGGAAGAGCCAAATGTCCATCGACTGATGAATGAATAAAGAAGAGGTGGCATATATATATATACAATGGAATATTACTCAGCCATAAATAATGAAATCTTGCCATTTGCAATGACGTGGATGGAGCTAGAGAGTACTATGCTAAGTGAAATAAGTCAGTCAGAAAAAGACATGTATCATATGATTTCACTCATATGTGGAATTAAAGAAACAAAGCAGATGAGCATAGTGGGAGGGAAGAGAGAGGCAAACCATAAAAGAGACTTTTAACTATAGAGAACAAACTGAGGGTTGCTGTAGGGGAGGTGGGCTGTGGGATGGGCTAAATGGATGATAGGTATAAGGAGGGCACTTGTGACGAGCACTGGGTGTTATATGTAAGTGATGAATCACTAAATTCTACTCCTAAAAGTAATATTACACTATGTGTTAACTAAATGGAATTTAAATAAAAACTTGAAAAAAAATGTGGCATTTTTATATTTCAAACAGTCCTTGCGCATCTTCATGTGACTTCACCCATATAGAAATATTGTACTAACATAAGGGATCAAAAAGGCCCATTTAGCATCCTTCCAGACCTTGCCTTATGTCTCTCTTCATCTGGCTGTTCATCTGTATCCTTTATCCTATCCTTTAATAAACTGGTAAACGTAAGTAAGTGTTTCCCTGAGTTCTGCGAGCCTACTCTAGAAAATTAATTGAACACATGGAGGGATGGCTTTAAGGGTATTTCAAAAATAATGGCGAAGAACACGAAAGTGTATCTTGTATTATACATATAAAAATATCATTTGTACTTTTTTCTTTTTTAAGTTTTTTTTTAGATTTATTTATTTGAGAGAGAGAGCACATGCGAGTGGAGGGGAGGGGCAGAGGGAGAGGAGAGAATCTCAAGCAGACTCTCCACAGAGCGCAGAGCCCCACGTGGGGCTTGAGCCCACCCCCATGAGATCATGACCTGAGCTGAAATCAAGAGTTAGATGCTTAACTCACTGAGCTACCCAGGCGCCCCAATCTGATACTAATTTTTACTGGTTTGGGGGTTTTCAACAATTTTCATTTGGTCCTACTCAGGTTGCAATTACTAACCATGGGACACGGTGGTGGTATCTGTGTCTAGGCAAAATTATGAACTATTTACAATACAATTTTTCTAATGCATCAATCCAAAATAAGTTGCAGTGTCATTTCTTGACATAGTCTTCCTCCCTTCTAAACATTAATATCTGTAGACTTCTTAGAAATAGAAAAAGAAACTAATGTTGTCTAAAAAAATATATATATATTTACATGTGAATATATATATGTAATTTAAATACAGCTCCAATTCAAACTTCAAACTTGAAGATTTTCTCATTTTCTTCAAAGAAATGGTTTTATATTTTTCGAAGTAACCATTGTTCCAAACTCAAACGTAGGTGTGAAAATTTTGATGGTTATATGCAGTTACCATAGACTTTTACAGAATTTGTGAGAACTATTTATTAATAGCCTATAAGTCACAACTATGCTTTTAATATACATTAATTCATCACACATGAAGTAAACAAATGAGATGAAAAACATTAGTTTTGTGTACTCATCTGTTATTTAATTTTAAAAGATAAAATCTAATGAGAGTAATTGAATGGTGACCAGTTACTTAAATTATTAAGTGTACTGAGAAAAAAATAGGCATATATATTTAATAATGTTTAGAAAAGAAGTGTCTAACTATAATATAATCAGAAAGAAATTTTCTACTTGTAAAGCAAGAAAACTGAAGTATTACATTTGACAAAAGAAATATTTTAATCATAGTGTTATCACAAAATTTTGTTTACAATGAGATAATGTGTAAATGGATAAAAACTAAGAAATTATAATCATATCAAGCACATTACTGTAAAACATTCAAAACTGGAACTTCATTTAAATTCAATAAAATAGCTATGAAAGGTCTCTGAATAATATCCTCAATAGTTTTATAATTTTTTTTAATGAAAATTCCTTAAAAGTTAAAAGTTAGGTTTAGCCTATCACCAAATGTACCTGGTTGTTTTAAAAAAATTATGCGTGCGGGGCGCCTGGGTGGCCATCTGCCTTCGACTCAGGTCATGATCCCAGGGTCTTGGGATCGAGCCCCACATCCCTCTCCCTGCTCCGCGGAAAGCCTGCTTCTCCCTCTCCCACTCCCCCTGCTTGTGTTCCCTGTCTCACTGTGTCTCTTTCTGTCAAATAAATAAATAAAATCTTTAAAAAAAAATATGCTTGCGCTTTGCTTTCTGCCTCATTTTGGGGCTACATTGTCTAAAACGTAAATTGATAATACAGATGTTTTGAAACACATGCAGCTAGGTTATGAGGGAAGTCATAGAAAATGATTTCTTCAACAACTGTTAAAAGAAAAAGTTTAAAAACACTGTGTTCAGATTGTATAAAATCTTTGTTCTATTGTCAACTAAATTGCACTATCTTCCTTTTTGACAAACTTATTTTTAATCACAAATTATAGTTAAAAATGATGTTTTGAGAGAACATAAATTGATCGAACCTTACTTGTAATTGAAATGACAGGATGTAACAGGTTAAATTGTGTCCCCCAAAAGACAGATTTCGTATCCCTTGGGATCTGTGAGCATTGCTTTCTGTGGTAAAATATGGGATTGAATTAAGGATTTTGAGAGAAGGAAGCTTGTCTTAGGATTATCCAGGTGGGCCCTAAATCCAGTGACAAGTATCCTTAAAAGAGCAAGACAGGGAGATGAGACAGGTACAGAAAGAAGGCAACATGAGGACAATGGCAGAGACTGCAAAAATGCAACCACAAAACAAGGAATGCTGACTCCAGAAGCTGAGAGAGTCAATGAACTACTTCTAAAATCCCTGGAAAAGTGTGGTGCTAGCCTCCGGATTGGGAGAAAAAAATTGCTATTATTTTAAGTGCCAAATTTTTGATAATTTGTCATGCTAGCCCTAAGTAACTAACATGGAGAGAAAACTAGCATTTTAGTTAGCTGATAATTTGAAATTAAATAGTATGGTGGGTTTTAAAAATTTATAAAAGGGTTTGAAACGATCACAAGACAGATCAGCGGCGTTGTAACCAAGGTACTTCAATTAGTCACTCTACTGACAAAATGAGAGAAAGTTATTAATTAGTACAAATTAAATCATTTTGTCTCTATGTTTTACACATAATTTAGAAGTTTTTGAATTATGGTTATTAGGTTGATTATAGAACTAACCTGCTGATATATTACAGTAACATGAAAACTAAGGTTTTAAAATTTAAGCATTCAAGAAATGATAAACAAATTGGATTGATATCAAGAATGAGACATTCTGCTTAATAGTGTCTTATGGATTTCATGTTTCAGATGTGGTCTTGAGTGTTTATAATATGCTTCCTACTTATCAGTAACTCCAAATACTTGCCAGTTTTTTGTGAATTCAGGGCAAGGATTACTATTAATGCCACTCTTCATTAATATTTCTTTCTACTTCTTAGGCAAACTTAAATGTGTTGGTTAAAATCAGGTGGTTAATAAGACGCTCTTGAATTTTCACTATGTTCATAATTGCACCAATATACACATGGGTTTTTGAGACTGGTCAAGGTCTGAATATTAAAAATGAAGAAGGATCCACTCACTTTTATACAAGGCTGTCGAACAGTCTGAACATGACTTAGTGAGACAGGTCCATTTTCCCTGATATTTATTTCTCCTTGAGTCCCTTTCACTACATTTGTCAGGCTTGTCTCCGTGGAATTAAGTCCCATTCATTTTCAATAGGTTGATATTGTTTTTCACTGATGGTCATCTAGAACTTTTTCCAGCTGTGGTGTTCTGTAGACTCTCCTGTATTCATTTTATAATTTTTAAAAATCTTTCGAAGCATGAGCAAGGAAAAAGTACCAGCATTTTCCATGGTCTGGTTCCTTCTTTTTTTTTTTTAATGCAACAATGTGAGATAGGGTAAGTGAATTCAGGATTTAAAAACATACATACAATATACATACATACAATATAACGTGTCTAGACATTGCTGTGTGAGTAAAGGAAATATCAGAGCACAAAGGCTGCTTGTCTTGTGACAGGTAACCTACAGGCTGACAGCACGTAGTACTCCCATCCTGCAGCTTAATACGCTAAGCAATAAAGCAGAGAACAACGGTGTCTGTGGCTTTTCTAACTCTTCTAAGAGAGATTTTATGTCACTCTGACTTCATAATATTGTTATTAACAATTTTTTTCAAATATACCACTATAATAGAAATCACAGTCTATTTTATTTTTGAAGCCTTTACCTTAGTATCTTTTTTTCCGTGTAGGTCTCCACAGCATTATATATGTATGGATTGACTTACTCATTTCTCGATGGGTACATCACTAACATTATCATTTGTAGATAAAATAATAACAATTTTAATATAAATGTACCTTTAATTTTCCAAGAAATAACTTTTTTTATTTTCATGCTGCTGTCTTGACTTGGTTGCTTATAATTTCTTGCCTGGCATAACACATTAGTCTAGTTAGAAAATATTCCTCATACCTCTTGCACTTAATCTGAAATTGTCTAAGGAATTACCTCAAATTATCTAAAAACAAAAGCAACCCTATAATCAATTTTTTAAGATAAATCTTCGTGATTTCTCCAATGTCACCAAAATAAAATCTCAAATTATTTGAGGGAAGTCCCGCCCATCTTATGTGGTGCAGACTTAACTTACATGTTCCACCCAAATGGGAAAGGAAGAAACAAAATTACCTCTGTTTACAAGTGTCGTGATCTTGTATGTGGAAAACCCTAAAAGTTCCACAAAATAACTGTTAGAAGTAATAAGCAAATTCAGCAAAGTAGGAGGATACAGAGTGAACACAGAAAAATCAGTTTAATTTTTTATACACAAACCATGAACAATGTAAGAAGAAAATTAAGAAAACATTTCCATTTCTAATAGCATCAAAAAGAACAAAATATTTAAGAATTAACTAAGGTGGTGAAAGCAGCATATCGTATGGTGGTATTTTTTTCTTACCATTCTGCCAAGCTCTGTCTTTTGATTGGATGCATAGATCAATTACATTTAAGGTAATTATTGATTGGTGGCACTTAGGTCTGCTATTTTATTATGTGTTTAAATTTTTTTCTTGGGTTTCTTGTTTCTCTGTTTCTCTGTTCTTACCTTTCTGAAGGTTTCTTGAATATTTTTTAGGACTCAGTCTTGTTTTATCTATAGTGTTTTGAAAGTATCAGTTTTTATACTTTTGTAGTGGTTGGTCTGGTTTTTACAATATTCATACATGACTTATATCCGTCCACTGGTACCAACATTTTACCCAAATTTGAAAAACAAAGTTGTTTTTAGTACCTTTAAATGAGACAAGTGTTTCAGTTTCTTAGGTTATAGACCACAGTTCATGATAACCTCCATTTTTGCGTTGATGCTAATGCTCTAGTCTGGGAAATAACTCATTATGTTACAATGTAAACGTTCATATACTCCTCATAAAACATTATTTATTTATTCCACAGGTTCTTAGTCTTTGATTTTTAGTATAAGGAATCCCTTATTGCTAATTACATGCCAAATTGTGTTATACATTTACACCAAATATAAACATAGAAATATGCTTATATTTACTACATAGTAATCCTTTCAAAATAAATATTATAATCCTTGAATGAATTGATTCTCATATGTTTTCAAAACATTACTAACATATTTCAAGTTATTAGTTGATAGTGTGGTTATTTCAAGCAATCTTCTTAAGAATAACAGAATTTCAATTGAAACAAAAATTCTTTACTTTTGTTGCTTTCATATAGTGTAGACTCCAAATCACAAATGACAGAGAGGATTGCTGATTTGTGTTTAAAGGACATGAAGATTTTACAGTTATGGAAATTTTTTTAATAAATGTTTTTACTGTGTTAAATGAAATTAAATACAATGTTGAATATATATGTAGAAAAAAAAAACAACTTACAGATTGTAAAAAGTTGGCAAATAACATAAAATCCAGAGAAACAATCAAGGGATTTTGGATAACCTCCTGGCCATAATAATAATTCCTTCTTTTCTACATAAGATTCATTAGCTTCTAATTCTGATAATAAAATATTCTCTAAAAATAATCATTATGATGTTGATAGAAATTATATTGATTATTTTTTACAGCAATTTTAGACATCTGTTATTGGGGGGCAGTTTACAAAATATACAAAACCTTAGAGCAATAGATAGTAAACACTTAAATATTAGGAAGTCAGTGCTTTTTAATGTAATGGAAGGAGTTAGACATTAACAACTCTTCTTGGTTTTCACAAGAGACTTTCGTCAGTAGAGATGAGAGGGGAGGGTGGACAGGACAGGGAAAGGGTGTTAAAGAAACATCGGAATCAAGACAGTTTCATTTTCATTCTGATGTTAAGTTTATGGTGAGTGATCACAATGAAACAAATGCTTCGTGCCCTCCACTTCTTGATGTAATCAATGCAGGATAGAGGGATAAGGATTCCCTAGATGGGCACAGCCTTCTCGGCACAACCCACTCCCATTCCAACAAAATCAGTGTTCATCTATACAGTGATTTAAATGTACTTCCAAAGTTGAGGAGTCTGAGGAATAGGGCACAGCAGGAGGCCAGAAGAGGAAGGAAACTGATCAGTAGCAAAACCTGACTGGGGAGAAGGCTTGTTGGAGATAAAAGAGCACTGATAGATCAGAAGAGAAGAAAGTCAAAAGAAATTTTAACCAATGTCCTGGTTCTTAGGTGTCACCTGGGCCCAAGCACCCCCACCTTCTTTTTTACCAACTAGCTCTAACCTGTAGAGACTCCATGGAGTCTTAAAATGTAGGACCAAATTCTAGGATACAGCAGAGATTTCCAGTGGCGCGGTGGCCTCCGTGAGCCGTCAGTCAGTCACAGGGGATGCAGGACACAGATCCCCTCTTCTGGCCATAAGCAGCCTCTGCTGTTTTCACCAGTGTGCCATGCAAAGGTTACTTTTTTCCCTTAAGGAACAGATTGGGAATGGTCGCATGCTCTACGGTTGCCTTCTCAAAATTCTTAATTTTTGAACAAAGGGCTCTGCAGCTGCTCCTGAGTACAGTACAAGAAAATGCGGGGAAAGGGAGAAAAAAAAGACATTCAAGGATCAAAGAGAACCTTGGAATAATACGGCAGGAGACAGTGCTCATCTGGGCTCCAGGGCAGAGGGGGCAACAAACTTCAATAAAGGAAAGGTTGAAACAAAACAAAACAAATTGAATACGTTCCACCAGTGATCCCCAAATCCCTTTGCCACAATATAGTGTTTCGAGTAAAACAATTCAGAGAAAGGTGATCTTCATGCAGAGGCAGCAAACAGGACTCTAAACAGAGGGAGAGGTCCAGTGTGAGTATAGGGACATGCAGAGGAACAGGGTTTGGCCAATGAGCCTCAGGAGCTGCTGACCCTGCTACCTGTCTGACAACAACCAACTGGACCACCCTGATCAACCAGCTGGCCTCGGGAGGATCAAGGGGTGCAGTTTTTATTTAGCGTCTCAGGGGCAAAATTTCAAGGATTTGATTTTTGGTTTACTGGCAAAAAGGGAAAATTCACAGTTTCGGGTTCGGTATAGAGACAATCCAGCATCCACGATGCCCTCTGTTAAGAAAAAGGGTTTCTCCAGCACATGGATCCATTCTCAGCTACCTGGCTGTATTCTGGGAGGTACCACCTCTCTCAAATCTGACTACTCAAAAGTTAGTCCTCACTAACAGTCTGGGAGGGACCACTCAGGCTTAAAAAGGTAGCAGATAATGGGACTGTCATCTTTTACACATTTTCCTTCTTGAATCTCTAATGGTCAGAGTGGTGAAGAAAGGGAGAAGCCCATCAGGGATAAAAAGTCTCAGCACTGCTTTCTGACAAGACTGTCCTGAGGGAACATGTAACAAGGTGAATGTAGATGGTGGAAAGTGGCCACTTACACAAATCCTTTCCAGTAGCGTTCACCCCACCAGAGACCCATGCACCTCAACTTTGGAGGTTTTATCAATGTCAGGCCAGGGGAGAGGCAGCAGGTCCAACAAGGACAGAGATTTGGTTCACCTGTATGTCTTAGTATAGCTTTCCAAATTTAGGAAGGATGATAAAATGTGCAAAAAGGTCCTTCACGTGACTTGATTCCCTCAACCCAGTCCCCAGTCTACTCTGGGTGATAAAAGATCAGGAATTCAACAAGCCCCAACTTTCTAGAACTCATATGCATTACCTAACAGGTGCTCTGGGTTTATCCTGCAAGAGACTATCTGGAGAGAAAGTAAAGAATATTCTTGTTTAAAGACTTGATACTTCCCCCCTAGTTCTAGCCCCTGCTTCCCAAATCTCTGGTCAGAATTATCCCCCAGAATATGGCTACTTGCTGGGGAGAAACTCATTTTCCTGAAGTCACTTATCCAAAAGAGATGCTGGGCGATATGTATACAAAATCAAAAATCGGGGCGCCTGCTTAAGCGACTGCCTTCGGCTCAGGTCATGATCCTGGAGTCCCAGGATCGAGTCCGGCATCTCCCTCTGACCCTCTCTCCTCTCATGCTCTCTCTCTCTCATTCTCTCAAATAAACAAATAGAATCTTTAAAAAAAAAAAAAGCAAAAATAAATATTAATGCACAAAAAGGCTTTGTGAGTTCATTAAAACCACTTGCTTGTGAAACAGCCCCGGGATCCTGCCGAGTCCTACCAAGGGCAGTGTTGAACCCAAGGCAGGGACTCCCAGAGCTCAGCCAAGCAGAGTGAGGTAGGGTGTTACTGAGGTGCCACCTTGTGAATATGTGGGATCCGAAGGCCCTCACCCTCAAGTCTTCTTTGGGCAAGACCCCCTCAAAAGTCAATGAAGAACAGAGACAACCAGCCCCAAAGACTGCGTAGTCGCTTTGCCCAGTCACCTAGGTAGGGCCTGAGCCAGCTGCTGTCCATTAGCGCTCCCTGGTGGGGACATAATGACAGATCAGGATAAATTCCCGCAGGTCAAAGGTGAACTGCCAAAGCTCCTGGCCGTTAGCACAAAATAAACCACCGGCTACCTGACTGGGACAAACAGAATGCACATAACCTCTACACACCACCAGTTCCTTGGGCCTCTTTAATCCTGAAGGGCTCACAGTCCACTACTCTCCCACCTCAGGGTCTTCTCATCCGTAGTACAGGCCAAACACACTTCTAGGGGGGAGACTGGATGTAAATTAAGGCAAGGCTGGGCTTTCAGAGACATCCCCACCTCTCCACCAGGACCATTAAGGTCAATGGAGGTAGCCAGATGTCAAGTGACTATATCACAGTGGCTCCCCATCCTCTTTACCCCCCAGGGAAGGCCTGACATGCTGGGCTGTCACTCCATAAAATCATGTTTCTTTGGAATTGAGGAGAGAAGAGAAACCTCCCTTTCTGCCCATCCAGGCTGCCACTTCGGCTGGCACCACACAATGACTCTTCTGGCTGACAAGGATTCATCCCAAAGCTTGCTGACCCCAGTTTGGATCTAGCTGCCAAAAGATTTTCCTGTCCAATCAGCAGATTAGAGTCTTGGAACAAGCAGGCCCCTCCAGCCCTCCAGCTGTCCTGCTGACTCGTCTTTTCTGAGCGACCAAATTCCCAAAATCTCCCTCATAGCTGCTGTCCCAGGTGGAAATCTGGCAATAATACCCACAGTGATAACCTCTCGCCACCTCCTCTATTCAGTGAGGCTGTTGGTTGGGTTCTTAGCAGCCTAAAACCTATCAGTAACCTAAAACGGGAGAGGTTGGGGAAGGCGATCTAGTCGACACCAATTGCCTGACAAGATCCCTAAACCAGCCTCTAAAGAATAAAAAACACAGTCCTTGGTGGGCAAGAACAGGTAAGGAGGTAAACATGATAGGACTGCGGCTTCTCAAGAACAGTAACAGCTCATGTGCTTTCTTCTTTTTTCTTCCCTAAACACAAGACAGAACGGGATTCCTAGCAAGGCAAAATTTGAAACTTCGGCTAAAGAGGGAACGACAGCCATCAGAAAATCAACACCCTGGCTGCCGCCTGGGAGCTCCCCTGGCTCTGCTGGGATCCAGTCAGCCGTCCAGGCTCTTTGCTGCCTCTTTGCAATGGTCACGGTACAAGAAGGTCTGCTTAACGGTGAAGTCGAGCAGGTCCGTGCACGCGCACGCGCCTGCTCGTGGGGCTGTGGGGGCCGCAGCCTGTGCAGCGGTACCTCAGGGCCCCCAAGTGCGTCTCCAGGCAGCACTGGATGGCTGCATGGCCTTGGAAGAACTTGTGGCACCCCTTACACCTACAGCTTCCCGCCTGGGGATCCACCAGAGGTAGCTGAACTCGCTTGTGTGGCCAAACCTTTTGCCGCAGACCTTAGAGCTGTACTTGCTGTTCCCGGGCCGGCCCTGTGAGCCAGGTCCTCACTCAGGAGCTCCTTGGCTGGAAGCTTCCACTTCTGGACTGCTCCGTGCGATAGCCCCAAACCGGGCCTTGCCGCCAGGCCACCGTTGTATTTGTGCTGCTGACACGGTAGCGACCGGCAGCCTCTGACTTGAAGCTCCGGCCGCACAAGTGGCAGGGGACTTCCATTCTTCCAGGCTGTGGTGCACGGCCATTTGCTTCTCTGGGGGGTGCCAGGCCACAAAGCCGTTCACACAGACGGAGCAGGAGAGGACTGAAGTGCCGAGGTGAAGAGCATGTGCCATCCGGGGCTGCAGAGGTGAAGTGGTGCTGGTCACAGATACCGCAGGCCTGGCACCGTCCAAGTTTAGATGGTCAAGGACGTGGCTCTGGACCATGTGGAGATGTTCGGCCTGTGCCTTCCCACAGACAGCGCATTTCAACTCTGTGGAGGCTGCACCTGAAAACAAACCCAGAATTCCCAGTCACGGGATCACTGGGGTGGGCAGTGATGTTGTTCTCAAATGTTCCATCCCGTGGGTGGAGGGTCAGCTGCCACTTGATGATGAACTTAGTTTCACATGTGTCACAAGAGGAGAAGAAAATACCAATGTGGAATAGAACATGGGTCATCTGGGAGTTTCGCTGCTAGCAGTGGGTCTCACAGAACTTGCGGTTGCCTGTCAGCGGGTCCATGGGGTCCTGAGCATGCTGTCAGATCCAGTGAATGCTGTGTTCTAGAACTTTCTTGCACACCTGGCAGGGCATGGCCTTATTCTCGCAGTTATCATTCTCTACAAAAGTCAGCTCGTCTTCACTGGTATCTCTCAACTCATTCACCTCCTCAGCTATGCCTGTCTCCTGAGTGGGGTCTTCAAACTGCAAGTCATCATCCCCCGGGTTGTCCAGCTGGAGCTCATCCATCTTCTCAAAGCCAGGATCTTTGGAGTGGTTGCTATTGCTCCCACAGGAATTGGTTCCCCTGCTGATGTCTATTTGCACTGTCAGGAGGAAAGGAACTATTTTTACTGAAGTCTCCACTGCTCTAAACTTTGTATGGCGGGCGGGAGCTGGGTCATCATCCTACTAACAGGCATGGAAGGAGGAGGGGCATCATGGTCTTCTGTCTTCGGTGGCAGGGGCTGTTGCAGCAGACACAAGCTATGGTTAGTGTCATTGGTAACATTTCTCTCTTCCTCCTTATAGCTTCCTCCAGCATCACTAGGTAACACATAGTTCCTATCAGGACCAATGGGCTCCCCATCATCCCAGCGTTCTTCAAGGGGACGAGTGGGTTCTGCTGAGTTACAACTCTGGGTAGCACTGGTGCTGGTCCAGAGCGTGGCCACAGCAGTGCTCTCCAGGCCAGGGAAGGTGGAGGGCCAGGCCTCGAAGAGATCCTCCACACCCAGACACTCAATTACCTCTTAGATGACCCCAACATTGATCGGGTCTGTCAAGGCCTCTGATGTGTAGCCAAAGCTCAGAGTCTTCTCAGCGTTGGCAGGGGTGATAAAGTCCACCACATTGGTCCTGGTAGCATCAAGCCCAATATTCAGGAAAAGTTTCTGGAAGTATCTAGCCATACAAGCCCTCACAGCTTTGTGGGCCAGGAAGGAGACGCTCCCCGACACAATGGCGACATCACACATGGTTTCCCAGAGCTGGCACTTACTGAGTTCCTTCAGCAGGTTGTTGGGGTGGTTGTTGCTTTGCAGTTTGATCCTCATGCCCATTTTAGCAGCTCCTGTGAAGTGGCCCCCTTATCAGCACAGTTCATCCGCTCCTTGGGTGCGCCTCACATAAAAGCCCATCCCGACCAGGAGGGGGTGCCCCATATTGATTGTTTCTTAAGTGGTAACTGTATTTGTAACCAAAAGGTGCACTGCAAATATGATCTCCTATCTTTTCTCCCCAGCACATTCATCTCTGGCCTGGACACTTGCAGGAACTTCCTAACACATCTTCCAGCTTTCTCTCTTATTCTATTTCAAACATCTCTGTGGCTGCCAAAGTGATCTTTTTTAAAATTAAAATAAAATAATATGACTTGTCTACTATAATATATCATTATCTTCTCTCAGCACTTAGAATCAAAATTATTTCTACATATTCTACAGGATCTTATATGGCCTGAGCCCTATTTATCTTCACAGTGGCCTTTTCAACCATTCTTTCCTTTTGTTCAATATACACTCATCACACTGGTCATTTTCAATTCTTTCTCAGCTTAGAGAATTCCACCATGGAGGTTCCAAGGCTTTGAGTTGTTCTCCCTTCAGCCTTTCACATAGCATTAAAAAATTAAAAAATAAAATTAAAAAAATACTTCATCTTTTTCTATAAATGTCATCTCTACAAAGATTATTTCTGTGACCATTCCATATAATACACAGCTCTTCCCATAACATCATGTTACTCTCTATTATAAAGACATTCCTTATTGCTTAAAGTATTATTAAATATTAACTACATATTAAGCTATTATTAATATTTGATAACTATGTTATGTTAGATATTAACTGTTTTGTTTCTATGATTTTTTTCTCTATTTTGAAACAGACCAGCCAGACGTTTGTGCCCCTCTCTCACTCAGATGTGCTTCTTGTGAATGATGTTAAGGTGTGAATTGTAGAGAAGAAAACAAAAAGACCCTTACAGAAAACAGGATCTCTTATTTGTTCTCTGGAAACCTAAGTTCCTTAAGAATTTTGCGAATAGAGAACAGAGACAGATGAGTGCCTCTGAGGAGAGAAAAGATTGAATAGGAGAATCGATGGTGATTTATTCTAGGTGTTCCCATGAGAGTAATACCCATACACCACTACCTTGCAGAGACCTGAGGCAGTGGTTTCAACTCCAGACAGATGATCTCATGGTGTGGTTTGAAATGTTCTGGAAAAGACTGGTGAATGTGAGGTTGCACATTAGCATATTGCAACCTCAAGGTATTACTGAGCATTGATAGTGACATCAAAGATATCCAAGATGGGGATAAAGATACGGCAATTAACCTCCCTTTCTATCACCACAGTTGAATTGTATTGTTGTGAAGCCCTAGAGAAAGGAGCACAGTCTGAGGACTACATTAGATTCAATTCCCTGCCTTCATTGTAAGATAGGACTTCAAAGTCAGTTTTAATATGATTTCAGGTCAATAAAGAAACGTGGCTTTTTGTTCTCACATCTGAACTTTTTGTGTAGGATTCACATGGAAAACTCTCATGTTCTTCTCATTGTTGTTTACCACCCATGTGGTCAAGGTTTACATCTGCTTGAATGAATATTACGTACCTAACATCTAATAGACTTACTGGTAAAGAATAGGAACACAATACATAGTTTTGTTAATCAATTAATAAAATGTGATCTGATTTTTGCAGGAGGGGAAAGGAAAAAATAACTCGGCCAAAATGAAACGACTCTTTAATACCTGAGTCTGGCCTTTGCTTATGAACCTTGAGCTCTTAGCCACTGTGCTGAAGCTTCCTCTGTGTCTGGAAGGAAACAACTCCAAACTGGTAGGTCTGGCATTTACAGCATTCATAAAAACAACGCATCATGAGAATAGATAGATGATGAGTTAAGACGAGTGTCCTGAGAGGACTGGGGGACTTAGAATATTATAAAACACATTTGGGAAGGTTAATCAGAGGTCAATTTTTTTTTTTTTTCTGAACAATTAAACTCTTAAGAAAATACTGGGGAATTTAACTAACATAAATCATGCAGCAAGTTGTAGAGGCAGCAAATTGGGGTTGTGGCTTAGCTACTAGTGTTTAGGCAGTTTGAGTTCAGCAGGATAGCTGAGGAGGAATATTTGGGGCTCCAGTCACTTAAGGAGTCACAGTGGAAATTATTTCATCTTTCAGGTTCTCTATACCATCATTCTCTGTTTTTCCTATACCTTATATATTTATGTTTCTTTTATAATTTATATCAAGATGTATTTTATTTTTCAGTCAATAATTTGCAGAATTATACTGCAAATGCACCTTTCAGTTGATGCCTATAAAATAAATGTTGCCATTTATATTATAAAACCTTCCAGAAATTTCTGTTAGATTATTTCCTGATACACATTTTAGTAGGTATTAATTTTATTATTGTCAAACAAATATAAACTGACGTTTTTTTCACACCTGTAAACAAAAGTGCCTATAAGGATAAGCTAGAGCATCATTTTCTTCAGAGATCTCTTTATCATGTATTTGAATATAGATTATATTAGAGTAAAAATAGCTTTCCCAAGAAAGAAGGAATTTTTCTTTCCTATGTTGAATAAGTCAATAATGATTCATTAAAATAGGAGTAAAAAAATTCCCCAGCTACTATAAAGCAACATAGTAATGACTGATAGTCTCAGTGGGCAATTAGGTGATCAAAAAGATTTAAAAATGATGAACATATACTATATGAGAGAATGGAAAATGCAACCTTTGCCAGAGAACAGGATATTTTACGTTGTTTCTGGAGGCAGAAACTAGCTCCCACATCACTAGTCTATGTCACACAGGTAGGAGAGCTGTTGAAGTGATAAATGGGAAGGAAGACAGAAGTGGCACTTTCTTACAGATCCTAACAGGTGTAACCAAAAATTCTGAAATAAGTTCAGTTTAAGAAGTAGTTTTAAATGTCTCCTACAGAGTGATGAAACTTCTGCGGTGAGTAGATAATTGGTGACAGAAGTCCTGGAAGTAAAAAAGGAATCCACAACCTTTGAGCTTCTTGTGGACCCTTAAGTCCCATTGGAGCCTCACCTCATTATCAGCAAGTGTCCCTATTAAGGGAAATTACCACTCTAGTGAAGTGGGAGACCATGTCATCCGATTTAATTTAGTTCCATGGAAAAGGTGCCAAGTAAGTGCATGTCCTCCTAAAAAACACATTTCAATTAATGCAGATCACTGTATTTAGTGAGAACATATAAAAGTAGGAAAAAGTAATCAAAGTTATGGCAATTTTGTGGTAATACAAATTAAATGGACAAACTCATTCTGTGAAATAAACTTTAATTTTTTAAGCAAAACATCTAATTTATAGAAAATCAATGCTATGCTCAGTTAACTTTATCTGTTCAGCTTATATATGTAAAATGTAACATGTTAAATAATGAACCGAAATTCTAAATAATCTAGTAGGATATTAATTTGGCATCTAACACAAGAAAAACACAATATATCATATGCAGTCTTCCCATTGTATTATTTTCTTCATACACACACAAAATTAAAAGTGGTTGTTTATAATTTTTCAACACTGAATTTTTTATTCACATACCATCACTTTCCAATATATTTTTCCAGTTTAAGTAATAGGGAACGAGTCACAAGTATGCTTTTGTAACCTAGAGATTTCAATTAGGAAATCTAAATGTTCCTCACAATCCAAAATGCAATGCTGCCATTCTCATATAAAATGGAAGTATTTACCTAAATTTACTAAAAGAAAAAGCTATTTTAATGGCTTAAGTTAAATACTTATTTCATTAGTGAATTATTTCATTTTTAGCCAATTTCCCAAATTCAAATTTTAAATGAACACTTGAAGGAACAATTAAGATTGTAGTTTCCTAATTGACATGTCATCAGCTCATCAGGTATCAATACTAATCAGATTAGTCTATTTTTTAATTATTTTTTAAATATTTCATTAAATAAAATACTAATAAATGTTAAATAACAAGTGGAACAGATATTCACAGCATGTATAACCAATGAAGGAATGACATCACAATGTATAAAGATCTTTAGTGAATCAAAACACATAATTAGGCATTTCCAAACAGAGGATATTCAAATGGTTAATAAACACCTTAAAATATAGTACCTAAATAGTAACCAGATAAATGCAAAATAAAACCACCATGAAATATTAATGACTACACACAGATACAATGTATCTAAAATCTGAAGATAGTTATAACTAAGTGTTATAAGTGTGATGAAGATGTGGTTCAATAAGAAACTCTATATATCTCCAGTAGAAGTCTAAAATGTTACAATGAATTTGAAAAACATTGTGTCATTATCTAACAAAAAATGAAATTTGTGTATATGACACAGCAATTCCAAACTCAGATGTGTGTATATATATATATATATATCCTTAATTATGCATTTCTGCAGAAATCATCATTTTTTTAGTTGCCAAGACTTGAGAAAATCCAAATGCCCATCAACAATATGATAGATAATTTTTTGTATACTCTTTTAAAGAAATACAATAAATAAACATACTTTAACTTCATGCAACAAAATGGTTGAAAAACATAGTGCAGTCACATGCGAAATTCAAACGTTAGGATTCAATTTAGGCAAATTTAAAATGACCCATAATGCCAGTAGTCGAAAAATTGGAAGAAAGAGAAGGAGGAATCAGTGAATAAGGAAAATATCATTAAAAGGTGGGGCAGTGGTTCTAGGATGCTGGCAATGTTCTCTTTCTTGATTGTGTGGTGATTACATAAAAAATATTTCGGTAGATCATTGACCTTACATTACAGTTTTGTGCATTTTTAAGAATGGTGTGTAATTCAATCATTTAAACGGGGGCAAGAGAGGAGAGAAGAAATAACTTGGTATTTGGGAGGAATGTATTTAAATTAATCCTGAATTGGGCAGGCTGATGTGAGTCTAAAGAAGCATATGGGCTATATCATGGTGAGTTTTGCATTATGTTAAGAGAATTGGATTTTATCTGGGAAAAAAGAATCAGAAAAACATTGAAGAGGAGCAGGATCTATTTTAGATATTTATTTAGTCATCATGGGGTAGAAATTGTTTTGGGTGCAAGACTGAAGTTGGGTAGACTAATTGGAGGACTGAGTGTAAGCTGATAAAATTTATATTAAAGGGCACTTAAGCATGCTGAATTATGAACTATTTTCTGAAAAGAGAAAAAAAAAAAAAACAGAGAAAGGGAGATGACAGAATTATGCTCCTGAAAAACAGAGAGGTGAATGTCTAGAAATCTGGTGAAAAAAAAAAATCATTTTAGGAGAAGTATGTAAGCAAAACCACAGAACAATAGAAGATTTTACTTACAAAGTGGCAAGTTTGCAAAATCTGAGAGAGCAAAATTCCAGGTGATGTCAAAATTGAGGGTATAAATGAAACCTCTGTTGTTGGATCAGAGTAGAAGATAATGGTATGAACGTGTGTGGGTGTGTGAGAGAGAGAGAGAGAGACAGGTATAGAAGTAATTATAAATATGTGTACATACACAGATAGGAAAACATACATACATTTTCTAGTCCTGTCTACTGAGACAGCCTATAAGCAGTGATACCACAAGAGAAATGAGCAATCTTTGCACCCAGTTCTTTGTTTCTAAGTAAAAGGATCAAGGGCTATTTGAATTAATGTTTGATTATAGGAGGAAGGGCACATATATCATGAGCTATAAAATGAGGAAGATTAAAAAAAAAAAAAAGACAAAGACACAAGCGCCAACCTGAAAGAACTTCCAGAAGCTAAAGCTAGAAAAATTAGAACAAAAAAATTAAACAAGGACCGTATGAATTATGACAAAAAGAATAAAAGAAATATCTTTAAGTTCATCCTGACATAAACAAATTATTAAATAAATGTTAGATAAGGGAAACATTTCCTTTCTGAAGAATTCCAAATAATAAATGTGTAAGCAATGAAAGAAAAACTCATCATCAGAACAGCACAGTAATAGTTGCTATAGCCAAGATCCAGTGATTTAGTGAAATAGGAGGTAAAGACTTAAGAAACAGAATACATGCATAGCCTCAAAGAATCCCACCAAAAATAATTCTAATTACTGTGGTGGTTTTATCACAGGCCTACAAATTATAGGCTAACCCTCCCTTCAGGAGGTGGAGGTTAATTCCCTTCCCTTGAGTGTGAACTGACCTAGTGACCTGCTTCCAACAAATAGAGTATGGCAATGGAAAAAAGTTAACTTTGTTATGGCAGACAATTAATCAAGTAATCAAGGTTAATGTCACCAAGGTTAAGATGTGGATAGCAGATATTCCCTGATATGATGCTATGAGGTCCCCTGTGTTGTTCTTTCTCAAACCCATAACCCCAATCTACTCATGATAAATCATTACCTAAACTGAAATTAAGAGGCAATCTACAAAATATTGAACACTAATTTTCAAAAATGTCAAGGGCACAAAAACAAGAAAAGAATGAAGAACTGTCACAGATTGAAGAAGACTATGGTGGTATGAGAAATAAATGCAGTGCAATGTCCTAGATTGATCCATAATGGGAACAATAGTAGAAAATGGAAAATGTGGGTAAATCTCTATAATGTTTGTTGTTTAATAAATGTACTTTAGTTATATAAGATGTTAACATCATAGGAAGCTGGGTAAAGAGTACAGAAAACTCTGTACTGTATTTCATCTTCTATAAATCAGAAATTCTTTCAAAATAAATTTTAAAAAACTATTTCAAAAAGTGGACTTTGTCAGACAGACAAAGAAGTTCATCCTGAAACAAACAAACAAAAACAAATAAATAAATGTGAGATAAAGGGAAAATTTCCCTTTGCACTTTTGTGCCAGAAGTTAATTTTAAATTGACTCGTTTCCTCTGACTTGAACCAGCAGATAGTGTAACTCAAGGTAAACTTCTGAGTTATTACATACATCCCATTTCATTCTTGCATAAATGTAGTTTACAGAAACATTAACTCATCACATATAGCTATTTATGTGATATACTACATATTTCACATATAGATATATATACACATATTAAATTGTATTCAAATCTTGTTGTCTCTTTTCTCATGTATCTTCAGAATTAGAAAATAATTTTTTGTCTTGATTTCTGGATTATTAACATTTCTGTACATCACAGAAGTGATTATGTAAGGAATATTATAAAATAAAGAAGACAAAATATTTGGTATAAATTCAAAAGAAAAGATTGAGTAAAATTTTGGATTATGGAATAAAATTGAACTGGAAAGAGCAAATTCAATGTAAGTACTTTAGAAGTAGACCAGAAAGTCAAGATAGGCCAAAGCTACACTTGCCGTCTTTGTTACAACTGACATTCTCATTAGTTTGATACTTGTAAGTACATAATAAAGATATAAAATAAAATAAGTTTTATTAAATTTTTCTTGAAAGAAGACTGATACACTGTTGTTATTGTTGCTGTTTTTCCTGTAATAATAACCAAAATCTTCCACTGCTACAGCTAGCTCTAATAGGGAAACTAATCAACTTGGGTTTTATCAAAGAGCTAGTGGAAATTAGAACATTGGGTGTTGGAATTTATCCACAAAGATTTATGGGTTGCTTCATTTTTAAGAATAAATATTGCATAGTGTAGATTTTAAGAAAAAAAAATCACTTTCATCATTCAATCCCAGCAATAAATTTATATCCATCACCTGACGACAAAAGCTACAGTAGTATTAGTTACTTTCAGAATGAAAAAGTACTGTCAATTTCTAAATAGTAACAAGATTGGACATAGTGTTTCCTTTCCATTTTCCACCCCATCCTCTGACAATGAGTGAAGAGGAATAAGACAGCTTTAGAATTATCAGACAGGGATTTTCTATTGAAGAAAGAACAGCAAGTTTCTACAAAAGGACTGTCATTTTTTGCTTAGGGGCTGAAAATGTGTAAGCAAAGAAAACAACCCAATACATAAACACACAAAGTTCAACCCAAAGGCAACTCTTTGCCTAGTCCTTATTGAAGTGTATTCATTTATATATCTTGGCAAAAGAATTTCAACAGCATCTGACATTTACTAACATAGTGTATGAGGTTTCTGCTGACATCTCCAAGTGCCATGTACATTTCTTTTTATTCTAGACCTTTATAAGTTTAGAAATGTCTGTAGCTTTGTGATCCCGAATAGAAGAATGTATGTGAGCACACACATATACCAGAGGATGAGGACAATAAAAAAATAAGCCAACATTTTGTTATAGAAACAGCGTTAAAAACTAAAAAATTGTTGCATTCCTTTAAATAAATATTTGGTTTTAACTATAATTTATTCACCTTTATAAGCCTACATGTATTTATTAGATATGTGGACACTTGTTCAAGTCTCTGAAAAGCATTTCATGAAGATATTGGATGTGGGTTTTTTTTTTTTTTTTGGTTTGTTTGTTTGTTTATTTATTTATTTATTTATTTATGAGAGAGAGAACACGAGCAGGGGAGAGGGGCAAAGGGAGAGGGAGAAGCAGACTCCTGCTGTCCCTGCTTAGTAGGGAGCCTGACCCAGGGCTCGATCCCAGGACCTCGGGATCATGACCTGAGCTGAAGGCAGATGCTTCACCAACTAAGTCACCCAGGCACCCCGGATATGCTTTTTAATAAACTTTGTTTTTTATTTTTTTTTAAGTTTTAAATTTATTAAAAAAAAAAACACACTGAAAGCATAGTAGAGAGTTCCTATATATCTTGTCCCTAGTTTTTTCTGTTATTAGGATCATTTGTTAGAATAGTGCATTTTGTCACAAAAGCTGAACCAATATTGATACCTTATTAAAGTCCAAAGTTTATTTCAATTGTCTTAATTTGTAATTAATGTCCCTTATCTGTTACAAGATCATATTTAGGATAAAATATTGCATTTAGTTATCATGTTTCTTTAGGCTCTTCTTGGTTGTGAATGTTTCTTAGACTTTCTGCGTTTTTAATGACCTTGAGAGTTATGAGGAGTGGTATTTCATAAGTACACCCTTCTATGGGAATTTATCTATTATTTTTCTCAGATTAGAGTGGGGTTATGGGTTTGTGGGGGAAAGACCATAGAGGTAAAGTGCCATTTTCATCCATCCTATTGATGTTGACCTTGATTGCAAGGCTGAGTTAGTGTTTGTCATTTTTCTCCACTATAAAGTTAGTTTTTCCTCTTTCTGTACTATACTCTTTGGAATCACGATGCACAGCATACACTGAAGGGCTGCAAGTTTATGCACCCCTTCAATCAGGGCAAGAGTATCTACATTATTTGGAATTATTCTACACAAGAAATATCTGTCTTCTCCTCCATTAACTATTTTTATTTGGTCATTTCTTTATAACAGCATGGTCTCCTATTTATTTTATATTACTGACATTTTTACTGTCTTTTAAATTTACCTTTTCTGCAGAATGCCATATAAGTGGAATCATAGGTTGTCTTTTCTTAGATTGACTCTTATTTTAATACTCACTTTAGGCTCATCCACGTCTTTTTGTTATTTGATTACCCCCTTTTTTATTGCTGAATAATGTTATTTTATATAGATGTAATACAGTTTGTTTATCCATTCACTTCCTGAAACACAGTTTGGATGCTTCTAGTTTGGGATGATTACAAATGAATTAAAAACAATTAAGGTAAAGAGATAACATATTGTCTTGCACCTTAGTCTATGCTAAGTTTTCTAGTGGTACATAAATGATCTATTTACAAATTCATATTAATATTTTAAAAAATCTGCTATGTTGATTAATGCACTGATAAAAACAAAATATCGCTTAATATTAAATATATTAAAAAGGAGAGGTAAGGTTAACAAATACCTCCCATTTTAAGTCAGAAGTTTTGAAAACAAGACCATCTTTGATTTGTGCCTTATTTAGTTTCTCCATTATAGAATTAATTTCAAGGGAGTCAACTAGGTAAGCTGATCTTACATTATGTTCTTCATACAAAATATATTTTCAGAGTGGTTTTATTAATGTATTAGACATTTTTTTAATATTTTATTTATTTATTTGACAGAGAGGCAGAGAGAGAAAGCACAAGCAGGCAGAGCGGCGGGCAGAGGGAGAGGGAGAAACAGGCTCCCTGCTCAGCAGGGAGCCTGACGCCGGGCTCAATCCCAGGATTCCAGGATCATGATCCGAGCTGAAGGCAGCTGCTTAATGATTGAGCCACCCAGGCGCCCCTAGACATTGTTTTGATTAATTTATTAGTCACAGTAACAATTGGCATATCATGCTTATCATATGAAGATTGCACCCTTTATTGAATAGATTTCACACAAATATAGATTTATAAAAACTTTCACAGATAAAAAAATGTTTTTGAGTTTAGCTCATTTTTAACTGAAATTTCTTATTTTTTTCCCCAGCAGCAGCATAAACAGCAGAATATTCGCTTTTTATTTTTCTCTAAGACATTGGCTTCTAGGATTTTAATTCAGTTTAACTTCTTGGTATCTTCTCACCAAACTTCGTTTGGTTTTTGAAATACCACTGAACCTCCTAAAAAGAATTTTACTCTCTGTATTGAATGTCTTCACTCTATTTATTCTGACTGCTCTGGAAGTCTATTTACAAGCTATTTAAAAAAATTAACTTTCTTCTTACTTTCTATATTAAAGATGTGAAGTTTTAGTTCAATAAATGTACTTTTGCTGTTAATTATTCAAGCCATAAATATATCAAATATAAAGCTGTCTCCTTTAATAGACATCTAATATTAAGATTTTCAATATGAGTAATAAAAGACGGTTTTATAGAACAAGTGGCCATCTATTCTCTTATATCACCTTTTTGTTTTGTTGAAGTAACTTCACCTTCATATATGTTTATGCAGTTTTAAACCACAATGACCTAATTTTATACATTTCATGGAAACTTTTGATTAAAGTTAATACCCACATGAAATTAAAATATATGGAAACATAAGAGTACTTTTTACAACTGAATTTTGAAAGCTTCCAGTTGATTCTTCAGCTTCTATTCAAAGATAATTGTCAGTAGTGCCTTTCACAGGCCACCTGGAAGCCTCTCTCAAACCACAGGAATTCTCACTGTTCCACGACTTATTCTCTGTGAGTTCACTTTGCCTTTGGATCACCATGGGGGTGAGAGGTCTTGAAACAGAATGAATGAATGAAAAAACACACTCTAAGAAACCTAGACCTTCGTGTCTTGGCATGGCAAAAGCAACTTTCTTTTAAATTTATCTCTCTACGTGAATACTCTGATTGGTTTTGTATGTGCATGTTTGCAATTTTCTTATACAGCTTTGAGGCTTCATGCTGATAAATTACAGAATGCTTTTCTTACAACAAAACACGTCTGTCTTTAGAACTTCATAATAGCTTCTGATACAAGTAGTGAAATTAACATTCCTATTTTGCAGAGTCAAAGTGAGTGTTATCAATAGATATTTTTCCCTTTTTAATATTTCTCTGTGAATAGTACAGGCTGCAAAGACACTTGAACCAAGAAGTCTGTATTTGGCCTGTGAATGTGCCATTTATTCTTGCTCTGAAGCCGATGACAATGAAGTGTCCAATATGCATGAAACTACAATTCTCATAAAATGACTTGAAAATAGATGGCTGAGAATTTATAGCTCTCCTATGACTCTTGTTTGAGGACCTATTCTAATACCCACTTATATGTAATCAGATGGACTTTATGCAACCTCATCTTGTAAATGGACCATGTGAATGTTTCCCTATTATTGCTGCCATAGCTCACAGACTGCATGAGAGTTGCTAGTCATTCTGCACTGAAACAAATTGCTACTCTAACAATAGAAATTACAGTGGCCTTCACATAAATCATGCCTCTATAATGTGGAGAATAATAAAAAAAAAACTGTTTAGGAGTTGTAGAATTCACCCATTAAACTGTCTTCTCTGTTAAATGTGTCACTGAGATATTTTCTATAGATAAAGAAATAAGGGAAATTGCTACAAAAAAAGTATTTTGTCCCACCTCATAAGTCATAGGGTATGTCATGCTACTATACTTTTTAAAGGTATTTGTGAAATATGAATATTATATATATATAAAATAACTACCCCCAAATAGGTCATATTTTGTTTACTCAGTTCTATACATGATTGATTTTGTTGGTGTTTTAAGTATTTATATCCAAAGTGCTTCAGCTATATTTTCAACACTTAAGAATAAGACAAACATCTAAATCTAAGAACTTTTAATAATCTAGAAATTGAGACTTTTTGTCTTTGCTCTCAAATGCATCTATTTAAAATCATGAGATACGTATTGAATGAAGCCTACATAAGTACTTTCTTAAGTTTGAGAGGAAACAAGCACCCCGTTAGCATTAAATATAAGTTGGAGAGCAAAATCTAAAATAATAAAATAAATGCATATACATACACATATATGGACTATATTTTGGAAAAGATGATAAATATATTTTAATATGACATACTAAAATCATGGATTAGATCATTTAAAAATCATTTGTAAAACAATTATGAATAGTAAAGTAAAATAGGCATAAAGAAAAAACAATCTTAAAACATTTTTCAACATTACTCAAATTTCCTAATCCATGCCAAATTTCCAACTGCATGTATGTGATCTAAATAAGATTGGTCTAAATTTAATTAGCATTATGAAAAATTTTCTATCATGACTGTTAACGATGTTTAAAATCAAATTACTGCTCTTGAGGTGAATAATATTACCAGTCTAGCTGTCCAGAGCAGCCCTGTAATTTAGGCAACAGTGAAAGGATTTAAATGTTTGTTTTTTGATCATTTTGGCAACTGACTACTTTAGGGATTTTATATAAAAATTTTTAAATTCCTCATCTTGCAATCAATGGTGGTGAAGAAGCCTACTCTCTTTGGGTTGGAAGTGCCATCTAGACTTTCTGAGTCCCCATAATTACTCGGTATTTCATAAATGAGAGATCCACATAATTCATTTAACTTTTTCTTCTTGGCCTAAGTGTTCAAGTTTGTGAGGAGAGTTCATTTCAGGAGCACAGCTGAATTTTGGTAAATTTCATTCAGAAAAGTCTTGATTTTCTTAAAGATGCAACTTGTCCTCTCGAGGCAAAGGAGATATTTTTGCTTCTCTAGTTTTTTTTTTTTGTAGGATTAACAGAATATAAACTAATTTTAAAAGTGGAAAGTCAATGCCTAATAAAAAAGCAATAATTACATTAACTATAATGACAATGATAATACTATCAGGTACTAAGTACTTAAGTGCTTGAAAATTCTGGGTAAGGTATTTGTTTTTACATTATGGTCCAAATTCATTTGAATATTCCTACACTGAGATTGCTATTTGGTGGAGTGAGAATTAAAAGTGTTTGCCCTCAAACAGTATGCCATGTTTCATTTTGACATCTCAAAAAGGATTCAAGAATTACATGACAATAACAATTTGTAAACTATATCATTTTTATGCAATTTTTCCATTCTTTTTTGATGGTAGTGTGTGTATCTGTGTATGTGTAAGCACATATATAGACATACATAAAGAATAGCTGAGCTAGTATTGTTCTGTCTCAAATAATAATGATTTATAGTATACTTTCACTTTTGGCAGTAACAACTTTACACACACACACACACACACACACACACTCCCCTTCTTAGAAGCATTAAAATTGTTTTAAAACAAGAAAGCTAAAAGACCCTTGAGAGTTGAAAATAAATACAAAACAATTTCTAATTAGTAGAAACAATAGAGAAACAAAATAAAATTGGTTTTTGAGAAGCAACATTTTGCTTATAGACAAAAAGCCAAGTTTTTGGTTATGTTATAACCAGTAAGAATTCAATAAGTTTACTGGTTTTAAAGAAATAGCATTGCTCTAAAAACACCACACAAGTCAATTTTAAACAAAAACAGTAACAAAAAATTCATTGTTATATATGTAAAAAAATATTCAAGAACTTTGTGAAGCAAAGTAAAATATCTTATAAAAGAGTATAAAAGAAACCTAAACAGAGAGATATATAATTTTCAGTGATGAGAAGACTAATATAAAATATGCATTTTGTTAACCTATATGTTCAGCAGAATTATGATTTAACTTAATATAGAAACTCATCTTTTCAGATTTCAAGGCTTTTATAAAACTACTGTGATCAAAATAAACTAAATCAATCAATACACAGAATGTAGAACAGAGAAACTGACCGAGACAGCTGTAACATTCCCTTTAGTCGGCCTCATCTTTAGACAAAGTTCTTAACCTAGGCCCCTGACTCCCTTTTTCTTAAGAGAATTTACTTTAGAAAGCTTGCAATTGTAAATGCTTTCTCTGCTCCTTTGGGGTATAAATCTTCCAGCCCCTTGCCAGTTTTATAATTCAGGAATGTCTCAAGGATCTGAAAGTCATTTCTTGGATATGTAATCACCAAGAAACATCACCCTTATCTCCGAATCTCCGTGAAAGTGTATGAATCTAACTTCCATAGCTCCAGTTAACAAACAGATGATCTGACCCATTGACCAATTCCCCCCTCTCCCAACTTTATCCAGTACTGAAAAGTTCTCTTGTCTTTTGTTTCAGCAGAGTTGAATTCAGTTTTTCTCATTACAATAATCTTGAACAATGACATCCTTACCTGTTTAACTTGTCCATGGCAATTTTTCTTTGACAAAACATATATATGTACATAAGGGACCTTGCTATATGATACAAGTAACAGAACAAATAAGTGAAGAAAATGATCCAATGAATGGTCGTGGAGCAATTAGTTGTACATATGAAATAAGAGCAACCACTGATTATTTTCTAATACTAATAGACAAAATAAATCTCTGCTTTATTTAAGATTTGCATGCACAATTAACAATGAGAAAGACAATAATGGTACAATTTCATTATTCACGAAATATATGCTTAGTAATCAGGAATATGTTTAAAAATATACAATCATGATATACTGTATTATTTCATGAAATTGCCTCTAAATGGTTGTTACCTTAAGATCACTATTATGAAGAATATAGAGAAAAATGGATGAGATTTATATATAACACTATTGATCATGGACAATAACTAAGTTGAAAGAAATACTCAACAGTATGTTTTCAAATATACTGAGTAGTGAGATTACTGAATCATACGATAGTTCTAATTTTTAATTTTTTGAGAAGACTCAACACTATTTTCCATAATATCTATACTTATTTATGTACATGAATACAAAATACAAAAGTGAACAAGGGTTCCAGTTTCTCCAAAGTCTCATCAATACATGCTATCTCTTGTCTTTCTGATAAAAGACATCACAACAGGTGTGAGGTGATATCTTGTGGATTTCATTTGCATTTCCCTGATGGTTAGTGATGTCGAGCATCTTTTCATGTGTCTGTTTGCCATCTGTATGTCTTCTTTGGAAAAATGTCTATTCAGTCTTATGACCGGTTTTTAATGGAATTATTATTATTTGTTGTTGTTTGCCATTGATTTGTGAGTTCCTTATATATTTTGATTACTAACCCCTTATTGGATATGCAGTTTGCAAATATTTCTCCTATTCCATAAGTTCCCTTTTCATTTTGTTTATGGTGTCCTTTATTGTACAGAAGCTTTTGAATTTAATGTAGTCCCACTTAACTTTTATATTTTTTGCTTGTGCCTTTGGTATCATATCAAAAATCATTGTAAAGCCTATAGTCCAATTTTCCCAGTGTTTTCCTCTAGGAGTTTTGTGATTTAAGGTCTGACTTTTAAGTATTTAATCCATTTGAGTTGACTTTTGTATATAGTGCAAGATAAGGACCCAATTAATTCTTTTACATGTGAATATCCAGTTTTCCCATCACTGTTTATTAAAGAGACTATCCTTTCTCCATTGATTATTCTTGGCACCCTTGCATAGACTAGTTGGTCACATATGTTTCAACTTATTTCTGGGCTCTTTATTCTGTTGCTTTGGTCTATGTGTCTGTTTTTTGCCAGTACCATATATTGTTTTGATTACTATAGCTTTGTAATGTAATTTAGAATTAAGAAGTAGAATGCCTTCGGTTTTGTTCTTCTTCAAGATTGCTTTAGCTATGCAGAATCTTTTGTGGTTCCATACTAATTTTAAGACTGGTGTTTCTATTTCTGTGGAAAATGCCATTGTAATTTTTTTTTTATAGGGATAGCATTAAATTTGTAGAAGGCTTTGGATAGTATGGACATTCTCACAGTATTAATTCTTCTAATCAATGAACTCAGAATATTTTCGCATTTATTTATCTTTTTTTTTTTATTTGTTTTCAGATATTTTCATGTCACATAGTATCCTTCTCTTTTAACTTTAAGAACACCCTTAAAACATTTCTTGTAAGGCAGGGCTAGTAGTGATAAAGTCTCTTACCTTTTGTTTGTTTGGGAATGCTTTTATATCTCTTTCATTTCTGAAGGACTGTTTTGTCAGGTAATATTCTTGGTTGACAGGTTTTTCCCTCTCAGCACTCTGAATATATCATTGCAGTACCTCCTGGAATGCAGGTTTTCTGCTGAGAAATCCACTGATAATCTTAAGGTAGTTCCCTTGTGTGGGGGGTGTTTTTGTTTTTATTTTCTCTTTCTGCCCTCAAGATTCTCTCTGTCTTTGACTTTAACAATTTGATTATAATGTGTCTTGTGTTAATCTTCTTTGGGTCGATTTTGCTTGAGATAACTTGAGCTTTATAAATCTGGATGTCCACATGCCTCCTGAATTTAGGAGTTTTCTGCTATTATTTGTTTAAATAGACTTTCTGCCCCTTTCTCTCTCTTTTCTCCTTTGGAACTCTTGTGACTCAGATGTTTATTCGCTTGATGGTATCCCATAATTCATGGAGGCTTTCCTCACTGTTTTTTATTCTCCCCGCCCCCAACTAGCCAATTGCAAATAACCTGTGTTCGAGTATGCTGATTCTTTTTTCTGCATGATTGCATCTGCTGTGGAAATTTTCTCTTCAGTTTTTCAGTTCTGTAATTTATGCTTCCTCTCCAGAATTTCTATTTGGTTCTTTTTTATAGTTTTTATTTATTAATCAAAGTTCTTGTTTTGTCCATGCATTGTTTTCCTGATTTCATTGAGTTATGTATCTGTATTTTGTTGCATTCATCGAGCTTAAGATAATTATTTTGAATTCTTTGTCAGGCAATTGATAGATCTCCATTTCTTTGGGGTCAGATATTGGAGATTTATTAGCTTCCTTTGGTGGTGTCATATTTACCTGATTCTTTGTGATCCTTTTAGCCTTGTGTTAGTGTTTGTGCATTTGGAGGAGCAAACACCTCTTCCAGTTTTTATAGACTGTTTTCAGCAGGTAAATACTTTCTCCTCTCAGTTCCTTGAGCTGATGAGATTACCTCCCAAAACACAGTTTTAAGCTGGGTTGGAACCAGTCACAGGGCCATTTCAGAATCTAATGTGGGACTGAGTTTGGAAGACTTGCCTCCAAGGACACCCAAACTGTGTGGTCCAGAAGGACTAGAGCTGAATCATGGGTCACTTCAGGGTCCATTGCCAGGACTGAGGTCTGTGGGCCTATAACTTGACACATGGAAGGATGTGACTCCTTCTAAGCCCATTGGTGTCTGATACCAGTAGCAAGACCAAAGCCAAACAGAACTATAGCCCTGTCCACAGGGGGATGGAGCAGTTTCTGGGTCTGCAGCCAGGACCACTTTGGGTGAGTCAGCCACCTGGGTGCAAGTCTCCCTTCTCAAAATGGGGCTCCTAGGTCTTCGACTCCGCTGGGTTTTCACAATGTTTTACCTATATCCCAAAGCTCCCACAAAGGCCCTTTTATCTGTGGATGGCTGCCAAATTATTGTTGCTAAAGGGGAATACAAGCAGAGGAACCCCTATTCTGCCATCTTACTGACATCAGTGCTAGACAGCTTAATCAATTACTTTAACAAGAGAATTAACCATGCTGTCAAATTTATCCTTCCCTCAAAGGAAAATAAATAGAATGAATTAAAAATACCATCATTATAGAAAGTTGGCACTACGAAAATATACAAGTCATCAGTATATGAAACAAAATAATACTGGCCCAACAACTGCCTTGGTGTATGTCTTTGTATGTGCACACACACACACACACACACATGTAGGGACTAAATACTAACCTGGAAAAAAACTGTAGAATAATTAAATTGTTAACTAGCATTATCATTCCAGAGGTCTTCATTCTCTCTTAGAATCATAGGAAATGTATTACCATTTACAAATGTATTTTTTTTAATTGATTTACTTTTAGAGAGGGGGAGGGGCAGAGGGAGAGGAGCAGAGAGAATCTTAAGCAGGCTCCACGCCCAGTGCAGAGCCTGACATGGGGCTTGATCTCACAACCCTGAGATCATGACCTGAGCTGAAATCAAGAGTTGGATGCCTAGCCAACTGAGCCACCCAGGCGCCCCTAAATGTATTTATTTTTAAACCAGTCATTTCATTGCAACGTCTAATTATTTATTTGTTAATTAGTTGATTGGAGAGGCATAACACTTCCTCAAGAAATTGTTTATGACTGAATATTAAAACATTTGTAAATGTCAACATATTAGCAGAAGATTAAAAGTAATAGTGAAAGAAGAGAGGACATGAAAGGTTTAAATTACTTACCCTTAAATTTACCTTGGTGTTTGGAGTAGCCATAATGAATACCTTTCCATTAAAGGAAGTACTTATATCTTGTATAACATTAGTTTAAATATTGTTTACTTATGGGGTGGGAGGTACAGGCTTCCAGTTATGGAATGAATAAGTCATGGAAAAAAAAGACACAGCATTAAGGAATATAGTCTAAGATACAGTAATAGCAATTTATGGGGACAGATGGTAGCTACACTTGTGAACATAGCATAATATATAAACTTGTCAAATCAATATGTTGTACACCTGAAACTAATGTAACACTGTGTGTCAACTGTATTTGAATAAAAAATAATAAATAACAAACAAATAAATAAATATTGGCTACCAGTAAGGAAATCAAAGAAAAATATATTGAAAATTTGAAAATTTGTAAAATAAACTTATCTACCTCATAGGATAGGAATTGCTGGAGCATAGTACCAGCATCATCATTGCCACTGCCATATTTAAATGAATAAAATGTCAATGAACATTTTATTTTATTTATTTATTTTATTTTTTAAAGATTTTATTTATTTGACAGAGAGAGACACAGCGAGAGAGGGAACACAAGCAGGGGGAGTGGGAGAGGAAGAAGCAGGCTTCCCGCTGAGCAGGGAGCCCGATGTGGGGCTCGATCCCAGGACCCTGGGATCATGACCTGAGCCGAAGGCAGACACTTAACGACTGAGCCACCCAGGTGCCCCTCAATGAATATTTTAAATAGAAGTTAATTATTTTGGTGGCAGAGGGGTTGCCAGTCTAATGAGTATGCATAACTTGTGTTGTTCATATTAGTTAATTCCAGAATATGCTGAAGATATTGATAATATTGCATTTAAAACTGTTTTTCATAATGTACATAATTGATGAAAAAATCTATTTCCTTTGTATTAAAATCAAACCCTATTTCAGAAAGCTCAGAAATTGATTTATTTAACAAAATTTCAAATATATGACAAGTGGTTACTTATATTTTTCTTGTAATAAAATTTACATAATGAAAACATTTCAAAAACATTATCTTATATATGTCAAAATCCCCTTTACAATATTATTTTTGGAGAAGCATATTAACTATAATTTTATACTAGTATTAATTCAAATTTTATTTTTTGAGTTTTATAAATATAGTCATAACTTGAACATTTTTTGCAAAAGAATATTTTATCATTTTTTTTTTTTTAGCCAGTGTTAGATTCATTGCCACTTCTTGGGATAGTAGTATCTTTAAGGAAGTCTTACTGTTTTATAGAGAAATATGAATTTGTTCTTGCAAAATTTGACTAATATTACCTAAGATAATTATGTTGGCCATTGCAATGATCTAATGGAATGATTACAAAAGAGCAATGAAGATTTAACAAAAGACGTTATTATTCAATAATTTAAAACAAAGGTTCTTATTAAATTGTGCACAATATTACATTAAACCTCTCAGTATTTTTGTGAGCATATCTTGTTTCATTTGAATCAGTTTTATTTACATTAAAGGTGAATGGTACTCTTACAGCCTCTATTATCCAAGTGAATTGAAAAAATAGGAGGAAAATTAGTTAAAACCTAGTTGCCATAGTAAAACGCAATCATATCAAACTAGAGGAGAATGAAAAATACATAACTCAATACAATCTCATTATTCATCTATCTGTTGGTTTTTCCATTACTGCAGAAAACTGCTGTGCACCAAAATTTGTTACAAAGAGAAAAAAAAAAATCTCAGTCAACATACTAACAAGAGACAAAAAATAAAAAAAAAACAACTTTTGATTTAATTACCTAGATAATGCTACAACAGAAGAGGGATAACACAAAAAAAAATTTGTTTGTTTTTTATTATAAACAATACATTTTGTTTTCTGAGTAAACATATGGTAGTAAAAGGAACACTAGCGTGGGATTCTTTCTATTGGATTAAAAAGAGCCCTATCAAAAAAAAAAAAAAAAAAAGAGCCCTATCAAAAATTTCCAGTAAGAGAAATCTATAAATAACTAGTTGGTATTTGCAATCTTATAAATATTAATTAATTTACTGAGAAGGAAGATGACTAAAATATTCTAATTGAAAAGCTTGAAAAATGAAAAAAAATCTTAAAAAATAATGTATTTTATGCTATTCAAATTGAATACTTATTTTTCTATGTTCCTGTGAAATGTGTTTTGACTCTGCTCTTCGGGGCATGAGTTCATTTTAGTATTATAGTACTTGTTATAGCAAAGTAAGTGAAAAGCGGAGTAAATGAGTCACTGCGTCTGGTGACCAGCCTTGAATCTGCCATGAACCAGCTTAGTGACAAGTCCCTTGATACCTCAAGAAGACTGAGAGCCTTTAACACTCATTTCTCTTACAGCATTATCAATCTAAAATTATAATAGTAAAAGCACATTTAGAGCAGTGGTTTTCAAGCTGTAGTACATGGAGCCATTGAAAAAGGGAAGCCAAGTAAACAAGACCTGTCTTCCTCTGTCCAGCCCTACTCAGTCAGAAATCAGCTTCTCCTACATTCTTTTATATAATGGGGTTTCCTGTAAAAAATTACTTATGGTAGATTTATATATATAAATATATATAAATATCTATAAACATATATATAATTTATATATAAATACATAATAAATGTACTTCCTATATATATAAAAATATATATATTATAAAATATATATACTTATAAAATATATATATAAAATATATATACTTCCAATATATATAAATACATAATAAATGTACTTCTAATTTAACATAATATTTACAAAATTATTCACCTAGCTATTCTTAGCTATTTTTGTTGGTATCTCTAATAAAATTCCAAGGGTAACATGGACTATAAAACTAAAAAAATCTAATCATATTTTAACATTAACATACAGATTATATGACTTGTAAAATAAATGCTTTGCAAGAACATTTACAAACTAAACGTGCAAAATAAGCACATTATAAACATAGACACTTTCATAAATTATTAATAAATTTTAACATTTGTAACTAATCTTTAAACAAAAGGCCATAAATGGAGAGATGGAGTTGGCAAAACATTATCCAAAATTATTATAAAAAATTACTCCATTGATAGTGGCTTAGTTATTTGCTTGGTGCATGTTACATATTTGTAGCCTGTAACTAAGGGACTTTAATACAGAAAGAGAAAAAAATGCCACCTTTGGAATAAAAATGCTGAAAAATGATAAGAAGAGTAAAAGAATGAATTCAGAATTATTTTTCTTCAATAGTAGAAGGAAAACAAATACTGTCATGGCATGCAACTCGAAGACATGGAACACTGCTTATCAGATAAGATACCAAAGTTGTTACACTGTGACCTGATGCACATTCTACTCATTTGTGGTTTTTAAATACTATTCTAAATAATAGACTGCCTATTTAAGCAAACCCGTGTGTGTGTATTTGCCAAAATAAATGAAATCCTATAAACCTGTCACAGAGCTGAAGATTATCTTCTACATGCAAGCATATCTTATACATTTCTTTAAGATACAGGGAAAAAATAAATTGAGGAAAAGGCACTGAAAAATCACTAACAATCAATCTACCTAGAGAAGCAGTCTGTTGCCATGGGAAATAATTAAAGGAGATCTTTGAGACGGTGTAGGTAGACAGGGTGGAGGTGGGAATGTGGAGGGGAAAGGGAGTGCTGGATGAAATCTCTTTCAACCCTGTGTGGTTCAGAGGTGGTTGAAAGGTGCTGAGCCCTGAGACTCAAGAATGAGTAAGAATTAATCAAACAAAAAGCTCCCCAGTGGGTCAACATCTCACTGATTAAAAAAAAAAAAAAAAAAAAAAGAGCTTTTTACTGACAGAGGACAATTTTGCTGGCAAGGAGAAACGCAGAGCCACCTTTTATTTTTTTTTTAATTCATTCACTTATTCATTTAACATGTGTTTAATGAGCTTCTACACTGTCAGGCATTTCTCAAGATGAATCATAAACAGGGGACAAAACCCATAGACAACTGGAAAGGAATCCAGGACAAAGGCTGATTTTTTAAAGCTGCAAATTTTGTTAGTGGTAATGTTCCTTCTCAATCAGAGAGAAGAAACACAGAGAAACCAAATTTCCTTGTGTGAGTTTCTCATGATGCTGATTCACTCCACATGTTATCAACAGACTGCTGGATTTCTAAACCAGTAATGCAAATTTATATGTACATTTCCTCTTTTAATTTAAAATATGGGGGCAGAATTTTAAGAGAACCAAAGCAGATATCAAGTGATACACATATTTTATTGCATCTGGTTTTAAAGATTGCCTTCTTTGATTAAGCTTAACAAAAGGGAGGGACCATTACAAAGATTCTAAAACTTGGGTCCGGGTATTGATGGGAGCACACCCAAGTATCTCCTTTCCTGTATAAAAGTCCATTCATTTATACACATACTTACATATAAATGAAGAAACCTAAAATATGCCCTTAGCTGACAAGAAATGTGTAGGAATTCTTGAGAGTAAAATGCAAAGGTGATCAAATTGATGGACACAAGAATAGAGCAAAAAAAAAACAGACAAAAAATAAGTTTGTAATAGAAAAGTCAAAACAAAGATAAGAACACTTTTCTCTAACAAAGGCTAGCAGGGGCAGAGGGTGTGTGGAACCCAAGCTCAGATAGTTAAAATTAGAATAAACACAAGAGAGAAACAAGGCGAACTGATTGCAGAATGACATTTATATCAAGTATGCCATTCATGCTTTTATTTCTTTATGAATATTGACTACAGTATTATTTGGAGTCAGTATAAAATTCCACAAATAGTAAAAGTTTGGTGATAAAATTGACTATATTTAGAAGGTGAATTAAGAACAAAACAAATGTGAAAATTAAGGAATTAAAACCTACTATAAATATGTATGTCCTGATAATGTTGAAAAGGCACAACGTGTAAGAATTGTAAATTTTTGCAGCATGTGGGAGCTGGAATGAGTTAGCTGATTTCCTTCTCTGTGATATCCTGCTTTTTTAATTTGATAGATTTTATAAATCAGAAAACATAAAATTTTATGACAATTTTACAACAGTAGTAAATTTTTAAAAAATGGCCCCAATACTTCACCTCCCCTTGCATCTATGTCCTTTACAACCTTTCTGCATAAATGCCCTTTGTAAGGTGACGCCGCACCTATATCCAAGATAAGAGTCTATTTCCCCATCCTCTTATTTAATTTGGCCAATAGAATGTGGTGAAAACAGAGTAATAGGAAGTGTGGGCTTAGAGCACAGGAGGACATGCCTTGGGAACCCTGCTACTACAGTGTGAACAAGTCCAGGCTACCCTGGTAGAGGATGAAAGACTGTGTTGACCCACCAACAGCAATCCCACCTACAAACATGTAAGAGAACACAATCAAGGTCAGCAAAACTGACTCTCCCACAGCTGACTGCAGAGGCATGAAAAACACAGCCCAGCTAACCCAAACACCCACGAAGGACTGTTTTAGTCACTGAGTTTCAGAGTAGTTTGCTAAATAGCAGCATTAATGTAAAATAGACAAGGGATATATGAGGTGAAAACTATCCCTCTTTTTTTTTTAGAGAGCGGGAGGGAGGGCGGGGGAGGGGCAGAGGGAGAGAGAATCTTAAGCAGACTCCATGCCTAGGGCAGAGCCGACTCGGCCTCGATCTATTCATGACCTGAGATCATGACTCGAGCCAAAATCAAGTCAGAGCCCCGAAAATTATCTCTCCTTTTAAATGATTTAATTTTACTTTAAAAAAATTTTCAGTTTGTATTTTACAGACAAAACCTAACTTTCAGGTATATAGCAGGGAATACTTTAAAAATAATAGTGAATTAAAAAGGTGTTACAGAAATATATGTGAGGTGTGAGGCAAAGCAGCTAAACTACAAAACAACAAACAAAAGCTCTTTTGATCAAATAAATACACAAAATAATAAAACATGGAATAAAATAATAAAACATATAACTTATACCTGAAAAGAAAAGAAAAAAAATAGAATGATGTCCCCATCTAGATCTAAGATTTATCCACATTCTGGAATACTGTTTATATAACCATTTTAAAGTAAAGTTTGGATATCCTCACATTCTTCCCTGAATAATTCAGCATGTTTTTAAAAAAATAAGTAAAGTCTCCTACATTATCATAATTATAAAAATATCATTATCCATAACAAAATTAACATAAATTCCCTAATATAATTTTATATCTAGTCTACAAATGCCCCTAAAACATCTTCTATAGGTGTCAGTTTATTTCTTTGTTTTGGTTCAGAATCCTGTCAAACTTAAACGATTTTATCTGATTTTGTAGTTCTTTAGTCTCTTAATCTAAAATAACCCTCACCCCTTCCTCCCTCCTTCCCCTCCTTCCTCCCTCTTCCCTTTCTTCTTCCCTCTTTTCCTCTCCTCTTTTTTCATTCTTTCTTTCTTTACTTTTTCTTCCTTCCTTCCTTCCTTCCTTCCTTCCTTCCTTCCTTCCTTCCTTCCTTCCTTCCTCTTTTCTTTCTTTTTCTTTCTTTCTTTCTTTCTTTCTTTCTTTCTTTCTTTCTTTCTTTCTTTCTCTCTCTTTCTTTCTCTCTCTTTCTTTCTTTCTTTCTTCTTTTATTTCTTTCTTTCTTCCTCTCTCTCTCTCTTTCTTTCTTTTTTGCAAAATGTGATTTTGAAAACAAAGAGCCATTGTCTTTTATAATATCTTTTATGTTGAAAGAAAAAATGTATCAGTTGCTATCAATAAGGGCACTCTGAAGAAGAAAAAAAAGCACCCCATATCCTGCTTATGCTAAAATACTTAAGGCAAATTAATTATAAATATAGATGGCCGGACTAACCAATATCTGGTAGATACAGATGCCACTCTTTATACATTAAACCCTTCCATCTTTACTCAACCTCTTCTCCCAAATAAGCATATCACACATTTGGTAGGTATTTAAAATAACCCACAGATATTCCCTATCTTCTAGGTCTTAACTGTAAGTCTTAGGCCCTGGACTGAAAACCATCCATTCCTCCTCTATGATACTACCACTGTCTAAGTTTAATAGGGACAGATTTACTTTGCAAATGGAATTATAATATTAAATGCATACACAAGTGACTTAATTCTTAAAATTCCAGAGAATTTGTCCATTCATATTCAAATTGTGCCTGATCCCTCCTATTTGGATCATATACCAGATAAAAACCTTCATACCATACCTAGCATTCTATAGGCTAAAAATTCCACTGACTTTGGAAAAATAATTGGAGCAGAGCTATTAACAGAGAGAGCCACTATCCAAACTTCCCCAGTATCCTTTGAAGCCAAAAGCAAAGGAAGAATAAAACTATATTTGGAGGCTTATATTCAAAGTGTTCTCATATCTCCTGCATTAGTCTTTGCAACACTTCTGTCCTGCTAGTCAGAAAACCAAACAGACAATAATATTGATTTGTTCAAGACCTCAGGGCCATCAACAGAATTGTTTTCCTTCACTGCCTGGGGATACATAACCAAAATACTATTTTGTCATCAACTACACCTGAAGCCACTTGCTTCACTGTAGTTTACCTTTGCACTGCACTTTTCAGTGTGGCTCTAGACCAGAATAGTCAGTACCTCTTCGCCTTCACCCAAGAAAGACAACATGCATAGGTGTTCGTGTCACCAGTATTTACTGAAGCCTGCCCCTCCCAACAAGGTTCACCCCATGCCATCAATCAAGACTAAATGATCTAAATTTCTCTTGTGTTTCAGTTTTGATACAATATGTAGGAGACTTCCCACTTTGTCTGTAACATAAAGAAGTTTGTAAAAAGGATTTCTTTTACTTGCTTCTGGCCTTCACAGCGAAGGGACCTAAAGTTTCAAAAGGTAAATGATAATTTTGCCAAAATGCACTTATGTAGCCCATGCTATCTCAGGAGAGAAAAACCCTCTCTTCTGATAGACTAAAGACTACCTAAACTTCTCCTAGATCCTTTACAAAGCAAATTAAAAGGATTTCTAGGATTAACTGGGTGTTGCAGGTAGTGGGTATCACTGTCTTCTCAGATTAAGACACTTCTTTATAAATTGACTTATATTCTAAACATGTGTTTTAGTAACAGGGAAGTCCTCACTAGTGATTCAAACCTTCTAGAGCCCAAATAGTACCCAATTGAGGAAAGAGGAGTACTCAGATGCCCTTTTCATGCCTTCCTTTCTCTTCTTCCTTAGGCAATGTGGCCACTGTCCATGCACTCTAAAGGAGGACTTCTATAATAATGTGCCCCACAAGGTGCCATCCTTTCTCACTAAATTTAATAAGATTACCACCCTCTCATGGACCCAACCTAACCAGTCTTTAAGGTTTCTTCACTCTCAGAGCCCCACTCATCACGTCTCAGCTACCTCCTAGTTTGTTGATTAGAACCTGTGACACAAGAACACTGCCATGGGTCAGAGGCCCCCATTTGACTTGTGTAAGCTCCCAGAGTCAGTTGAAAGTACACACCCTTTGAGAGGTGATTACTGAGCAACTACTGGACCTTGGAAGATACTCAGCACATGACCCATTGCAGTAAAGTACTCTTATGACCAGAAATCACAATCATTCTGTCCAACCAGAACTCTAAAGTTGCTGGATGAGGGCAGCTCAAGAATCCCCTCAAGTGAAGTGAAAATGATACAAACTAGAGCAAGCAAATTCCAGGCCTGCTGAGTTTCGCAACCCCATGAAAAGGTCTCAGTAGTGCTCCTCCCACCCCCAGGAGTATCAAGGCAGGAGCCACTGGCCCAATAAGGACACAGCTACGGAGACCTCCTGGACTGCACGGGGCCTGATTCATTGATGGCTCCTCCAGGTTAACTTTTACTAGGATGGAATCAGTCCATCCAACCCAAAAGACAACTGTCCTTTACCTTTACCACTCTCCTCACTTCAGTAGTGGAAAATTCCAATATGGCTACTTCTTCTATACTTCTTTTATCTGGCAGTCTTCTATTATAAATAACCCCACAGAGCACACAGTTCTTTATCAGAATTTTGCCAATATTTTCTCATTTACCTACTTTCATCCAGTCAGATATCCAGTACCTAAACACAGTACTTTTATCAAGTAGAAAAATAAGTTTCTGAATAAATTAATTGCAATAAGAAGCAAATATGTATATATGTTCCTTATCCCAATTTTCCATTGAATCCCATGGGAAAGGAAATTTCTGTCAACCTTTCTACCCTTTTTGTGCTGGTAAAGAATGTTTAATATTTCTTTTTTTTTTAAGGTTTTATTTATTTATTTGCCAGAGAGAGAGAGAGAGCACAAGCACGGAGAGCGGTAGGCAGAGGTAGAAGCAGGCTCCCTGCTGAGCAAGGAACCCAATGTGGGACTTGATCCCAGGATCCTGGGATCATGACCGGAGTCGAAGGTTTAACTGAATGAGCCACCCAGCGTCCAAAGAATGTTTAATATTTCTGAACGCTACCCACAGAAACTACAGAGGAGAGCCCAATATTTAAAGAGCCAACTTTATGTATCAGTCAGCTTAAATCTGTCATAGATAATGTCTCATAAATTGCATGACATCTTTTTATCCAGAACTGAGATTTTTTTTGGTGGTGTTCTCCATGTAATAAGCCCACAATTACAAAGCCACTATTTAAAATATATATATATATATATATATATATATATATATATATATATACTTTAGATGTGTATGGAGTGTGCCATTTTAACTATTTTTCACCAGTGCTTGGATAACAGCCAAGTTAGCTGACCTCACCACATGATCATGTTCTTTAATTTATCTTTTACTGTATATAGACCAGATGTGTTGTAGAATATTGGTGCTTTTCTGTTTATTAATACATGTGATATTTTGTGGGTTTCTGTTTGGATATCAGCTCTTTCTGTGTACTCTCCACTGGGAGAAGAGCAGAGGGAGCCTGGAGTCTCTGCCCACCTTGCACAGCCCCAGGTCCAAGAGCCAATGGGTATCACCAAAGTATCAGCACATGGGGACCAGGGTATAGTATCCAGAGATCAAGGTTGCCTCGTAGAGCAACCACGTGTGTCCCTATGTGTGTGAACCATGTGGCCTGCAGTGTTTGACTGCAGTTTAACTATAAGAGGGCTTAAATTTAGGGTCCAAAAGTATTGTCTAGAAATTCAAATAAATACAAAAAGCATGAATATGACCATGAACTGACTTCTATGTATTCTGAAGTCTGAAGTTTTCTAGGGAAACTAGAGTGATAATACATCTTTATTTCTCAAGTGACTGCTGAGCCCGGGGAGATGACAAATTCCCAATTACACCCTACAAGCTCTCATGTCTCTTTGACCTCAACGTCTATGATTGTTCCTCATTCCACTTGATCCAGACTAATAATCTTTCTGTTCCTCAGACTAAATAGTTGTGAGCAGACCTCAGGGCCTTTGTGCTGGTATTCCCTTTGCCTGGAATGGTCTTTCCTAGATACTGACATGAAATCCCCTGAACTTCCTACAGAAGTTTTCTCAAATGTCACCCACGCAAGGCTTACTGAACAACCAACACTACTGATCACTTTTATCCTGCTCTATTTTGTCTTCTTTCTCCATCTTAGCATTTGTAACCTCCTGAAATACTTTATAATCTACTTTTTATTGTAGATTATTGTAGGTTTTTAAAGTATTTGCTCTTTAAGAGTAGGACTTTTTTTGTTTTATTTTGTTCTTATTAATCACTGGAGTGTGCAAAGTACATGAAATGATATCTGGTCATTTAATAGGCACTCAATGAATAAATAGAATGAATGTGACATGGACAATCTCACTTTCAATTTCTGCCCTCATATAAAGTATTAATTTAATTTATAAAGAAATGTTTTAGACTATGTTATCATGAGAAATGGCAGACTGCACTATTACAGTAGTCTCAGATTAGGATCCTCTTTATGGAGAGCCATGGAGGAAGTAGAATAAACTTCAATTTATGTGGTTTGCTTGTTAATAAGCTATGGCTGGCAGCCCTGCAGACACACAAGCACACACGTGTGTGCGCACACACACAGTCATTGTCATCTAATTCTACATTGTTTCTGGATGGTTCGATCTATGAGCTGTGATCAAGCTTGGAACTTAAAGACTCAAGCTGCTCATTAAAATACAGTAGGGAGGGACGCCTGGGTGGCTCAGTCCTTAAGTATCTGCCCTCGGCTCAGGTCCTGATCCCAGGGTCCTGGGATTGAGCCCCACATCGGGCTCCCTGCTCAGCGGGAAGCCTGCTTCTCCCTCTCCCACTCCCCCTTCTTGTGTTCCCTCTCTCACTGTCTCTCTCTCTGTCAAATAAATAAATAAATAAATCTTAAAAAAATAAAATAAAATACAGTATGGAGATGACTTTGGTCCATGGTGAACTGAACAAATAGCTCACATTTGGACCAAAATAAAGGAAAATACCAAATACATTACCCAGCATAGAGAACAGAGTATTTTTGAAGGCAGTGAAATGAAGGAAAAAGGTAGAAAAATGGCTGAAGATGAATTTAGAAATTTAGAATTAAGGGAGAACTATTATAAAATGTGAGAGACTGTCATTTTATGCCTAAGGAGAAAGATCCATTAGAGAAATTGAAGGTAAAGATTCAAGGGAGAGATCAAATAAATGATGCCAAAAATCCTGTAAAAATTGTGAGAAAATGAGATATGGACTGCTAGTGGAAGTATTAACTCCCACCGTATATTCCTTAGGGGGAAAATGAAGGGGAAAAAAAAGCGTGTGCCTTTGTCTGTTCAGGCTGCTATAACAAATTACCATAAATGGGTGGCTTACCCAACAGAAGTTTATTTCTCACAGTTCTGGGGGGCTGGGAAGTCTAAGATCTAGGTGCTGACAGATTCTGTCTGTGGCGAGGCTCCTCGCTGATTCAAGACAGCTGTCTTCCAACTGTGTCCTCACAAGGCAGAAGAGAGGGGGGAGCTCTCTGAGCATCTTTTTTATAAGGGCACTAATGCCATTAACAAGGGCTCCTCTCTCAAGACCTAATCACCTCCTGAAAGCCCCTAACACCACACTGAGCATTAGGTTTCAACGTATGAATGGGGCGGAGCACAAACATCCAGTCTGTATCAGCGTTGTATGGACATGGCTTGCAGGATGTTAGCATGAAGGAAGTTGGGCGTGTAGCCTTTGGATCACTCAGTTGGAAATTTCCTGAGTATATGTTGTTGTTGGTGGTGGTATTGGTATTGGTGGTGGTGGTGGTGGTGGTGTGTGCGTGTGTGTGTGGTGGTTCTAGGGGGTCTGTGAGGATTGTGAGAGCAGATATGATTGGCCTAATAAATTTGAAAAGAATGCAAAGTTTTGAAACATTTCCCTGGAAGTAGAGATAGTGAGGATTACTAAAAAAACACCAAAATGTGTCTTTGTGATGTATTAGTGATATTGCTCTGATTAAAATAGATATGAAGAAATACTTTCTACGCACTTGAATAAAATCCAACTTTATTGAACAGTTGCATGTTAGGCTTACTGTCAAAATAGTGACAATTTTTGTAAGTATTAAAATGTTTCCTTGGTGATGTAAAGGAGATCTCAATGACTAGTTCAATGCATTAATCAAAATGATATTCAAGGAACTGACATGTTCAACTTTTCTCAACATGGGACTTATTTGCAAAACATCGTTGCTTTAAATTTCAAAAGCACTCAAAGCAGTTGGAATATCCCTGTTTCTATGTTATAAGCAGTTATTTAAAACTTCCTGGGCTTACAGAAGAGCTTGGTAATGAATTTGACTAAAAATACATATTTTTTTAAAAATCACTTTAGGAGATAAAGCAGCAAAAATAATGATTTTAAATTTTACATATGGTTTATATAGCTTTTCACAAGCTCAAATAATCTATGATAAATTATAAAGCATTGCCTGCATTGTGAATTATATAAAACACAAAGAAGTAATCTTGTTCACAGTAATATTCTCATTAAATTGTAGTGGCCTAATGAACAAAGGTAGTAAAAAGGGATGTTCTCATATTCACATTACTACTATCTCCTACATTATGTACTACTTGGCAAAGTAATGATTATTTAAGAAAAATATTGAGCCAGTCACAGAGAAGATTTTGTTTTATCTTTTGAGATTTTAATATACGTTGAATGTGAAAGATGTAATTAGGCTCTAAACAGAGGAACATCCAAAACAAGAACACAAGAAATAATTTTTAAAATTAACCTATTTTGCCCAATTTTAGCCCCCATTCAGTTTTTCATCCTATGAAAGTTCTCCTTTATGGTAACTATCTATCTTAAGCATGGTTTTCATTTTCTGTGGCAATACTAGTTTGATGACATTGTCAAAATTGTTCAGTTTTAAGCTTGATACAAAGACAGTGGATCACTATACATAGACATTATTCTTACTTAAAACCAACAACAACATTAGTCGGGATGTTTCTCCTATCTAGGTTTTTGGTTTTTTTAAAATTATTTTTGTATTTACATTTTCTGTTTATCTTATTTGCTATACCTTGGCCATGAATTCCAGGACAAATACAAAGAGACTGAAATTCACCATAATAAGAAGATAGGAAAACTTCAATTCTAAAAAATAACATTCAAAATAATGACATTCCTCCCTAAAATCCATGTCCATGACTCAGAAGGAAAATGAAATGTATTCTTGAAGAGGCTAAATGTTATCCAACATACTGAAAGCAACAATGCTGTAAGTAAACCACAGGTGTTACATAAAAAGATAAAAATAATTATTGCAGTATCCTCTTGTACTTGTATCCCCTTCAGAACCTCAACCTTGAATTGAAGTCTCCGTGAATAACATTTCCAAAGAGCTAGAGGCCAATTCTGGTTGAATGTTTTGCTATTATTGATAATTAACAGTTACTGGGAGTTTAGGATGCAATTAGGTGCTGTAATAAACATCAGCTAATCTGATAGCTATCTAGTCTAAAGCGATTACATAAGTAGATTAAGTTTCGATTGAGTAAAAGAGAGCAGAATTCTGAAAGCCTGGATGGTAGCAAATTAAGTATGGGAAATTCTTTGACTTATTTTCAACCCAAGAAAACCTACACAGAAATGGAAGTCATTTGTTTATTCCATAAATATTTAATTGACTGCTCACTGTGTGCCAATGACCTAAGCACTAAGGACTAAGCACTAAGGAAACATTAGTTCTTTTCGCTTACTGAGTTTACATCCTAGTAGAAGACATAATAAGTAAATTAATTACTCCCACGTGGATCAGGGAGACCAGGGATAAATGCTTGAGATGATAAACAAAAGATTGAAAGGTACACGGACTTCCGAGGACTTACTAGGACACAGCCACCAATCCGTTAATATATTGTTTACCCCAAGACCTCTGAGGGAGATGTTTTTTCATTGTTTAAAGTGCCATTATTTTTATTTTATTCACTTGAGATCCAAAGTCCTATTAAAGCATCTGCTTGAGAAAACTCAGTTTCCATGGCCAGGTTCTAATTCTTAGCAGGAAGAATGCAAACTTCTGGCTCCTTCCTACTTTCATTATTGCAATATTGCATTATTGTATTATGGGGCAGTGCACTGAACTCAGATTCATACAACAGGGTACTGAATAAATAAATAAAAGGCTTTCGGAAGTTCAGATTTAAAATGACAGACACACCTACGGTTTTATCATATAGCCTCTAAAGTTAGCTAGTATGCCCATGTTATTCCTTCAGACTGACAAGAGGTATTCCAAAAATTTAACCTGCATGTTGATTTAACTAATAAATGAATAACTGGACAAATAATTATAAATGATTCCAATTTATAGTCAAATTTTCAATTTTATTTATTTATTTATTTATTTATTCTTTAAAGATTTATTTATTTGACAGGGAGAGACACAGCGAGAGAGGGAACACATGCAGGGGGAGTGGGAGAGGGAGAAGCAGGCTTCCCGCTGAGCAGGGAGCCTAATGTAGGGCTCGATTCCTGGGATCATGACCTGAGCTGAAGGCAGACGCTTAACGACTGAGCCACCCAGGCGCCCCTCAAATTTTCAATTTTAAATATAAATTTTTAGTTTTAAACCTAATTTAATAGGATTTTCACTTTCCTTGTATTAAGAAGTAGCTAGCATTCTGTCTGTATTTGTTGAATGGTAAAGATATTTTTAGAATGACTGAACAGTAAGATTTTAAGACATGTTATTGGGACACGCCACAAAAACATGAACGAAACAATATTTCATCAACCAGGAGATTTTGTCTTTTAGAGTATATCTCGCTAATAGAAAGAAATTTTAATTATCGCTATTAGTTATTACTTAAATCATATGCCTCATGGATTACAAAGAGGTCATGTTTTTCCATATCAGTTTAATGATTGAAAATGTTTTAGTACTTTAGGAATGAAAAACTAAAAGATACCTCAGAATGACAATCACATTTTGAAATTAGATGGTACAGGAGAATTAAGTGGGCCGAGATAGCAGCTACAAATATAAAAGAAAGCTGGGAACTGCAAGGATTTAATCATATCTAGGAAGAACTTCTTTACTGCTACTGATATATCCTCATTATTTGAAATGCGACAGAAATGAAATGTAATGTTCCTTAGCTGCAGAACCTGAGAGTGAAGCAAAAAAATCATACCCAAAAAACCCTTGATGGTAGTGTGGAAAGAATAGTAGAAAAGAGCAACATGATTTTAAATACTCATTAATACTATTAAATAAAGATGAGTTGCATTTTAAAAATTCTGATAGTACCGTGTCTAAATCTAGGATCTTTTGCACAGAATCAAATAACTGGCAATCATTAGTGCCAACCAGTTATGTTAACATTGGAGATCATGCAAATTCCCAAAAGATGTTGACTAATGGAAAAGGAAATTTTATTACAGAACATGAAGAACAGCCACAAATCTCTACTTTTTAAATTGGAATATATCTTTGTAAATTAACTACTAAAAACATAAAATGTGCTCTGGATTCCAGATATATAACATTGTATTTATAACTTAATAGAATTTTTTTAAAGGAAGTTATTTTTATCAAAAGTAAGGGTTTAACATAGGTATTTGAAAAGATAGCAATAGTTAGCAGCAATAGATACAAAAATTAAACTTCAGTTCACATATAAGGGAATTAATAATGTTTCAGTAACAAATCACATGAAGTAACAATATTATACCAATAATTATTAAAATAACCTTTATGAAGATACCACTGTTATTGGAAAGATAACATATTAAATAAGGTCCAAAATGTAGTGGTGTCATCTAAATAAAAGAAAAAAAAGGGCGCTTGGGTGGCTCAGATGGTTAAGCGTCTGCCTTCAGCTCAAGTCATGATCTCAGGGTGCTGGGATCGAGTCCTGCATCAGGCTCCCTGCTCCCTCCTCTGCTTCTCTCTCTCTCTGTCTCTCATGAATAAATAAAAAAATAAAATCTTTAAAAAAGAAAAGAAAAAAAAAGAGCTAACGTGACTTAGACACAAACTTTGCCATTTGGATATTCTACATAATAAGAGATAATGTGGGGCCCTGCATATAATATTAATATCTGCAAATACTTTGGCACAGCACTACTCAAATTATAGTCCACAGACTCTTTCACTTCCTACGCTGGTTATGACTATCCATGACTTAGCATAGAAATTGATGCCAAACATTGAGAAAATTTTGTAAACAATTTGCCAGAGTCATTTTATGTCTGTTGACTCTAATGATAAAATGTTGAACTTTACTTTGTATTTTTTTTTAAATTGGTGATGCCTGGGTGGCTCAGTCGGTTAAGTGTCTGCCTTCAGCTCAGGTCACGATCCCAGGGTCCTGGGATCAAGCCCCGCATCGGGCTCCCTGCTCAACGGAAAGCTTGCTTCTCCCTCTTCCACTCCTCTGCTGTGACCCCTCTCTCTCTGTCAAATAATTAAAGAAAATCTTTAAAAAAAATTTCAGATAATTTGTGTTGTATTTTTATTTTATTTTATTTATTTATTTTTAAAGATTTTATTTATTTATTTGACAGAAAGAGACACAGCATGAGAGGGAACACAAGCGGGGGGAGTTGAAGAGGGAGAAGCGGGCTTCCCTCTGAGCAGGGAGCCTGATGCAGGGCTCGATTCCAGGACCCTAGGATCATGACCTGAGCTGAAGGTCATCCTCTTTCCTTCCTGCGAAATGGAGATACACTTCAGAGATCTCTACTTACTGAAAATTCCTTCAACCAATTTTTTTTTTCCATTTTATCTCTAGGCTTTTCTTCCACCAACTTTTAGGAGAATTGGCCACTAATAATTTTTACCTTCTCTCTGTTAGTCCTATTGCCATGTGTCTTAGCTTGCACATACCTCCTACCATCCTCTGCTTTGAGACTATAGTCAGTACATAAAGAAAATGCAACATTAGCACTAATCCTCTGGTCCACAATGGGATGAGGAGTTTGTACCAGAATATAAAGGAACTACATCATCATGTATGCTGCTTAATTCAGCTCACATTTTATTTTCCACAACAAAATATTTCCAATGACAGAAACAGTGCATTTCTGGTTTGTTACAAATTCCTTATTCCATGAAATTGTAGCAAACAAGTTAACTGGTTACTTTAAAGTAGATCTATTAAATAGATTAGGTCTCAATGCAAAAGCAAATGCCCACACCTCCCTCAACAGCTGGATGCTGTCCCAGCACCACAATAGGAACAGAGCATAGAGGAGTCCTTGGGAGAAACTTGACATAGTCCCATGGAGATCCAGGGTCACAGAACCCAGTGCCAAATTTATCCAGAGGGATCTGAAGGTGGGATACTCAATGCTGGGTAAAAGGAGAAGCAGCAATGGAAAGGCTTAAAATACCAGAGTTTTGTTGGGCTGACTTCTCCCTTGGGCCTAATGACTAAGGGAGAGTAACAGGCCTTATATTTTCCTGATAGAACCTGCCCAAGAGTGTTTCCTTCCAGAAATGTTATCATTGGGGAAGGACCTTGTCAAAAATTGTAAAAGGACTGAAATTGTACTCTTCTTGCAAGTCAACAAGTTAGCCTGCCATGGTTTTCATAGATGTGGGCAGATAAAAGAGATTCCTGGGTCAGCAATAAAGAGATTTATTTATTGGAGCAAGCAATAGGACAGAAAGAAGTTAATGTTCACATTAGTGCCCCTTGGCCCTACCTCCCTGTGGGAGCAAGGTAGAAGCAGGATCAAGTATATGGAGGACACAACGGTGGTTTTGTGTCATGGCTGAGGAACCCTAAGTCTAAGAAACTCCAATATTTTAAAGGGTGCTGCTGGCAAGCTTGCCCAAACTTTGCCTTGAAGGGAGACATTACCTTTATCACCCTCGATATTAAACAAATCTGTCCTTTGACCTGGCGGGGGACACTGTATCTTAGAAGCTGTTTGCCAAGCAAACATTCTTGAAAAGATGCTCCAGAACAGAAGGTGATGCAAGATGTCCAGAAACACTGTGGAGAATTACTTTCCAACAGATCTGAGAAAGCTACAAGATCTTTATGTTAATGTGGCTAATGACAGTTATTTTACCTTGCCAAAAGAGGTAAGACTGACAGATAAGACAGAGATAAGAACATTTCTAATACAGGTTTGCTTCATTAGTTCAGTATTTCCAATGTTCCTTGTTACCCATTCCCTGCCCTGAAATCAGAGGAGACAGAGGGGGCAGAGCAAGAGATGGGGTAGGAACAAGAAGCGAAGCAGCCCACCAACACCTCCCCCTTCTGCCACACACACATGCACGCACACACACGTGCACACATGCACACATGTGCACACATGCACGTGCACACACATCCAAACACACTGCTGGTCTGGGGAATGAAGTGGTCAGATATCACACTTAAGGCGAGAAGAACATGCAAGAAGATTCCAACAAGGCCAGGAATTAAATCTTTTTTTTTTTTTTTTAAAGATTTTATTTATCCATTTGAGAGAGAGAATGAGATAGAGAGAGAGCATGAGAGGGGGGAAGGTCAGAAGGAGAAGCAGACTCCCCGCTGAGCAGGGAGCCCAATGCGGGACTCGATCCCAGGACTCCAGGATCATGACCTGAGCCGAAGGCAGTCGCTTAACCAACTGAGCCACCCAGGCGCCCCAGGAATTAAATCTTGATATTATTTTAGACTACATCTTTAAAAATAAATGGTTATTCACATATGATTTTAAACATATTATTTATTGAAGTCTAAGTTTTCCCCATAACAAACAGGGTGAATATTAACATGAAGACCACAAGGAAGCTGGGAGGATTGTATAAAAGCACATTTAAAAGCATAGTGTGAAAAAATCACAATGTAAGTGTTCAGTAATCTTATTATTATTATCATCAGTCAGATGATGGTATATGGTTTTATTTACTTAAAAACATTTTAAATGTTTCTTTGTTAGGTAATTTAGTACTGCTTTTGTTACTGGAAACAGAATAAATGGTGTATTTAAAAGTAACATGTGAAACATACAAAGATTTTGTTTTTAGTCTGTTACCTTGATGTTTATAACCTATAATCCCCTTATGTAATGAAGTGAATTATATAGACCCTGAGCAAAAGTTTGCACTACATATGGGGAGAGGGAAGAAATTAGTTGACCTTGCCTAAACACAAGCTGATACATATTCTAAAATGGAGAACTGAAATCTCACAAACCTAAACTGAAGACATAGATTTTAAAACATACAAGATACATTCTGTTCCTGTCCTGGGCCTCAAGTTTGAACCTTCATGAAATTCCATATTCTGAAATATAAATTTCACCTTCATGAAATCTAGAATGCATTCATTTTTACTGAAAAAAAATGGTTTCAGAAGTATGTCAAATATTGACATTTGAATTTGGATATAAACTGGTTTGAAGCCTACAAAAACCAAGAAAATTTTGGATCCATGAGAGTGTTGCAGTCCAGGAAAGAACAATTATACTAAAGAGGATGACTATATTAAAAAGATATTTTAAAATGATCGAGGCCAAACCAAGAATACATTGTGGCAGGTTATAACAAAAAACCAGAAAGCTGTATTTTCTCTATTAGACGATCTCTTTGATTGTAAGAAAAACTTGTGATTAATAGGTGTTTAGGAAGAGTTAAGGTGTTTTGAGAGAGTAAGCTACTTTATTTTAACTTTATTTATGGTAATTTCCTTGCCTTTTTAGCCAAAGACCACCAGGAACAAATCTGTAGTTGAACAAAGTTGAAATCATTTATTCTTTGCAATAAGGGGGAATACATACATACACACATACATACACACATACATACGTAACAATGCATACATACATACAATACAATAAACATGCTTGCTCAGAGAAAGAGATGATCACCTTGGATTTTTAAAAATCTAGCTATATGCTGGTTTACCAAGGGCTAAACCTAGGGTCACAGAATAATTGAGACTAAAAGGAAAAAAAAAAAAAGTTAATTCCATCACTGTATTTAACAGCCAAAAATTAGGAAACAAAAAAGATACACTGTGATTCAGTTATATAATGGAATTTTTTTTTTTAAAGATTTTATTTATTTGACGGAGAGAAAGATAGCCAGAGAGGGAACACAAGCAGGGGGAGTGGGAGAGGGAGAAGCAGGCTTCCCGCTGAGCAGGGAGCCTGATGCGGGCCTTGATCCCAGGACCCTGGGATCATGACCTGAGCTGAAGGCACACGCTTAACGACTGAGCCACCCAGGCGCCCCTATATAATGGAATATTACATATAACTATGAATGGACCATAGCTTCATACATTAATGTGTATGTAAATTAGTACCAATCTAATTATGATGGAGAATGGAATAATCAAGTTCTGGAATAGGGCTCTCCTCACATACCTACATGACTATTCAAGAACATATACAAAATTGAAATAAAAGTTATAGACACATAGACATATATGTAATAACTCTGTTTTTTAAAAATGCAAGGAAAAAGGAAAACAAAATTCAAGATATGGGTTACCTCTGGGTATATGAATAAGAAAGGATCAAAAGTAGATAAAAAGAGTAGATAGAAGTAGATATTATTACATTTCTAACTTTTAGGTTTATATTGATTTCATGGTTGCTCATAATATAGCCAAAACACAGACATCCATAAACACAAACACAGAGTTCCTGACACGTTAAGTTGTCCTCGTGTCTTCAAATAAAGATTATGATTAATCAAATTCTGTTCACCTGGGGCCAGATTTTTTTTTTTAAGTTTGGACATCTCCATCAACAACAAAGCTTATTCCATTTACTGAATTAATAGTTCTTTTTTAAAAAAGATTTTATTTATTTATTTGATAGAGAGAGACACAGTGAGAGAAGGAACACAAGCAGGGAGAGTGGGAGAGGGAGAAGCAGGCTTCCCTCCGAGCAGGGAGCCCGATGTGGGGCTCGATGTGGGGGGCTCGATCCCAGTCGTTAAGCAAGCCAAAGGCAGACGCTTAACGACTGAGCCACCCAGGTGACCCTGAATTAATAATTCTTACTACTGCGACCCATGGAGCGTTAATGTGTTGTCACACATACAAGTACTACTTAAACAGCATTGTCCGTGTGATAGAAGGGAAACACAATTTTTTTTTCTGGATGACAGAAAACCTGACAGTTGTCGCTAACCCCACTGTTTATGTGCAAATCCTTAAATTATCACTTAAATAAATGAAAATGGTGCAAAGGAATAATAGCTATTCTCATTTGATAGGCTCACTTCATTTAAATAAACATGTAAAGTTTGAACAGAAAGTTTCGTCCTTTAACGGTTATTGACTCTAAGGAGAAAAGAAGCTACAAATTACAAAACCTGAAATACCCAGTATAAAAAGAAAAAGTGGAGATCACTTGTAACTATAGAATGCTGGCTTCTGCTTCCCATGCTTAACTTATTCTGAGGTCATCAGGGTGTTGTTGCTAGGAAATTTCAGACATTTATTGCTCATGATTTCTTTGTTATACCCCACTAAAGACCTATTCAAGTGTGTTTTATTTCCCCTTGTTTTATTATTTTAATCCCCAAACACCTACTTAAAGTTAACATCTAAAATTCAGGGAAAAGCTTGTTTTAACCATCTCTGAATTTTTCATTGATTCTTAGAAAATTCATTTTTGAAGCACTGACTTCATGATAGATAGATCGGTAGATAATAGACAGATTGATGATGGATAGAATGTAAGGTCTCAATTATTAAGAAATGCTCAGAAGATTGTAAAACCAAATGCTGTCAAAATTTTGTTTTCTGAATTTGTTGATATATCATACCTTGCCTTGCATTAATTTTATAATATTTCTAGAAAATGAACTAAAATATAAAGTCCAAAAATTGTTTGATTAACATTAGATCAAAACAAGTATAGTTTAATATCATATACACTGATAAAGCGTACATTATCTGAAAGAAAAAAGTCAACTCTTCTTTATTATACCTTGGTAGTATTGTGTGTGTGTGTGTGTGTGTGTGTGTGTGTGTATAAAATAATGAGCTAATGTCTTAAATTATATAATGCATCACCAAACAGGCACACAATTTTGAACATTAGAAAACACATCTTAAAATTTCATTTAAATATTCCTGAGATGGTATCTGAACTACTTATTATTCGTATGTCACCTGGTAAAATCTAAATTAGCATTCTTGACAAGCAGTAAGATAAAGACTGACGTGAAAAAGGATAAAAGCAAGTTTGGGTGGCTCAGTCGGTTAAGTGTCTGCCTTCCACTCAGGTCATGATCCTGGAGTTCTGGGATCCAGCCCCAAACTGGCTCCCTGCTCAGCGGGGAGCCTTCTTCTCCCTCTCCTCCCTGCTCTTGCTCTCCCTCACTATTTCTGTCTTTCTCTCTCAAATAAATAAATACACAAAATCTTTTTTTTTTAAAGCAAGTTTGTAAAAGTAAAACCCCACGATGTTAAATGCAATGTATAGTTTCCCACTGCCATAATTTATATCTGTGACCTTCTATCCATTTTCAAGTACAAAAGAGATTGGCTTGTTCATCAGTGGCTGTTCTATATCCGAGCTTGTTATCTGGTTGGAACTTGGATTGTTCTAACTTGGCAACCATCCCATGTGTTGGAACTGCTCTGTGGAATCTGGTATATTTAGTTGTTTATATTGCTACTGAGATCCAGACAAAATCCAGCCTTGAAAGTCAATAGGACAAAAAATTATAAACATTTCTGTTATAATTTCTGTTTATTTTCTGTTAACATTTACTGACAACATGGCAGAACTCTTTTCCATATGTTAAAAGGATTAAGTCATGACAATATTCTTCATAGTTATCAGTGGAAAAGAGTTCAACTATGTGACTTACCCATAATAAAATAAATATAAAAATCTTAGGTCCATTAAAATTTTAAATTTAAAAGCATTTTTATTAATCAGGCTTAGAGATTATTTTGGTATTCATAATCTCCCTTGCATTCCCATTTCCATACTGTTAGTGATAAAGACTTTTTCTATAGTGGGCCAATCTATATCCATGCTCTTCAGCAAAACAGATAAGCTTTTTTTTTCTGTCAAAACATTTAATTATAAAGTTGTTCATGTAAGTTAAGAAGTAAATCATTTAAAGGGTAAAAAAGATTAAATGTAATCTTGAAAGGAAAATGCTTACAGATAAAAAGGAAAGAAACTTATAGTCAAAGAGAGAAAGTAATTTGTCTTTTCAAGATAGTTAATGAGCTTCAGATACTCTTTGATGATGAGAAAGAGTATGATATACACACAAAAAAAGCTTTAATGAAGTATAAAATTATAACAGATAATGAAGTTCTTTTTTTAGAATATGCAATTAGTAACTGTTGGCTTTTCTATTTCTTAAAATCATAAATATATTGACAATGTTACATATATGCAAATCCATTTTAAATGAGTTATAAATTCTAACTCAAGATGATCAAGATCAAACTAACTTTTTTTTTTTTTTCCCACCTCAATTCTCCTTTCTGAAAGATCAGGGGGGAAAAAGTATGTTTAAGCGTACAGGATTTCAAAAAGGTTTATATTAAACTGCTTGGATTGTAATAGTATAGGAATTAGCTAAGGAGATTTATTTAATCAGAAGGTGAAGAGGTTTTATGGTGGTACTCCGAAAAAAGAATTTATGAATGAAATGAACAGAAAATGTTAACAGACAGCTAAACTGGAAAACAAGAATTAGTGGAATTTTATGTAACTGTTTTAAAATTATAATACCAGAAACAAAGTAAGAAATGATAAACCTTTTGACAATAAATATGTCAAAGTTAATTCAAACCTTCAAGTAGGAAAGCATGGCCTCTCCAGGTACTTCTATTTGTGATGATTTTTTTCCTTTCCATACTAAGCGTGTATAATGAAATAACTAGCACAATTGTAAAATGCATATGTAAAAGGATGTTGCCTGCAGATATATGCATAAGGATGTTATTTGCAGTACTGTTTGCATAGAAATATGTAAATGACTAAAATGTTCGATAATAAAAAAATTGTTTAAATGCAATTTAATTCTATAGAAAGCCTTATGTGCCTATCAAAAGGTTTAGGTAGATACACATCTTTTAACAAGAAAGATACTAATCAGCTACTAAAATAAAGTATAGAACAGCATATATACTCCAGCGTGGTTTACAATATAGATATGTATTGGCTTAGCTGCTCATTTCTTGGAGCAAATCATCTGCTAAAATTATGTACTAACTGGAAAACATTGGGGAGACATGTTTTGGGATTTATCAGGATTTTTACTATTAGATAAAGTACTATGATGTTTAAAATATTTTAAAGAAAAAATATACAGACAAGAAAAAAGTAAAATATGACATTAAAGAGGAGGCTAGTAATATTTTACACACTTTGCTTTTGAAAGTCGACTAAAATCTTTTCTCAATTTGAATTACTGAGTCCCCTTTTAAAATAATTGTATTGAAAACTATTATTTTAATAAGCTCCATTCTTAGATGTCCAAAAATCTAGGTATAATTATACATATATATCACATGTAATTGTCAAGGATAATATTAGGTAATTGCCTTTATTAATGATCCCCCAGTAAAACAGGATATGTTCCAAATAGGGGTGGTTTTATCTAATCAGTTGAAGGTTTTAAGAGAAAAGACAGATCTCCAGAAAAAAAAAAAAATTCTCCTCTATACTGCCTTTGGACTCAAGACCACAATATCAACTTCTCTCTGGATTTCCAGCCTGCCAGCCAGCTCTGCAAATTTTGGTCTTGGGACCCCCCACAACTGTGTGAGCAAATTCCTTAAACTAAATCTCTTTATGTATATACATACTATTGGTTCTGTTTCTCTGGAGAATCCTGTCTAATATAGTAACTAACAATGCTAAATGTATTAAAGCCAAAGTTGAATTGCAGCGGTTTTAAATTCAAATGACTTTAGGGACCTAGCAGATGACTGAAATTAGAAAATCAGGTGGCTATAAAACATTAAATAGTGGTGGGTATGATGGTGAAATTAAGACTCCATTCCTGTTGAAAGGTATTCAAATTAAAATATTTTAAACAGTGTATCCCAATCAAAAATGCTTGTAGGCTGATTTAGCAAGTGGAATGCCAGTGTGTGATTTAGTTCAAAGAATTAATAGAAGTGGGAAAGAACTGTGGGTTGGAATGATTAGATAAAATGTCACGGAGCTAAAGAGATTTTGAACCTTCCTTGACCAAGACTGGCTTAATGTTCCCTGCAACTTGACTAAACTTTAGACAGGATTCTTCCTGACTCTGGGCCCCTGACATTCTTTTCTTAGAGTCTTTGCTTTAGAAAACCTATAGTTGTAAATCCTTTCTCTGTTCCTTTGAATATAAATCTTTTTCAAAGCCTCTTGCTAGTTTACAAAATAGGAATGTCTTTCTCCAGGAGCCTAACTTTGGCAGGCTAACTCCAAATTATAAAACTGCCTCCTGACATGAAGGTATGAGAAAGTTCACTTTTCATTTTCGTAAAGCCAATTAGGAAACACAGATGGCCTACAATCCCCCAACTCCTGCTCTTAAAAACTCTCCAGCCTTTTATTTTAGTGGTGTTGAGCTCAAACAGAGTTATGACCTCTCTCCTCTACTTTAGTAGCCTCAGAAAAAGTCTTCCTTGACTATTTACGTTTGTCCAGTGCAATTTTTGCTTTGGTTTTGTTTTTGTATTTTCATTGCAGTTAACATATGGATACAAATAGATATAGATACTTGAAAATTTGCTTTTGACTAAGAAAATAGCAAAAACAACAACAAAAAAATCTATTTCAGTACTGTTATGTATTCTTTCTTCTGATTCTTTCCTCCTTTTTCTCTCTAAGTCATCAGGAAGCCTACACAATTAGTAGAGACATAACAAAATAAGACAAACAAAATAAGAGACATGATTTCATTATAAAGAAGGTTTATTTCCAGAAGATTTATAAGTCACAATCATCCTGGTTGATTGACGAGCCCTAAGATTATGTAGCCCATTTGTACATCTCACTGAATCATTGAAACTGCAGATTTTCCCTTCTTTTTGTCAATTACATTTAAGTCAAATGCTCATTTAGCAACTGTGATACATATATTCTTTCATAATCAGCTGAAAATTTACTCTGCTCTTCAGAGGCATGAACATAGATATAATTATAGACATAAAGTATATACATAAAGAGAGATAGTAAAGACATTAAATTGAAATGAAAATCTCAATGAAAAAAAAATCCCTAGCTATATCAACAAATATCTTACCCATTTTACATTAAAACAAATAATCCTTGGAAGAAATTAAGCTTTTATTATTTTTTCCCTATATCATTAATGAGCTAGAGCAAGAATCGTAACTTTTATCCACTGGCCTGTTTTGTTTTGTTTTAAATTTCATTCAAAGGGCTTTAACTAATAAGTTACAACAGAAATCTAATGATATCACTCTCACATATTTGGACATTCCTGAAATATCTATTTTTAAAGTTTGCAGCACCTGTGAGATATATAATAATTGACATATATAATATATACATATATATGTACATATATATCTGTATGTACATATTTTTCCTTTTCAGCTAATATAGACTATTATATTATATTGCTATGACATCTAGCACTGATGCATTTTTATAACAAGATGAAAATATTTATTTTGATAACTCAAGTCCTAATAAGGATTATTTTAGGAATAAAGAAAGCTCTTTAATAAAAATGGAAAGTAAAAAATCTTATATAAGGTGGAAGAAGAGCAGTTTCAGAATTCACAATGTTGAGTTTTCCTCAGATGAAAGCAGTCAGAGATACAGACCCTATTATAAGCTTCAATCTATGTCACATGAATTTCTTAAAGAAAACAGAAGAGTCCCCAGATAATTGAACACTTTACAAGGTCAGGGTCCATATTTCCAGTCCCTGCTAAAGCAAAAGCAGAAGTTAAGTATTTGGTAGCTCAGCACACTTCCTACGTATCTTTTATGATTGTGGCAATAGAAAAAAATATGAAGGAAATGTATTCAAAATTCACCAACAAGTATCTCTGGATGCCTTTAGAGTAGAAAACAAGAACAGCAATATTAGCCACTGGTAATACTGAATAATTCATTTCCTAATTTATTGTGGTACTTAAATTCAGAAACCAAATGCAGAAGTACAGGACAGGTGAGTTGTGAATTTCCACAGTTTAAGTGAAAAAGACCTGGAATTTAAGTTGACTACAAGTGGAATATAAGTCAATGGCATGACAGGGCTGTCAGAAAGGCAATTTGACTTAGAACTAATACAACTGCAGTGTCCATATTAAAGTAGGGAACCATTCCTAGCTGTCAGCCCTACTCAGATAACACTGGATATAGCAAGATCAGCTCTAAGCACCACAAGTTACAAAGAAACTCCATAAAATCTAACACATTCAAGTGGGTTCTGTGCATTTGTTTTAAAAATGTGGCTAAAGAAAATGAAAACATTTCTTTAAAAGTTGGAGATAGGGATGGGGAGTACTCTCTTCAGATGTTGAAAAAATGTTCTCAAAATTAAGAATGTTTTTTGTTGTGGACTAAATGCTTGTGTTCCCTCAAAATGCATATCTTGAAATCCCAAATCCTAATGTGATATTATTTGTGGGTAGGGCCTTTGGGTGGTAATTCAGTCATGAGATTGGAGGCCTGCATAGGATTTGTGCCTTTATGAGACAGGGAAGCTTGCTCTAACTCTCTGTTCTTTGCCATGGGGGAATAGAAGGAAAAGATGGCCATCTGCAAACAAGGAAGCAGGCTCTCGCCAGATACTGAATGTGCACCACCTTGGACTTACCAATCTCCAGAACTATGAAAAATCAATGTTTGCTGTTAAGACACCCGGTGTGTGGTATTTCGTGAGAGCAGTCTGAGCAGACTAAGATAATTTCATTCCTTCATTCTTCTATTAACTCAACATTAACATCCGTCGAGTGTTGAATTTCTGCCATACACTGAGTTGGACAAAAATATTACAGTAGTATTATTGAATCGGGCTGGAGGTTAGGCAAGATTTCTGGGTTACAAAGAAGTCCACTGAATCTTGTATGGTACATGTTCCATGGCGGTGGCTCTTAATGGACACAAGAGAGTGTAGAGCTCACCTGAAAATATTTTGACACTGTAAACATTCCTAAATTACTATATTCGATGGGCTTGAGGGGAGAACTTGAAATATTTGTTTCAGGAGAAGAAAAGGTTTTCTACATATTCTTTTTTTTTTTTTTTAAAGATTTTATTTATTTATTTGACAGAGAGAGACACAGCGAGAGAGGGAACACAAGCAGGGAGAGCGGGAGAGGGAGAAGCAGGCTTCCCGCCGAGCAGGGAGCCCGATGCGGGGCTCGATCCCAGGACCCTGGGATCATGACCTGAGCCGAAGGCAGACGCTTAACGACTGAGCCACCCAGGCACCCCTCTACATATTCTTGTCTCTTGGATAAAAATCACTGCTATAAGTTTCACAGTAGTCAGGCTATGGAAAATAATATTGCCATTTGCAAAATATCCTTTGGTCTGAGGAGATAGCTTCTGATAAATATAAAGTCTAGTACTTTGCGAAGAGTCAGCGTTCATTAAATGCTTATTAAATGACCACTTTATCTAAAGAAGTGAGTTTTACATTTCATGTGGAGAAAGAGATAGTTATTTAATTCAAATTAAAATATCCTATACGCTGCATGTTTTAGAGCAAATGGCTAGTACACAATTGTTTTAATCAAAGGAATGTACTATAAAATGTGGATTTCTACCTTATGAGTAAGCATCTTATTTCTTACAGAAGTCATATTATTTTGAGGGACTAAATTAGCTCATGATAATTAGGTACTTAAAAAGGGCACTAATTTTTCAAATCAGGATAACTTAGATAACATTTTATATACAGAGGGGAAAAAGGTGAAAATATGAAACTCTCGGTGACTGACTCTGAACTAGGTAAAATTGAATAGAATTCCACTAAAAAAGATTTCTGTTATACTATATCCTTTCATTGTTTGTCCTTATGATAACTTTGTCTCTACCAGCCTTACCTTTCTCATACTTTTCTTAACTGTTGTGATGCTTTCCAACCTGATTTCCCTGTATGTTCCTCCTCACCTATATATGACTTAAGGCACAGAGTTTTGCTCCTTAGGTCTTATCAATATTTGTCAACACTTCCCAAAGTGAATTTAAGGCATATGAGTAATGAGGGATATGTCTTGGAATCTCTGGATAAAGCAGCATAATAATGTGTTTAGGGGCCCCTGGGTGGCTTTTTCATTAAGCGTCTGCCTATGGCTCAGGTCACATCCGGCTCCCTGCTCCGTGGGAAGCCTGCTTCTCCCTCTCCCACTCCCCCTGCTTGTGTTGACTCTCTCGCTGTGTCTCTCTGTCATTTAAATAAATAAATCTTTAAAAAAATAATGTTTTATTTTTTTATTTTTATTTTTTTTAAAGATGTTATTTATTTATTTGACAGAGAGAGACACAGCGAGAGAGGGAACACAAGCAGGGGGAGTGGGAGAGGGAGAAGCAGGCTTCCCGCGGAGCAGGGAGCCCGATGTGGGGCTCGATCCCAGGAGCCTGGGATCATGACCTGAGCCAAAGGCAGACGCCTAACGACTGAGCCACCCAGGCGCCCCAGAAATAATGTTTTAAGGGCACAGACTGGATTCCTGCAACCCAAGGCTGAATCCTGGCTAAGATACCTGCTTTATGGGTGAGCATAGGAAGGTTATGTATCTATTCTGCACATAAATTTCTTGCTCTGCATAAAAGATTACTATCACCAACTTTAAAGTATTGTGGTAGATTGTATTTTATGTTATTTTATTGTTGTTGTAGACTTTAAATGAGTTAGTATATGTAAAACCCTTTGATTGGTGATAAGCACACAGGAAGCTCCCTATAAATATTTGCTATTAATAATATTTTATTATTGGGGCACCTGGTTGGCTCAGTCGTTAAGCATCTGCCTTCAGCTCAGGTCATGATCCCAGGGTCTTGGGATCGAGCCCCGCATCAGGCTCCCTGCTCCGCAGGAAGCCTGCTTCTCCCTCTCCCACTCCCCCTGCTTGTGTTCCCTCTCTGGCTGTCTTTCTCTCTGTCAAATAAATAAAACCTTTAAAAAGAAAATAATAATAATATTTTATTATTAATAGTATGACAACATACTCATTTTTTTTGAAATGCTAGTGAAGCTCTTATAGTCAAACTACCTCCTTCCACTTATTTGAGGTCAACTTACTCTACAGTTTTTCAGGCCAGCCATTCCAACTTTCACATCCACTAAAGTCTACATTTAGTGAATGTTTCCTCTTTATCAGGCCTTGATTCCAGCAGCTTACGTTAATAATCACTTTCATATTCACAGCAACTGTAGAAGGTGGGTGCTATTTTTGGCTCCAATATAAAAATTAGCACATCAAAAAAAAAAAAGCAATTGGTAAATTGAGGCCTATATTTAGTAAGTTACCTCAATCACACAGCTAGTAAGGGATGAACCAGGATTCGACCTTGGGCATCTAACTCTTCAGTCAGCACTTTCAACCATCATGTCTCCCCAGTGTCTCAGAGAATATGCCTCTAATCTATAAGGGACCGATAATCTCTTCCATTCCCATAACATTTACTTCTCCGTTTACTCTGAGCCTGTATCCTTTAAACATTGATAAACCTCATTCTTAGTAAATAAAGAAAATAATAATAATTTGGTGACTGCTTTTATGCCTCTCATTTCTCTTAAAATAAAAACATTTAAAAAACAAACAAACAAAAAAAACCCTTGCTCTCTGCAAGCACTGAACTTCTTTTCTTTCCTAGGTCCATTGAAATCTTCACTTCTTTTTTACCCAATGACTATTCTTGTGTAGGTCACCAGTGACCTAATCAGTTCTATATGCAAAGAACAATTTCTTACTTTGACTTTTTCAACATATCTTGTTTTCACTACATTTCCCACATCTTTTTACTTGAGTGACACCATTTGTTCCTGTATTATCCTTATACCTTTCTATAATTATTCTTTTTCTCTATAATTATTCTTTCTCTTTGTTCTTATCAGTCCTTGTCCTCTGCCTACCCTACAAATATTTCTGTTACTAGAGATTTCATTTTGGGCTGATTTCTCATTCTGCCTACTCCCAATCTGTGTCTTTAATATTTATTAAACTCTCAGGATTTCATAACTTTACCTCAGACTCTTGCCTGTTCTCTGAGTTACAGATGGAGACTTCAAATTATTTTTTCTCTGTCTCTTTCTGTGTGCATCCCACAGCAGTCTGTGCTCCTGTCCATGCCTATGGTGATGTTTTTACTTCTCTCAAATTAGTTATTTGTCTCAATTATTTGAAATTCATAGCTACTTCCTCCAATAATACTTACTACAAGATAGTTGGGGAATTTTTTTTCAGTCTTGTATCAACTAACCAATTTTAGGAACCATAATGATTTGCAAGAAAACACCTGTTTCTTCAAGTGAACTCCTTGGCTTCTTCTCATAGAATGTCTTCTGTTCTTGCCTGGAAAGTGCAATCATACATTATTTGCACATCTTCCATTTTGCCCCTTTTTATTGAAATAGGCCCCAATATTCCGGTTAAAGTTAAACTGGACATCTTAAGAATTTTCTTTTTATGAAATTTTTCTCACTTACAATTTACATCATATTTTTAAAAATCAGGGCATGTGGGTGGTTCAGTTGGTTAAGCATCTGCCTTCAGCTCAGGTCATGATCCTGGAGTCCTGGGATTGAGCCCCATGTAGGGCCCCCTGGTTGGCGGGAAGTCTGCCTCTCCCTCTCCCACTCCCCCTGCTTGTGTTCCTGCTCTATCTTTCTCTCTGTCAAATAAATGAATAAAATCTTTAAAAAAATAAATAAAATAAAAGTACTAGGAGTAGCAATGGCAGCTTATTACCGGCAGTACTTTGTCATATAAAGTGAGTTTTCCTGACCTATTCAATGTTTCAACTGTCTTATGGATCCCTAGTAACAAGAAAAATAATGAAAATTGAGATTAAAGTATGATTTTTCAAGAGACAAATATTTCATGGAGAGTTAGAGAAGAGCTAGTGGGGAATTTGTAATCCTAGTAAGCAGTTTTTTAAATGACAGTTTTAATATGAGTTCCCACTGGAGTTTCAGAAAAGTTGTCTTTACTTAACATATACTACTCCAAAACTCTAGATTTTTTGAGAATAAAAAAAGCATTGGTTCAAATAGATTCAAACAAATTCCAAAAAATGTCGGTTCAAACAAATGCATAATTTTTATGGCACCATAAATCAAGTGCCCAGGTATTCAGGGACTAGATACCCACTCTGCTCAGAGGAGATGCTGAGACAGCTCAGGTTCATAAATTGAGACATGGAAGGATACCTAAAGACATTGAATTTTTAAAAAACCTAAAATAGATCAGATGACTAAAACATAACAGTATTTACAAGCCCGTGGTAATTATTACAATTTCAAACAATTGTTCATAAAATTGTGCCATAGTTTTTGCAAGAAAAGCTTTTATAACACTCTGCCTGATATGAAGGAAAATAACGCCATATTAATTTTTTTTTTTTTTTTTTCTGGGTGCCTGGGTGGCTCAGATGGTTAAGCATCTACCTTCAGCTCAGGTCATGATCCCAGGGTCCTGGGACTGAGTCTCGCATCAGGCTCCCTGCCTGCTCCGTGGGGAGCCTGCTTCTCCCTCTCCTACTGCTCCCCCTGCTGTGCTCTCTCACTCTCTCTGTCAAATAAATAAATAAAATCTTAATTTTTTTTTCTTTAACATAGATTTCCTATTAAAAATGTATTTTTTAAATGGACCTGCTTGAGAAAAGTAATATAACTAGGACATCTAACACCGCTTGATATATTACACTTCTGTAAAATTCTCCTGGAGAAAACAAACCAACAAACAAAAAGCAGCTAAAGCAAATAAGCAAACAAAGAGCATGTGTAGAAAATGACCATATTGATAAGCACAAAAATCTTCATCATGCTTCTTGAGTGACTGTCATAATTGCAAGGTGGGGCTCTCAGAGTGCTTTGCGGTTTCATCATTTACAGAATATGCACATTTAAATGTGAAGAACATTGGCATAGCACTTGGTGCCTCATATTACTTTAAATAATAATGAGCAAGTTGATGTGAGAATATAAAGGACAATAAATATGTCAGTTTCTTATTCAGGAGCCCAAGCAATATGAAATTAACAATAATAAATGTTCAGTTTTATTTTATTTATTTGTGTCAGGCCTCAATGATATTATCAACTATTATACGTCAGTTAAAATGAGTTAACTGTATTAACCTTTTATAGACATGGTTACATCTCAAAAATACTTTGCTCAGATGTGATCAGTTCGCAGAAAAAAATACATGATGTGTGTGCAGTTTGAAACATATATATATATATACACACATTGTTTACAAAGGCATATTTATCAAAGTATGACACATGGATCATGAAATAAGAGATGGCAAAGATGCATACAAATATTCAGAAAGCAGTATCGAGAACAGGCAAGAGAGAGCAAAGGTGCTTCAACTCTACATACTATGTTATTGCTTTTTTTTTTTTTTTTTTAAAGTAGGCTCTATGCCCAGCAGGGAACCCGACACAGGGCTTGAACTCATGGCCCTGAGATCAAGCCCAGTATAGGGCTCCCTGCTCAGCAGGAATCCTGCTTCTCCCTCTCCCACTTCCTCTGCTTGTGTTCCCTCTCTCACTGTGTCTCTCTCTGTCAAATAAATAAATAAAATCTTAAAAAAAAAAAGAGTCAGATGCTTAACCAACTGAGCCACCCAGGCACCTTTATATTATTGCTTTTAAAAAAATTATCTGAGAGATAATTGCATAATATTAACTAATGGTTTAACCTAATCTAATCTGAGTACTTGATACAAGGTTCTATTGTTGCATTATTCTGTATTTTAAATGGTTAATATTAAAATTCATGAAATATAGCCAGTTAAAATATGCTTAAATAAGAAAAAGCAAAACAAAACAAAAAAAAATAAGAGAGATGATAGAAGACTAAGGTTAGTAATCAAAATGCACATCATGAAATACTAAATACTTGCTAAAGAAGGCTCACAAATAAGATTTGAAACACTCAAGTTTTTCCTTCAGAAAAATACAAGATTCAATTATCTACAAGATTTCACAGGGGTCCCTGGGTGGCTCAATCAGTTAAGCATCTGCTTTCGGCTTAGGTCATGATCCAGGAGTCCCAAGATTGAGCCCCATGTTGGGCTCCCTGCTCAGGGGGGAGTCTGCTTCCCCCTCTGCCCCTCACCCGCTCATGCTCTCTTTCTCTCTCTCTCTCACTCTCTCTCAAATAAATAAAAATAAAGTAAAATAAAGATTTTACAGGAAAGAAAAAATCCAGATTTTCGAAGTAGGAAAGCAATACTGGGTCCTGGGACAAGAAAATTTCACTTTTTCAAAATAAAATAATTTTTTTTTAATTTTGAAAATGCATATAATAAACACGAACTACAACCAATATTTCAATAACTTTTAAATAAAATAATTTTTTTTACATTTTTAACAACATAGAACATTGCATCTTGTGAATTGTTCCTTTATTAATTTTCACTAAGTTAATCTTTTAAAGTTGAAGAAGCATGATAATTAAATTTTTTTGGAAAAGCCCAAACTAAGCTTCATTGATCTACTATCTTGTATTTATTTTTACTACTAAAGGTAGTAAAACCTGGACTGGATTGCCTGACAGAAGAATCAAGCGGCACTCGGAGATCTTGGAGGATACGAGGTTTATTTAATGCTGGCAGGCTCAGAGGAGAGTGGTCTCCAAAGGTCTGCGCCCCAAGGACAAACAAAGGGGGCAATTTATACACTTCTACTTCTGCATACTTGGCACTTCTGGCGCATGTGCGAAACGGGGCAGGGAGAAGGACCCGGATTGGTGCGTGCGGGAAGCAGAGCAGGGAGAAGAACCCGGAAGAGCCCCAGGGCAAGGACTGGGACTCTCCTGCTGGCTCGGTGGGCCATCTTAGGACACAGATTTTCCTTATCAAAGGTAGCATGGTATTTGTAGAAACTTCATAAAGTACAGATTACTCAAAAGGAAAACAAAAAACTGCAAACTAACAACCTTTCTGAAATCCCTTAAAATTTTTATAACCAGTGTTTTGTTCTATAGATTACATTATAAAATATTTCTTATTCAAGAATATATTTTCATGTATAATATACATACCTTCCCATAGGAAGCTTCTATAATAATATATAAGAGATATTACTGAAACACAAGTATTTGTATATATTCCATTTTAAAATTTAAAATGTTCAGCATTCTATTATTACTGAATCCTCTCCATATTACATATTAAGGTGTTTCAATTTTTCACTATTTTAAATACTTCTATTATGCAAATATAAAATAAAAACTTATTTGGATACACCTTTATATTAAACTCTAGAATAATGATTATATTAAAGAGTATGTACACTTCAAGTAATTTGACCTATCTAGAATTGCCCTCTATAAAATTGTACTAATACACATTTTTGGCATTTTATGATTTTGTCTCTCTTCAAATCTAAGTTTCTGGTTTTATGCAATTCTCATTCTATATTGTTAGGAGCTGCTCTTCATATATCCATCACATTCAAACCTTTAAGTTCCCAGGATCCACATTAACTTTTTTCTGTACTTCCAAAAATGCCTTCAACCCGATTTATAGTAGCTATTATAAATCAAATAAAAATGTACTAATTAGCTCTCTGAGACTCAAAGAAATTGTCAATTCCTTAAAAAAAAGGAGTTTGCTGGATTATCTTTTGGTTTGCATTAAATACAATAATCAATTTGGGGATAATTGATAGCTTAAAAGTCCAACACAAGAACATGGTATATCTCTCCAGTTATTTCTATCTTCTTTGATTGTTTTTCAGTAATATTTTGTAGCTGTTGGCATATTACTCTTGCAAGTATTTTATTAAATTGATGCCCAGACATGATTTGCTTTATGATACTACTGAGAATGGTATTTTCCAACTTCAAATTCCAAATTGTCTTTGATTATTTTTAAATATAACTGCTTTTAAAAAAAAATATTGGCCTGGGGGCGCCTGGGTGGCTCAGTCGTTAAGCGTCTGCCTTCGGCTCAGGTCATGATCCCAGGGTCCTGGGATCGAGCCCCGCATCGGGCTCCCTGCTCAGCGGGAAGCCTGCTTCTCCCTCTTCCACTCCCCCTGCTTGTGTTCCCTCTCTCGCTGTGTCTCTCTCTGTCAAATAAATAAATAAAATCTTAAAAAAAAGAAAAAATATTGGCCTGTATTATATAATCTTAACTACTCTCAAGATTTTGGAAGCTTTTTTATTGTTTTTCCATTGGATGTCTTAGTAATTTTTATATATGCAAACATGTTATCTAAAAATTAAGAGAATTTTATTCTACCTGTTTCCTATATTCTTTATTTCTTTTCTCTTGCCTTATTATACTAGCTAAGACTCACAGTGCAATGCTGATTAGAAGTGATAAGAGCAGATAGTCTTTTTTTTTTCTTCCTTTAGAGGAACTCATTCTATAATCATGAAGTATGATGTTGTTCTTTTATTTTTAATATATGGTTTTTATATGATTGAGAAAATTTCCTTCTCCTCCTCAATTTCTGAGAATTTCAATTACTTATGGTGCTGAAATTTGTTAAATGTTTTTTCTGCAGTGTTGAGAGGATATGCTTTCTTACTTTATTTTATATTTTATTAACATTGAAAATTATATCAGTTGATTTTTAAGTGTTAACCAATTCACATTACTACCAAACCCCAGTTGATTGTATTTTCTTTTTTGTTTGATGTCATTTGTTGCTAATAATTTGCTCAGCATTTTTGAGTCTATATTCCAAAAGGATATAACACTATAGATTTCTTTCTCCTAATGTTTTAGATCTACTATCAGAGTTTTGATTTTAGTTTTTTTTTTTTTTTTAAAGATTTTATTTATTTATTTGACAGAGAGAGACACAGCGAGAGAGGGAACACAAGCAGGGGGAGTGGGAGAGGGAGAAGCAGGCTTCCCGCGGAGCAGGGAGCCTGATTTGGGGCTCGATCCCAGGACCCTGGGATCATGACCTGAGCCGAAGGCAGACGCTTAATGACTGAGCCACCCAGGCGCCCCTTGATTTTAGTTTTTGAGTTTTCTTTTTGAGTTTAGATTTTGGCATCATTATATAATTAAGAAGGCATTTTTTGATTTTCTGTATGCTGATACTGTTTGCATAGGATTGAAAATATTTTTTTCATAAGACTTCATGTAGTTCACAACTAAAATTTTCTGGGTCTAGTGTTTTCTTCATTTCAAGGTTTATAATTACAAGTTCATTTTAATTAGATATGTTTATTGATCTTTTTATTTTTAAGCCCATTTTGGCAATATGTGACTTTCAAGGAAGTTGTTCATTTTCTATCTAAAGTTCCAAATTTATTATCATAAAGATTCTAAATAATATATCCCTGTTATCATTTAATGTTGTAAGATCAACACTGATGTCCTCTTGCTCAATCTCAATTTCAGCAAATTGTTTCATTTTTCTTTTTCAGTCTGCTAAGTCAAACTAAAGTTTTATTTACTTTTTTAATTGATCGAGAATTTTGCTGATTTGAGCTCTTTATTTCCTCCTTCCCTCTCCTCAATACATGGGATGGTGGTATCAGTCAAAGGCCTTGCTCCTCTCTCTGCTAACCATTTTCATCCAACCGAGTTAGCGAAATGAGGTTTTTCTTTGATCACATTTAATGTACAAAAGTTTGCACTATTCAAAGTACTTTTCAAATATTCAAAATGAAAAAATCTTGGATTTTTCAGTACTAATTTAAGAATATCTCACAAAAAAGAAAAACATCTTCAGATAAGCAAATTGAAAGCATAGGTTAAAGCATTCAGTAGTTGAGTTAGTCTTTGGCAATCACCCTTCAGCATCCCCCAGGTCCCACCACTTCCCACTATGTATTGTTACTTCTCTTCTCATTACCTCCCTTTTATCAGAAAAGAATTTAACCGCTTACACTTAACAATCAATGTCTTCTTCTTTTAAGATATAATATAAAATGTAAAGAAACATCATCTTATCTCCCTAGCAAACTTAGACACAGCCTCAAAAGTAATTATTTCACATTAAAAAAAAAAAAATTCTGACATGGGTCACTACTATGGTCACTGAGTATGGATTGCTACTGTGGTTCTCTAGGATACTCCAGTATGGTCTGACAAAAGATTTTCATTTTACATTAGAAAGGTGTTGCTGTTCCAGAGTACAGAGGATTGACTACTATAGAACAAGTCAAAGTGAATATGAATGATGGGCTTTCTGCATACTGTGAGTTATTGATATAATAACATGTATAGTAAAAGGCCCATTATGTATAGTCAAATGCCAGATCTACACTCCTAGTTTCCATATTTTCAAAAAGGTGTCCTCATGTACCTGGTCTATTTGCCCAAAATAACATGATAGCTAAGAGGAAAGCTATGGGTCAAATTCACTTGAATGTGTCCCAATTGCCATATAAACAAATCAATGATCTACACCTACCTTGTTTGGATAAAATAACTACAGAGATTGTCACTATTAGAACTATGGTTTTACAAAATCATTTGCCTCTTAAATTGAGTGTTTGAACAAAAGGTATTATATCCTCATTAGCAAAGAATACTCATTCCACATAAATAAAATGATTCAGAACTTAGTAAATTATTCTTAAAATAGATTGCAAGATCACACCAGACCAAAAATTAGAACTTGCGTTCCTTGCAGTGTTCAAATATATTACTGGCCAAACTAAATATTATTAAAGTAATATAATATTTAAAATAATTACTCATTTATATGTGATAATAATGCACAGTTATATAGTGAATTAGTTTGTACCATACTATTGAGGAAATATAACAAATACTGGAAAAATGGTAACACACACAGCATCAAATGAAAATGTGGAAATCAGAAAATTCAGTATTGATTACTTGGACAGACCGCAGTTATACAAAAAATATTAGTTGCATTATTTTGCATAATCATAGGCTTTGTGAAATGTAACCATTATGTTAAAATTAGCTGTCTCAATAAAATAAAATAGAACAAAATTAGAGGAAAATTGTATTTTGATGACCTCAGAAGTACTAAAATTTTAAAACTAGGTAATTATCAAGATAAAATTATCTCTATATATGTGCTGATATTAATTAAGAAACAAAAATTGTACAGGTAATGATAATGGGCTATTAGATATGTAAGTGTACATTCTTAAAATTGGTTTGTTATGGAAAATTGATTGTGCCACTTTCAGTTAGAAAGTGATTTTTCTGATCTTCCTTATAAACACCAATGTAAATTCTGTATAGAATCCCTCACTAGGAAAAATGTATTCAGACTCCAGAGTCTAGATTTTGCCCTTGCATACATGCAAATTGTTAATTTACAAAGCTTGAATTCAGCAGATTATAATTTAAAGTCAATAAACAATATTGTTCTTCTACAAAACCAGAAACAATGAATAAATACAACATTGGAAGAAGTATAAAACCATTGGGAAAGTCTTTACTTTTTCCTTCCTTCCTTCCTTCCTTCCTTCCTTCCTTCCTTCCTTCCTTC